>NC_132897.1:27280305-27614680 GCF_030463535.1 Salminus brasiliensis
TTTCTTTTTTCTTGTCACACAGGATCTCATGACGCACCTTTTTACCTGAAAGTGGATCTGGCCAACAAGGGGCAATCCATCTTCAGCTGCGAGTGGTTGTCTGCATCTGGAACGGTGTCTGGCTGACTTGCAATTAATCTGCAACTGTGTAACAGGTACGTGTTAATTTGTTTTTTATACATATATTGATTTTCTTTTTTTTGTCACACAGGATCCCATCACGCACTTTTTTACATGAAAGTGGATCCGGCCAACAAGGGGCTATCCATGTCCAGCTGTGAGAGGTTGCCTGCATCTGGAATGGTGTCTGACTGGCTTTCTTTTCATCTGCAACTGAGTTACAGGTAAGTGAACATTCAGTTTCTATACTTATATTGACTTTCTTTTTTGTTTTTCTTATTTTCAGGATGTCATGACACACCTGACGCACCTTTTTACCTGAAAGTGGATCTGGCCAACAAGGGGCAGTCCATCTTCAGCTGTGAGTGGTTGTCTGCATCTGGAACAGTATCTGGCTGGCTTGCAATTAATCTGCAACTGTGTAAAAGATAAGTGTTAATTCGTTTTTTATACATATTGATTTCTTTTTTCTGGATCAGTGTCTGGCTGGCTTGCAATTAATCTGCAACCTTGTTGACTTTCTTTTTTGTCTTTCTTATTTTCAGGATCTCATGACCCACCTGACGCACCTTTTTCCCTGAAAGTGGATCTTGCAATTAATCTGCAACTGTGTAACTGGTATGTGTTAATTCGGTTTTTATACATATATTGATTTTCTTTTTTCTTGTCACACAGGATCTCATGACGCACCTTTTTACCTGAAAGTGGATCTGGCCAACAAGGGGCAATCCATCTTCAGCTGCGAGTGGTTGTCTGCATCTGGAACGGTGTCTGGCTGGCTTGCAATTATCTGCAACTGTGTAAAAGATACGTGTTAATTCGTTTTTCATACATATTGATTTCTTTTTTCTGGATCAGTGTCTGGCTGGCTTGCAATTAATCTGCAACTGTGTAACAGGTACGTGTTAATTTGGTTTTTATACATATATTGATTTTCTATTTTCTTGTCACACAGGATCTCATGACGCACCTTTTTACCTGAAAGTGGATCTGGCCAACAAGGGGCAATCCATCTTCAGCTGCGAGTGGTTGTCTGCATCTGGAACGGTGTCTGGCTGACTTGCAATTAATCTGCAACTGTGTAACAGGTACGTGTTAATTCGGTTTTTATACATATATTGATTTTCTTTTTTCTTGTCACACAGGATCTCATGACGCACCTTTTTACCTGAAAGTGGATCTGGCCAACAAGGGGCATTCCTTCTTCAGCTGCGAGTGGTTGTCTGCATCTGGAACGGTGTTTGGCTGGCTTGCAATTAATCTGCAACTGTGTAACAGGTACGTGTTAATTTGTTTTTTATACATATATTGATTTTCTTTTTTTTGTCACACAGGATCCCATCACGCACCTTTTTACCTGAAAGTGGATCTGGCCAACAAGGGGCAATCCATCTTCAGCTGCGAGTGGTTGTCTGCATCTGGAACGGTGTCTGGCTGGCTTGCAATTAATCTGCAACTGTGTAACAGGTACGTGTTAATTCGGTTTTTATACATATATTGATTTTCTTTTTTCTTATCACACAGGATCTCATGACGCACCTTTTTACCTGAAAGTGGATCTGGCCAACAAGGGGCAATCCATCTTCAGCTGCGAGTGGTTGTCTGCATCTGGAACGGTGTCTGGCTGGCTTGCAATTAATCTGCAACTGTGTAACAGGTACGTGTTAATTTGGTTTTTATACATATATTGATTTTCTTTTTTTTTGTCACACAGGATCCCATCACGCACTTTTTTATATGAAAGTGGATCCGGCCAACAAGGGGCTATCCATGTACAGCTGTGAGAGGTTGCCTGCATCTGGAATGGTGTCTGACTGGCTTTCTTTTCATTTGCAACTGAGTTACAGGTAAGTGAAAATTCAGTTTCTATACTTATATTGACTTTCTTTTTTGTTTTTCTTATTTTCAGGATGTCATGACCCACCTGACGCACCTTTTTACCTTAAAGTGGATTTGGCCAACAAGGGGCAGTCCATCTTCAGCTGTGAGTGGTTGTATGCATCTGGAACAGTATCTGGCTGGCTTGCAATTAATCTGCAACTGTGTAAAAGATAAGTGTTAATTCGTTTTTTATACATATTGATTTCTTTTTTCTGGATCAGTGTCTGGCTGGCTTGCAATTAATCTGCAACTGTGTTGACTTTCTTTTTTGTTTTTCTTATTTTCAGGATGTCATGACCCACCTGACGCACCTTTTTCCCTGAAAGTGGATCTTGCAATTACTCTGCAACTGTGTAACAGGTACGTGTTAATTCGGTTTTTATACATATATTGATTTTCTTTTTTCTTGTCACACAGGATCTCATGACGCACCTTTTTACCTGAAAGTGGATCTGGCCAACAAGGGGCAATCCATCTTCAGCTGCGAGTGGTTGTCTGCATCTGGAACGGTGTCTGGCTGGCTTGCAATTAATCTGCAACTGTGTAACAGGTACGTGTTAATTTGGTTTTTATACATATATTGATTTTCTTTTTTTTTGTCACACAGGATCCCATCACGCACTTTTTTACATGAAAGTGGATCCGGCCAACAAGGGGCTATCCATGTACAGCTGTGAGAGGTTGCCTGCATCTGGAATGGTGTCTGACTGGCTTTCTTTTCATCTGCAACTGAGTTACAGGTAAGTGAAAATTCAGTTTCTATACTTATATTGACTTTCTTTTTTGTTTTTCTTAATTTCAGGATGTCATGACCCACCTGACGCACCTTTTTACCTTAAAGTGGATTTGGCCAACAAGGGGCAGTCCATCTTCAGCTGTGAGTGGTTGTCTGCATCTGGAACAGTATCTGGCTGGCTTGCAATTAATCTGCAACTGTGTAAAAGATAAGTGTTAATTCGTTTTTTATACATATTGATTTCTTTTTTCTGGATCAGTGTCTGGCTGGCTTGCAATTAATCTGCAACTGTGTTGACTTTCTTTTTTGTTTTTCTTATTTTCAGGATGTCATGACCCACCTGACGCACCTTTTTCCCTGAAAGTGGATCTTGCAATTACTCTGCTACTGTGTAACAGGTACGTGTTAATTCGGTTTTTATACATACATTGATTTTCTTTTTTCTTGTCACACAGGATCTCATGACGCACCTTTTTACCTGAAAGTGGATCTGGCCAACAAGGGGCAATCCATCTTCAGCTGCGAGTGGTTGTCTGCATCTGGAACGGTGTCTGGCTGGCTTGCAATTAATCTGCAACTGTGTAAAAGATAAGTGTTAATTCGTTTTTTATACATATTGATTTCTTTTTTCTGGATCAGTGTCTGGCTGGCTTGCAATTAATCTGCAACTGTGTTGACTTTCTTTTTTGTCTTTCTTATTTTCAGGATCTCATGACCCACCTGACGCACCTTTTTCGCTGAAAGTGGATCTTGCAATTACTCTGCAACTGTGTAACAGGTACGTGTTAATTCGGTTTTTATACATATATTGATTTTCTTTTTTCTTGTCACACAGGATCTCATGACGCACCTTTTTACCTGAAAGTGGATCTGGCCAACAAGGGGCAATCCATCTTCAGCTGCGAGTGGTTGTCTGCATCTGGAACGGTGTCTGGCTGGCTTGCAATTAATCTGCAACTGTGTAACAGGTACGTGTTAATTTGGTTTTTATACATATATTGATTTTCTTTTTTTTTGTCACACAGGATCCCATCACGCACTTTTTTACATGAAAGTGGATCCGGCCAACAAGGGGCTATCCATGTCCAGCTGTGAGTGGTTGTCTGCATCTGGAACAGTATCTGGCTGGCTTGCAATTAATCTGCAACTGTGTAAAACATAAGTGTTAATTCTTTTTTATACATATTGATTTCTTTTTTCTGGATCAGTGTCTGGCTGGCTTGCAATTAATCTGCAACTGTGTTGACTTTCTTTTTTGTTTTTCTTATTTTCAGGATGTCATGACCAACCAGACGCACTTTTTTACATGAAAGTGGATCCGGCCAACAAGGGGCTATCCATGTCCAGCTGTGAGTGGTTGTCTGCATCTGGAACAGTATCTGGCTGGCTTGCAATTAATCTGCAACTGTGTAAAACATAAGTGTTAATTCTTTTTTATACATATTGATTTCTTTTTTCTGGATCAGTGTCTGGCTGGCTTGCAATTAATCTGCAACTGTGTTGACTTTCTTTTTTGTTTTTCTTATTTTCAGGATGTCATGACCAACCAGACGCACTTTTTTACATGAAAGTGGATCCGGCCAACAAGGGGCTATCCATGTCCAGCTGTGAGTGGTTGTCTGCATCTGGAACAGTATCTGGCTGGCTTGCAATTAATCTGCAACTGTGTAAAACATAAGTGTTAATTCTTTTTTATACATATTGATTTCTTTTTTCTGGATCAGTGTCTGGCTGGCTTGCAATTAATCTGCAACTGTGTTGACTTTCTTTTTTGTTTTTCTTATTTTCAGGATGTCATGACCAACCAGACGCACCTTTTTACCTGAAAGTGGATCTGGCCAACAAGGGGCAATCCATCTTCAGCTATGAGTGGTTGTCTGCATCTGGAACGGTATCTGGCTGGCTTGCAATTAATCTGCAACTGTGTAAAAGATAAGTGTTAATTCTTTTTTATACATATTGATTTCTTTTTTCTGGATCAGTGTCTGGCTGGCTTGCAATTAATCTGCAACTGTGTTGACTTTCTTTTTTGTCTTTCTTATTTTCAGGATCTCATGACCCACCTGACGCACCTTTTTCCCTGAAAGTGGATCTTGCAATTAATCTGCAACTGTGTAATAGGTACGTATTTATTCGGTTTTTGTACATGTATTGATTTTCTTTTTTCTTGTCACACAGGATCTCATGACGCACCTTTTTACCTGAAAGTGGATCTGGCCAAAAGGGGCAATCCTTCAGCTGCGAGTGGTTGTCTGCATCTGGAACGGTGTATGGCTGTCTTGCAATTAATCTGCAACTGTGTAACAGGTACGTGTTAATTCGGTTTTTATACATATATTGATTTTCTTTTTTTTTGTCACACAGGATCCCATCACTCACTTTTTTACATGAAAGTGGATCCGGCCAACAAGGGGCTATCCATGTCCAGCTGTGAGAGGTTGCCTGCATCTGGAATGGTGTCTGACTGGCTTTCTTTTCATCTGCAACTGAGTTACAGGTAAGTGAAAATTCAGTTTCTATACTTATATTGACTTTCTTTTTTGTTTTTCTTATTTTCAGGATGTCATGACCCACCTGACGCACCTTTTTCCCTGAAAGTGGATCTTGCAATTACTCTGCAACTGTGTAACAGGTACGTGTTAATTCGGTTTTTATACATATATTGATTTTCTTTTTTCTTGTCACACAGGATCTCATGACGCACCTTTTTACCTGAAAGTGGATCTGGCCAAAAAGGGGCAATCCATCTTCAGCTGCGAGTGGTTGTCTGCATCTGGAACGGTGTCTGGCTGGCTTGCAATTAATCTGCAACTGTGTAACAGGTACGTGTTAATTTGGTTTTTATACATATATTGATTTTCTTTTTTCTTATCACACAGGATCTCATGACGCACATTTTTACCTGAAAGTGGATCTGGCCAACAAGGGGCATTCCATCTTCAGCTGCGAGTGATTGTCTGCATCTGGAACGGTGTCTGGCTGGCTTGCAATTAATCTGCAACTGTGTAACAGGTACGTGTTAATTCGTTTTTTATACATATATTGATTTTCTTTTTTTTTTGTCACACAGGATCCCATCATGCACGTTTTTTCATGAAAGTGGATCCGGCCAACAAGGGGCTATCCATGTAAAGCTGTGAGAGGTTGCCTGCATCTGGAATGGTGTCTGACTGGCTTTCTTTTCATCTGCAACTGAGTTACAGGTAAGTGAACATTCAGTTTCTATACTTATATTGACTTTCTTTTTTGTTTTTCTTATTTTCAGGATGTCATGACCAACCAGACGCACCTTTTTACCTGAAAGTGGATCTGGCCAACAAGGGGCAATCCATCTTCAGCTATGAGTGGTTGTCTGCATCTGGAACGGTATCTGGCTGGCTTGCAATTAATCTGCAACTGTGTAAAAGATAAGTGTTAATTCTTTTTTATACATATTGATTTCTTTTTTCTGGATCAGTGTCTGGCTGGCTTGCAATTAATCTGCAACTGTGTTGACTTTCTTTTTTGTCTTTCTTATTTTCAGGATCTCATGACCCACCTGATGCACCTTTTTCCCTGAAAGTGGATCTTGCAATTAATCTGCAACTGTGTAACAGGTACGTATTTATTCGGTTTTGTACATATATTGATTTTCTTTTTTCTTGTCACACAGGATCTCATGACGCACCTTTTTACCTGAAAGTGGATCTGGCCAACAAGGGGCAATCCATCTTCAGCTGCGAGTGGTTGTCTGCATCTGGAACGGTGTCTGGCTGGCTTGCAATTAATCTGCAACTGTGTAACAGGTACGTGTTAATTTGGTTTTTATACATATATTGATTTTCTTTTTTTTTGTCACACAGGATCCCATCACGCACTTTTTTACATGAAAGTGGATCCGGCCAACAAGGGGCTATCCATGTCCAGCTGTGAGAGGTTGCCTGCATCTGGAATGGTGTCTGACTGGCTTTCTTTTCATCTGCAACTGAGTTACAGGTAAGTGAAAATTCAGTTTCTATACTTATATTGACTTTCTTTTTTGTTTTTCTTATTTTCAGGATGTCATGACCCACCTGACGCACCTTTTTCCCTGAAAGTGGATCTTGCAATTACTCTGCAACTATGTAACAGGTACGTGTTAATTCGGTTTTTATACATATATTGATTTTCTTTTTTCTTGTCACACAGGATCTCATGACGCACCTTTTTACCTGAAAGTGGATCTTGCAATTAATCTGCAACTCTGTAAAAGGTACGTGTTAATTCGGTTTTTATACAGATATTGATTTTCTTTTTTTTTGTCACACAGGATCCCATCACGCACCTTTTTACCTGAAAGTGGATCCGGCCAACAAGGGGATATCCATGTCCAGCTTTGAGAGGTTGCCTGCATCTGGAATGGTGTCTGACTGGCTTTCTTTTCATCTGCAACTGAGTTACAGGTAAGTGAAAATTCAGTTTCTATACTTATATTGACTTTCTTTTTTGTCTTTTTTATTTTCAGGATGTCATGACCCATCTGATGCACCTTTTTACCTGAAAGTGGATATGGCCAACAAGGGGCAAATCCATCTTCAGCTGTGAGTGGTTGTCTGCATCTGGAACGGTGTCTGGCTGGCTTGCAATTAAACTGCAACTGTGTAAAAGATACGTGTTAATTTGTTTTTTATACATATTGATTTCTTTTTTCTGGATCATTGTCTGGCTGGCTTGCAATTAATCTGCAACTGTGTTGACTTTCTTTTTTGTTTTTCTTATTTTCAGGATGTCATGACCCACCTGACGCACCTTTTTACCTGAAAGTGGATCTTGCAATTAATCTGCAACTATGTAACAGGAACGTGTTAATTCGGTTTTTATACATATATTGATTTTCTTTTTTCTTGTCACACAGGATCTCATGACGCACCTTTTTACCTGAAAGTGGATCTGGCCAACAAGGGGCAATCCATCTTCAGCTGCGAGTGGTTGTCTGCATCTGGAACGGTGTCTGGCTGGCTTGCAATTATCTGCAACTGTGTAAAAGATACGTGTTAATTCGTTTTTCATACATATTGATTTCTTTTTTCTGGATCAGTGTCTGGCTGGCTTGCAATTAATCTGCAACTGTGTAACAGGTACGTGTTAATTTGGTTTTTATACATATATTGATTTTCTTTTTTCTTGTCACACAGGATCTCATGACGCACCTTTTTACCTGAAAGTGGATCTGGCCAACAAGGGGCAATCCATCTTCAGCTGCGAGTGGTTGTCTGCATCTGGAACGGTGTCTGGCTGACTTGCAATTAATCTGCAACTGTGTAACAGGTACGTGTTAATTCGGTTTTTGTACATATATTGATTTTCTTTTTCTTGTCACACAGGATCTCATGACGCACCTTTTTACCTGAAAGTGGATCTGGCCAACAAGGGGCAATCCATCTTCAGCTGCGAGTGGTTGTCTGCATCTGGAACGGTGTCTGGCTGGCTAGCAATGATTCTGCAACTGTGTAACAGGTACGTGTTAATTCGGTTTTTATACATATATTGATTTTCTTTTTTCTTATCACACAGGATCTCATGACGCACCTTTTTACCTGAAAGTGGATCTTGCAATTAATCTGCAACTCTGTAACAGGTACGTGTTAATTCGGTTTTTATACAGATATTGATTTTCTTTTTTCTTGTCACACAGGATCTCATGACGCACCTTTTTACCTGAAAGTGGATCTGGCCAACAAGGGGCAATCCATCTTCAGCTGCGAGTGGTTGTTTGCATCTGGAACGGTGTCTGGCTGGCTTGCAATTATCTGCAACTGTGTAAAAGATACGTGTTAATTCGTTTTTCATACATATTGATTTCTTTTTTCTGGATCAGTGTCTGGCTGGCTTGCAATTAATCTGCAACTGTGTAACAGGTACGTGTTAATTTGGTTTTTATACATATATTGATTTTCTTTTTTCTTGTCACACAGGATCTCATGACGCACCTTTTTACCTGAAAGTGGATCTGGCCAACAAGGGGCAATCCATCTTCAGCTGCGAGTGGTTGTCTGCATCTGGAACGGTGTCTGGCTGACTTGCAATTAATCTGCAACTGTGTAACAGGTACGTGTTAATTCGGTTTTTATACATATATTGATTTTCTTTTTTCTTGTCACACAGGATCTCATGACGCACCTTTTTACCTGAAAGTGGATCTGGCCAACAAGGGGCAATCCATCTTCAGCTGCGAGTGGTTGTCTGCATCTGGAACGGTGTCTGGCTGGCTTGCAATTATCTGCAACTGTGTAAAAGATACGTGTTAATTCGTTTTTCATACATATTGATTTCTTTTTTCTGGATCAGTGTCTGGCTGGCTTGCAATTAATCTGCAACTGTGTAACAGGTACGTGTTAATTTGGTTTTTATACATATATTGATTTTCTTTTTTCTTGTCACACAGGATCTCATGACGCACCTTTTTACCTGAAAGTGGATCTGGCCAACAAGGGGCAATCCATCTTCAGCTGCGAGTGGTTGTCTGCATCTGGAACGGTGTCTGGCTGACTTGCAATTAATCTGCAACTGTGTAACAGGTACGTGTTAATTCGGTTTTTATACATATATTGATTTTCTTTTTTCTTGTCACACAGGATCTCATGACGCACCTTTTTACCTGAAAGTGGATCTGGCCAACAAGGGGCATTCCTTCTTCAGCTGCGAGTGGTTGTCTGCATCTGGAACGGTGTCTGGCTGGCTTGCAATTAATCTGCAACTGTGTAACAGGTACGTGTTAATTTGTTTTTTATACATATATTGATTTTCTTTTTTTTGTCACACAGGATCCCATCACGCACTTTTTTACATGAAAGTGGATCCGGCCAACAAGGGGATATCCATGTCCAGCTGTGAGAGGTTGCCTGCATCTGGAATGGTGTCTGACTGGCTTTCTTGTCATCTGCAACTGAGTTACAGGTAAGTGAACATTCAGTTTCTATACTTATATTGACTTTCTTTTTTGTTTTTCTTATTTTCAGGATGTCATGACACACCTGACGCACCTTTTTACCTGAAAGTGGATCTGGCCAACAAGGGGCAGTCCATCTTCAGCTGTGAGTGGTTGTCTGCATCTGGAACGGTATCTGCCTGGCTTGCAATTAATCTGCAACTGTGTAAAAGATAAGTGTTAATTCGTTTTTTATACATATTGCTTTCTTTTTTCTGGATCAGTTTCTGGCTGGCTTGCAATTAATCTGCAACTGTGTTGACTTTCTTTTTTGTTTTTCTTATTTTCAGGATGTCATGACCCACCTGACGCACCTTTTTACCTGAAAGTGGATCTTGCAATTAATCTGCAACTATGTAACAGGAAAGTGTTAATTCGGTTTTTATACATATATTGATTTTCTTTTTTCTTGTCACACAGGATCTCATGACGCACCTTTTTACCTGAAAGTGGATCTGGCCAACAAGGGGCAATCCATCTTCAGCTGCGAGTGGTTGTCTGCATCTGGAACGGTGTCTGGCTGGCTTGCAATTATCTGCAACTGTGTAGAAGATACGTGTTAATTCGTTTTTCATACATATTGATTTCTTTTTTCAGGATCAGTGTCTGGCTGGCTTGCAATTAATCTGCAACTGTGTAACAGGTACGTGTTAATTTGGTTTTTATACATATATTGATTTTCTTTTTTTTGTCACACAGGATCCCATCACGCACTTTTTTACATGAAAGTGGATCCGGCCAACAAGGGGATATCCATGTCCAGCTGTGAGAGGTTGCCTGCATCTGGAATGGTGTCTGACTGGCTTTCTTGTCATCTGCAACTGAGTTACAGGTAAGTGAACATTCAGTTTCTATACTTATATTGACTTTCTTTTTTGTTTTTCTTATTTTCAGGATGTCATGACACACCTGACGCACCTTTTTACCTGAAAGTGGATCTGGCCAACAAGGGGCAGTCCATCTTCAGCTGTGAGTGGTTGTCTGCATCTGGAACGGTATCTGCCTGGCTTGCAATTAATCTGCAACTGTGTAAAAGATAAGTGTTAATTCGTTTTTTATACATATTGCTTTCTTTTTTCTGGATCAGTTTCTGGCTGGCTTGCAATTAATCTGCAACTGTGTTGACTTTCTTTTTTGTTTTTCTTATTTTCAGGATGTCATGACCCACCTGACGCACCTTTTTACCTGAAAGTGGATCTTGCAATTAATCTGCAACTATGTAACAGGAAAGTGTTAATTCGGTTTTTATACATATATTGATTTTCTTTTTTCTTGTCACACAGGATCTCATGACGCACCTTTTTACCTGAAAGTGGATCTGGCCAACAAGGGGCAATCCATCTTCAGCTGCGAGTGGTTGTCTGCATCTGGAACGGTGTCTGGCTGGCTTGCAATTATCTGCAACTGTGTAGAAGATACGTGTTAATTCGTTTTTCATACATATTGATTTCTTTTTTCAGGATCAGTGTCTGGCTGGCTTGCAATTAATCTGCAACTGTGTAACAGGTACGTGTTAATTTGGTTTTTATACATATATTGATTTTCTTTTTTCTTGTCACACAGGATCTCATGACGCACCTTTTTACCTGAAAGTGGATCTGGCCAACAAGGGGCAATTCATCTTCAGCTGCGAGTGGTTGTCTGCATCTGGAACGGTGTCTGGCTGGCTTGCATTTAATCTGCAACTGTGTAACAGGTACGTGTTAATTCGGTTTTTATACATATATTGATTTTCTTTTTTCTTGTCACACAGGATCTCATGACGCACCTTTTTACCTGAAAGTGGATCTGGCCAACAAGGGGCATTCCTTCTTCAGCTGCGAGTGGTTGTCTGCATCTGGAACGGTGTCTGGCTGGCTTGCAATTAATCTGCAACTGTGTAACAGGTACGTGTTAATTTGTTTTTTATACATATATTGATTTTCTTTTTTTTGTCACACAGGATCCCATCACGCACTTTTTTACATGAAAGTGGATCCGGCCAACAAGGGGCTATCCATGTCCAGCTGTGAGAGGTTGCCTGCATCTGGAATGGTGTCTGACTGGCTTTCTTTTCATCTGCAACTGAGTTACAGGTAAGTGAACATTCAGTTTCTATACTTATATTGACTTTCTTTTTTGTTTTTCTTATTTTCAGGATGTCATGACACACCTGACGCACCTTTTTACCTGAAAGTGGATCTGGCCAACAAGGGGCAGTCCATCTTCAGCTGTGAGTGGTTGTCTGCATCTGGAACGGTATCTGGCTGGCTTGCAATTAATCTGCAACTGTGTAAAAGATAAGTGTTAATTCGTTTTTTATACAAATTGATTTCTTTTTTCTGGATCAGTGTCTGGCTGGCTTGCAATTAATCTGCAACTGTGTTGACTTTCTTTTTTGTTTTTCTTATTTTCAGGATGTCATGACCCACCTGACGCACCTTTTTACCTGAAAGTGGATCTTGCAATTAATCTGCAACTATGTAACAGGTACGTGTTAATTCGGTTTTTATACATATATTGATTTTCTTTTTTCTTGTCACACAGGATCTCATGACGCACCTTTTTACCTGAAAGTGGATCTGGCCAACAAGGGGCAATCCATCTTCAGCTGCGAGTGGTTGTCTGCATCTGGAACGGTGTCTGGCTGGCTTGCAATTATCTGCAACTGTGTAAAAGATACGTGTTAATTCGTTTTTCATACATATTGATTTCTTTTTTCTGGATCAGTGTCTGGCTGGCTTGCAATTAATCTGCAACTGTGTAACAGGTACGTGTTAATTTGGTTTTTATACATATATTGATTTTCTTTTTTCTTGTCACACAGGATCTCATGACGCACCTTTTTACCTGAAAGTGGATCTGGCTAACAAGGGGCATTCCTTCTTCAGCTGCGAGTGGTTGTCTGCATCTGGAACGGTGTCTGGCTGGCTTGCAGTTAATCTGCAACTGTGTAACAGGTACGTGTTAATTCGTTTTTTTATACATATATTGATTTTATTTTTTTTTGTCACACAGGATCCCATCACGCACTTTTTTACATGAAAGTGGATCCGGCCAACAAGGGGCTATCCATGTCCAGCTGTGAGAGGTTGCCTGCATCTGGAATGGTGTCTGACTGGCTTTCTTTTCATCTGCAACTGAGTTACAGGTAAGTGAACATTCAGTTTCTATACTTATATTGACTTTCTTTTTTGTTTTTCTTATTTTCAGGATGTCATGACACACCTGACGCACCTTTTTACCTGAAAGTGGATCTGGCCAACAAGGGGCAGTCCATCTTCAGCTGTGAGTGGTTGTCTGCATCTGGAACAGTATCTGGCTGGCTTGCAATTAATCTGCAACTGTGTAAAAGATAAGTGTTAATTCGTTTTTTATACATATTGATTTCTTTTTTCTGGATCAGTGTCTGGCTGGCTTGCAATTAATCTGCAACCTTGTTGACTTTCTTTTTTGTCTTTCTTATTTTCAGGATCTCATGACCCACCTGACGCACCTTTTTCCCTGAAAGTGGATCTTGCAATTAATCTGCAACTGTGTAACAGGTATGTGTTAATTCGGTTTTTATACATATATTGATTTTCTTTTTTCTTGTCACACAGGATCTCATGATGCACCTTTTTACCTGAAAGTGGATCTGGCCAACAAGGGGCAATCCATCTTCAGCTGCAATTGGTTGTCTGCATCTGGAACGGTGTCTGGCTGGCTTGCAATAAATCTTCAAGTGTGTAACATACGTGTTAATTCGGTTTTTATACATATATTGATTTTCTTTTTTCTTGTCACACAGGATCTCATGACGCACCTTTTTACCTTAAAGTGGATTTGGCCAAAAAGTGGCAGTCCATCTTCAGCTGTGAGTGGTTGTCTGCATCTGGAACAGTATCTGGCTGGCTTGCAATTAATCTGCAACTTTGTAAAAGATACGTGTTAATTCGTTTTTTATATATATTGATTTCTTTTTTCTGGATCAGTGTCTGGCTGGCTTGCAATTAATCTGCAACTGTGTTGACTTTCTTTTTTGTCTTTCTTATTTTCAGGATCTCATGACCCACCTGACGCACCTTTTTACCTGAAAGTGGATCTTGCAATTAATCTGCATCTATGTAACAGGTACGTGTTTATTCGGTTTTTATACATATATTGATTTTCTTTTTTCTTGTCACACAGGATCTCATGACGCACCTTTTTACCTGAAAGTGGACCTGGCCAAAAAGGGGCATTCCATCTTCAGCTACGAGTGGTTGTCTGCATCTGGAACGGTGTCTGGTTGGCTTGCAATTATTCTGCAACTGTGTAACAGGTACGTGTTAATTCGGTTTTTATACATATATTGATTTTCTTTTTTCTTGTCACATAGGATCTCATGACGCACCTTTTTACCTGAAAGTGGATCTTACAATTAATCTGCAACTCTGTAACAGGTACGTGTTAATTCGGTTTTTATACATATATTGATTTTCTTTTTTTTTGTCACACAGGATCCCATCACACACCTTTTTACCTGAAAGTGGATCCGGCCAACAAGGGGATATCCATGTCCAGCTGTGAGAGGTTGCCTGCATCTGGAATGGTGTCTGACTGGCTTTCTTTTCATCTGCAACTGAGTTACAGGTAAGTGAAAATTCAGTTTCTATATTTATATTGACTTTATTTTTTGTCTTTCTTATTTTCAGGATGTCATGACCCACCTGGTGCACCTTTTTACCTGAAAGTGGATCTGGCCAACAAGGGGCAATCCATCTTAAGCTGAGAGTGGTTGTCTGCATCTGTAACGGTGTCTGGCTGGCTTGCAATTATCTGCAACTGTGTAAAAGATACGTGTTAATTCGTTTTTCATACATATTGATTTCTTTTTTCTGGATCAGTGTCTGGTTGGCTTGCAATTAATCTGCAACTGTGTTGACTTTCTTTTTTGTCTTTCCTATTTTCAGGATCTCATGACCCACCTGACGCACCTTTTTCCCTGAAAGTAGATCTTGCAATTAATCTGCAACTGTGTAAAAGGTACGTGTTAATTCGGTTTTTATACATATATTGATTTTCTTTTTTCTTGTTACACAGGATCTCATGACGCACCTTTTTACCTGAAAGTGTATCTGGCCAAAGAGGGGCAATCCATCTTCAGCTGCGAGTGGTTGTCTGCATCTGGAATGGTGTCTGGCTGGCTTGCAATTAATCTGCAACTGTGTAACAGGTACGTGTTAATTCGGTTTTTATACATATATTGATTTTCTTTTTTCTTGTCACACAGGATCTCATGACGCACCTTTTTACCTGAAAGTGGATCTGGCCAACAATGGGCATTCCTTCTTCAGCTGCGAGTGGTTGTCTGCATCTGGAACGGTGTCTGGCTGTCTTGCAATTAATCTGCAACTGTGTAACAGGTACGTGTTAATTTGGTTTTTATACATATATTGATTTTCTTTTTTTTTGTCACACAGGATCCCATCACGCACTTTTTTACATGAAAGTGGATCCGGCCAAAAAGGGGCTATCCATGTACAGCTGTGAGAGGTTGCCTGCATCTGGAATGGTGTCTGACTGGCTTTCTTTTCATTTGCAACTGAGTTACAGGTAAGTGAAAATTCAGTTTCTATACTTATATTGACTTTCTTTTTTGTTTTTCTTATTTTCAGGATGTCATGACCCACCTGACGCACCTTTTTACCTTAAAGTGGATTTGGCCAACAAGGGGCAGTCCATCTTCAGCTGTGAGTGGTTGTCTGCATCTGGAACAGTATCTGGCTGGCTTGCAATTAATCTGCAACTGTGTAAAAGATACGTGTTAATTCGTTTTTTATACATATTGATTTCTTTTTTCTGGATCAGTGTCTGGCTGGCTTGCAATTAATCTGCAACTGTGTTGACTTTCTTTTTTGTCTTTCTTATTTTCAGGATCTCATGACCCACCTGACTCACCTTTTTACCTGAAAGTGGATCTTGCAATTAATCTGCAACTGTGTAACAGGTACGTGTTAATTCGGTTTTTATACATATATTGATTTTCTTTTTTCTTGTCACACAGGATCTCATGACGCACCTTTTTACATGAAAGTGGATCTGGCCAACAAAGGGCAATCCATCTTCAGCTGCGAGTGGTTGTCTGCATCTGGAACGGTGTCTGGCTGGCTTGCAATTAATCTGCAACTGTGTAACAGGTACGTGTTAATTCGTTTTTTATACATATATTGATTTTCTTTTTTTTTTTGTCACACAGGATCCCATCACGCACCTTTTTACCTGAAAGTGGATCTGGCCAACAAGGGGCATTCCTTCTTCAGCTGCGAGTGGTTGTCTGCATCTGGAACGGTGTCTGGCTGGCTTGCAATTAATCTGCAACTGTGTAACAGGTACGTGTTAATTTGTTTTTTATACATATATTGATTTTCTTTTTTTTGTCACACAGGATCCCATCACGCACTTTTTTACATGAAAGTGGATCCGGCCAATAAGGGGCTATCCATGTCCAGCTGTGAGAGGTTGCCTGCATCTGGAATGGTGTCTGACTGGCTTTCTTTTCATCTGCAACTGAGTTACAGGTAAGTGAACATTAGGTTTCTATACTTATATTGACTTTCTTTTTTGTCTTTCTTATTTTCAGGATGTCATGACCCACCTGATGCACCTTTTTACCTGAAAGTGGATATGGCCAATAAGGGGCAATCCATCTTCAGCTGTGAGTGGTTGTCTGCATCTGGAACAGTATCTGGCTGGCTTGCAATTAATCTGCAACTGTGTAAAAGAGAAGTGTTAATTCGTTTTTTATATATATTGATTTCTTTTTTCTGGATCAATGTCTGGCTGGCTTGCAATTAATCTGCAACTGTGTTGACTTTCTTTTTTGTCTTTCTTATTTTCAGGATCTCATGACCCACCTGACGCACCTTTTTACCTGAAAGTGGATCTTGCAATTAATCTGCAACTATGTAACAGGTACGTGTTTATTCGGTTTTTATACATATATTGATTTTCTTTTTTCTTATCACACAGGATCTCATGACGCACCTTTTTACCTGAAAGTGGATCTTGCAATTAATCTGCAACTCTGTAACAGGTACGTGTTAATTCGGTTTTTATACACATGTTGATTTTCTTTTTTTTTGTCACACAGGATCCCATCACGCACCTTTTTACCTGAAAGTGGATCCGGCCAACAAGGGGATATCCATGTCCAGCTGTGAGAGGTTGCCTGCATCTGGAATGGTGTCTGACTGGCTTTCTTTTCATCTGCAACTGAGTTACAGGTAAGTGAACATTCAGTTTCTATACTTATATTGACTTTCTTTTTTGTTTTTCTTATTTTCAAGATGTCATGACCAACCAGACGCACCTTTTTACCTGAAAGTGGATCTGGCCAACAAGGGGCAATCCATCTTCAGCTATGAGTGGTTGTCTGCATCTGGAACGGTATCTGGCTGGCTTGCAATTAATCTGCAACTGTGTAAAAGATAAGTGTTAATTCTTTTTTATACATATTGATTTCTTTTTTCTGGATCAGTGTCTGGCTGGCTTGCAATTAATCTGCAACTGTGTTGACTTTCTTTTTTGTCTTTCTTATTTTCAGGATGTCATGACCCACCTGATGCACCTTTTTACCTGAAAGTGGATATGGCCAATAAGGGGCAATCCATCTTCAGCTGTGAGTGGTTGTCTGCATCTGGAACAGTATCTGGCTGGCTTGCAATTAATCTGCAACTGTGTAAAAGAGAAGTGTTAATTCGTTTTTTATATATATTGATTTCTTTTTTCTGGATCAGTGTCTGGCTGGCTTGCAATTAATCTGCAACTGTGTTGACTTTCTTTTTTGTCTTTCTTATTTTCAGGATCTCATGACCCACCTGACGCACCTTTTTACCTGAAAGTGGATCTTGCAATTAATCTGCAACTATGTAACAGGTACGTGTTTATTTGGTTTTTATACATATATTGATTTTCTTTTTTCTTGTCACACAGGATCTAATGACGCACCTTTTTACCTGAAAGTGGACCTGGCCAAAAAGGGGCAATCCATCTTCAGCTACGAGTGGTTGTCTGCATCTGGAACGGTGTCTGGCTGGTTTGCAATTAATCTGCAACTGTGTAACAGGTACGTGTTAATTCGGTTTTTATACATATATTGATTTTCTTTTTTCTTATCACACAGGATCTCATGACGCACCTTTTTACCTGAAAGTGGATCTGGCCAACAAGGGGCATTCCTTCTTCAGCTGCGAGTGGTTGTCTGCATCTGGAACGGTGTCTGGCTGGCTTGCAATTAATCTGCAACTGTGTAACAGGTACGTTTTAATTCGTTTTTTATACATATATTGATTTTCTTTTTTTTTTTCACACAGGATCCCATCATGCACTTTTTTACATGAAAGTGGATCCGGCCAACAAGTGGCTATCCATGTCAGGCTGTGAGAGGTTGCCTGCATCTGGAATGGTGTCTGACTGGCTTTCTTTTCATCTGCAACTGAGTTACAGGTAAGTAAACATTCAGTTTCTATACTTATATTGACTTTCTTTTTTGTTTTTCTTATTTTCAGGATAGTCATGACCAACCAGACGCACCTTTTTACCTGAAAGTGGATCTGGCCAACAAGGGGCAATCCATCTTCAGCTATGAGTGGTTGTCTGCATCTGGAACGGTGTCTGGCTGGCTTGCAATTATTCTGCAACTGTGTAACAGGTACGTGTTAATTCGGTTTTTATACATATATTGATTTTCTTTTTTCTTGTCACACAGGATCTCATGACGCACCTTTTTACCTGAAAGTGGATCTTGCAATTAATCTGCAACTCTGTAACAGGTACGTGTTAATTCGGTTTTTATACATATATTGATTTTCTTTTTTCTTATCACACAGGATCTCATGACGCACCTTTTTACCTGAAAGTGGATCTGGCCAACAAGGGGCAATCCATCTTCAGCTATGAGTGGTTGTCTGCATCTGGAATGGTGTCTGGCTGGCTTGCAATTAATCTGCAACTGTGTAAAAGATAAGTGTTAATTCTTTTTTATACATATTGATTTCTTTTTTCTGGATCAGTGTCTGGCTGGCTTGCAATTAATCTGCAACTGTGTTGACTTTCTTTTTTGTCTTTCTTATTTTCAGGATCTCATGACCCACCTGACGCACCTTTTTCCCTGAAAGTGGATCTTGCAATTAATCTGCAACTGTGTAACAGGTACGTATTTATTCGGTTTTTGTACGTATATTGATTTTCTTTTTTCTTGTCACACAGGATCTCATGACGCACCTTTTTACCTGAAAGTGGATCTGGCCAAAAGGGGCAATCCTTCCTCAGCTGCGAGTGGTTGTCTGCATCTGGAACGGTGTATGGCTGTCTTACAATTAATCTGCAACTGTGTAACAGGAACGTGTTAATTTGGTTTTTATACATATATTGATTTTCTTTTTTTTGTCACACAGGATCCCATCACTCACTTTTTTACATGAAAGTGGATCCGGCCAACAAGGGGCTATCCATGTCCAGCTGTGAGAGATTGCCTGCATCTGGAATGGTGTCTGACTGGCTTTCTTTTCATCTGCAACTGAGTTACAGGTAAGTGAAAATTCAGTTTCTATACTTATATTGACTTTCTTTTTTGTTTTTCTTATTTTCAGGATGTCATGACCCACCTGATGCACCTTTTTACCTGAAAGTGGATCTGGCCAACAAGGGGCAATCCATCTTCAGCTGTGAGTGGTTGTCTGCATCTGGAACAGTATCTGGCTGGCTTGCAATTAATCTGCAACTGTGTAAAAGATACGTGTTAATTCGTTTTTTATATATATTGATTTCTTTTTTCTGGATCAGTGTCTGGCTGGCTTGCAATTAATCTGCAACTGTGTTGACTTTCTTTTTTGTCTTTCTTATTTTCAGGATCTCATGACCCACCTGACGCACCTTTTTACCTAAAAGTGGATCTTGCAATTAATCTGCAACTATGTAACAGGTACGTGTTTATTCGGTTTTTATACATATATTGATTTTCTTTTTTCTTGTCACACAGGATCTCATGACGCACCTTTTTACCTGAAAGTGGATCTTGCAATTAATCTGCAACTCTGTAACAGGTACGTGTTAATTCGGTTTTTATACACATTGATTTTCTTTTTTTTTTGTCACACAGGATCCCATCACGCACCTTTTTACCTGAAAGTGGATCCGGCCAACAAGGGGATATCCATGTCCAGCTGTGAGAGGTTGCCTGCATCTGGAATGGTGTCTGACTGGCTTTCTTTTCATCTGCAACTGAGTTACAGGTAAGTGAAAATTCAGTTTCTATACTTATATTGACTTACTTTTTTCTCTTTCTTATTTTCAGGATGTCATGACCCACCTGATAAACCTTTTTAACTGAAAGTGGATATGGCCAACAAGGGGCAAATCCATCTTCAGCTGTGAGTGGTTGTCTGCATCTGGAACGGTGTCTGGCTGGCTTGCAATTAATCTGCAACTGTGTAAAAGATACGTCTTAATTTGTTTTTTATACATATTGATTTCTTTTTTCTGGATCAGTGTCTGGCTGGCTTGCAATTAATCTGCAACTGTGTTGACTTTCTTTTTTGTTTTTCTTATTTTTAGGATGTCATGACCCACCTGACGCACCTTTTTCCCTGAAAGTGGATCTTGCAATTACTCTGCAACTGTGTAACAGGTACGTGTTAATTCGGTTTTTATACATATTTTCATTTTCTTTTTTCTTATCACACAGGATCTCATGACGCACCTTTTTACCTGAAAGTGGATCTGGCCAACAAGGGGCATTCCTTCTTCAGCTGCGAGTGGTTGTCTGCATCTGGAACGGTGTCTGGCTGGCTTGCAATTAATCTGCAACTGTGTAACAGGTACGTGTTAATTCGTTTTTTATACATATATTGATTTTCTTTTTTTTTTTTCACACAGGATCCCATCATGCACTTTTTTACATGAAAGTGGATCCGGCCAACAAGTGGCTATCCATGTCAAGCTGTGAGAGGTTGCCTGCATCTGGAATGGTGTCTGACTGGCTTTCTTTTCATCTGCAACTGAGTTACAGGTAAGTGAACATTCAGTTTCTATACTTATATTGACTTTCTTTTTTGTTTTTCTTATTTTCAGGATGTCATGACCAACCAGACGCACCTTTTTACCTGAAAGTGGATCTGGCCAACAAGGGGCAATCCATCTTCAGCTATGAGTGGTTGTCTGCATCTGGAACGGTGTCTGGCTGGCTTGCAATTATTCTGCAACTGTGTAACAGGTACGTGTTAATTCGGTTTTTATACATATATTGATTTTCTTTTTTCTTGTCACACAGGATCTCATGACGCACCTTTTTACCTGAAAGTGGATCTTGCAATTAATCTACAACTCTGTAACAGGTACGTGTTAATTCGGTTTTTATACACATATTGATTTTCTTTTTTTTATGTCACACAGGATCCCATCACGCACCTTTTTACATGAAAGTGGATCCGGCCAACAAGGGGATATCCATGTCCAGCTGTGAGAGGTTGCCTGCATCTGGAATGGTGTCTGACTGGCTTTCTTTTCATCTGCAACTGAGTTACAGGTAAGTGAAAATTCAGTTTCTATACTTATATTGACTTTCTTTTTTGTCTTTCTTATTTTCAGGATGTCATGACCCACCTGATGCACCTTTTTACCTGAAAGTGGATATGGCCAACAAGGGGCAAATCCATCTTCAGCTGTGAGTGGTTGTCTGCATCTGGAACGGTGTCTGGCTGGCTTGCAATTAATCTGCAACTGTGTAAAAGATACGTGTTAATTTGTTTTTTATACATATTGATTTCTTTTTTCTGGATCAGTGTCTGGCTGGCTTGCAATTAATCTGCAACTGTGATGACTTTCTTTTTTGTTTTTCTTATTTTCAGGATGTCATGACCCACCTGATGCACCTTTTTCCCTGAAAGTGGATCTTGCAATTACTCTGCAACTGTGTAACAGGTACGTGTTAATTCGGTTTTTATACATATATTGATTTTCTTTTTTCTTGTCACACAGGATCTCATGACGCACCTTTTTACCTGAAAGTGGATCTGGCCAAAAAGGGGAAATCCATCTTCAGCTGCGAGTGGTTGTCTGCATCTGGAACGGTGTCTGGCTGGCTTGCAATTAAACTGCAACTGTGTAACAGGTACGTGTTAATTCGGTTTTTATACATATATTCATTTTCTTTTTTCTTATCACACAGGATCTCATGGCGCACATTTTTACCTGAAAGTGGATCTGGCCAACAAGGGGCATTCCTTCTTCAGCTGCGAGTGGTTGTCTGCATCTGGAACGGTGTCTGGCTGGCTTGCAATTAATCTGCAACTGTGTAACAGGTACGTGTTAATTCGTTTTTTATACATATATTGATTTTCTTTTTTTTTTGTCACACAGGATCCCATCATGCACTTTTTTACATGAAAGTGGATCCGGCCAACAAGTGGCTATCCATGTGAAGCTGTGAGAGGTTGCCTGCATCTGGAATGGTGTCTGACTGGCTTTCTTTTCATCTGCAACTGAGTTACAGGTAAGTGAACATTCAGTTTCTATACTTATATTGACTTTCTTTTTTGTTTTTCTCATTTTCAGGATGTCATGACCAACCAGACGCACCTTTTTACCTGAAAGTGGATCTGGCCAACAAGGGGCAATCCATCTTCAGCTATGAGTGGTTGTCTGCATCTGGAACGGTATCTGGCTGGCTTGCAATTAATCTGCAACTGTGTAAAAGATAAGTGTTAATTCTTTTTTATACATATTGATTTCTTTTTTCTGGATCAGAGTCTGGCTGGCTTGCAATTAATCTGCAACTGTGTTAACTTTCTTTTTTGTCTTTCTTATTTTCAGGATCTCATGACCCACCTGACGCACCTTTTTCCCTGAAAGTGGATCTTGCAATTAATCTGCAACTATGTAACAGGTACGTGTTTATTCGGTTTTTATACATATATTGATTTTCTTTTTTCTTGTCACACAGGATCTCATGACGCACCTTTTTACCTGAAAGTGGATCTGGCCAACAAGGGGCAATCCATCTTCAGCTGCGAGTGGTTGTCTGCATCTGGAACGGTGTCTGGCTGGCTTGCAATTAATCTGCAACTGTGTAACAGGTACGTGTTAATTCGGTTTTTATACATATATTGATTTTCTTTTTTCTTGTCACACAGGATCTCATGACCCACCTTTTTACCTGAAAGTAGACCTGGCCAAAAAGGGGCAATTCATCTTCAGCTACGAGTGGTTGTCTGCATCTGGAACGGTGTCTGGCTGGCTTGCAATTAATCTGCAACTGTGTAAAAGATACGTGTTAATTTGTTTTTTATACATTTTGATTTCTTTTTTCTGGATCAGTGTCTGGCTGGCTTGCAATTAATCTTCAACTGTGTTGACTTTCTTTTTTGTTTTTCTTATTTTCAGGATGTCATGACCCACCTGACGCACCTTTTTCCCTGAAAGTGGATCTTGCAATTAATCTGCAACTGTGTAATAGGTACGTGTTAATTCGGTTTTTATACATATATTGATTTTCTTTTTTCTTATCACACAGGATCTCATGACGCACCTTTTTACCTGAAAGTGGATCTTGCAATTAATCTGCAACTCTGTAACAGGTACGTGTTAATTCGGTTTTTATACACATATTGATTTTCTTTTTTTTTGTCACACAGGATCCCATCACGCACCTTTTTACCTGAAAGTGGATCCGGCCAACAAGGGGATATCCATGTCCAGCTGTGAGAGGTTGCCTGCATCTGGAATGGTGTCTGACTGGCTTTCTTTTCATCTGCAACTGAGTTACAGGTAAGTGAAAATTCAGTTTCTATACTTATATTGACTTTCTTTTTTGTCTTTTTTATTTTCAGGATGTCATGACCCACCTGATGCACCTTTTTACCTGAAAGTGGATATGGCCAACAAGGGGCAAATCCATCTTCAGCTGTGAGTGGTTGTCTGCATCTGGAACGGTGTCTGGCTGGCTTACAATTAATCTGCAACTGTGTAAAAGATACGTGTTAATTTGTTTTTTATACATATTGATTTCATTTTTCTGGATCAGTGTCTGGCTGGCTTGCAATTAATCTGCAACTGTGTTGACTTTCTTTTTTGTTTTTCTTATTTTCAGGATGTCATGACCCACCTGACGCACCTTTTTCCCTGAAAGTGGATCTTGCAATTAATCTGCAACTGTGTAACAGGTACGTGTTAATTCGGTTTTTATACATATATTGATTTTCTTTTTTCCTTTCACAAAGGATCTCATGACGCACCTTTTTACCTGAAAGTGGATCTAGCCAACAAGGGGCAATCCATCTTCAGCTGCGAGTGGTTGTCTGCATCTGGAACGGTGTCTGGCTGGCTTGCAATTAATCTGCAACTGTGTAACAGGTACGTGTTAATTTGGTTTTTATACATATATTGATTTTCTTTTTTTTTGTCACACAGGATCCCATCACGCACTTTTTTACATGAAAGTGGATCCGGCCAACAAGGGGCTATCCATGTCCAGCTGTGAGAGGTTGCCTGCATCTGGAATGGTGTCTGACTGGTTGTCTTTTCATCTGCAACTGAGTTACAGGTAAGTGAAAATTCAGTTTCTATACTTATATTGACTTTCTTTTTTGTTTTTCTTATTTTCAGGATGTCATGACCCACCTGACGAACCTTTTTACCTGAAAGTAGATCTGGCCAACAAGGGGCAATCCATCTTCAGCTGCGAGTGGTTTTCTGCATCTGGAACGGTGTCTGGCTGGCTTGCAATTATTCTGCAACTGTGTAACAGGTACGTGTTAATTCGGTTTTTGTACATATATTGATTTTCTTTTTTCTTGTCACACAGGATCTCATGACGCACCTTTTTACCTGAAAGTGGACCTGGCCAACAAGGGGCAATCCATCTTCAGCTGCGAGTGGTTGTCTGCATCTGGAACGGTGTCTGGCTGGCTTGCAATTATTCTGCAACTGTGTAACAGGTACGTGTTAATTCGGTTTTTATACATATATTGATTTTCATTTTTCTTGTCACACAGGATCTCATGACGCACCTTTTTACCTGAAAGTGGATCTTGCAATTCATCTGCAACTCTGTAACAGGTATGTGTTAAATCGGTTTTTATACACATATTGATTTTCTTTTTTTTTGTCACACAGGATCCCATCACGCACCTTTTTACCTGAAAGTGGATCCGGCCAACAAGGGGATATCCATGTACAGCTGTGAGAGGTTGCCTGCATCTGGAATGGTGTCTGACTGGCTTTCTTTTCATCTGCAACTGAGTTACAGGTAAGTGAAAATTCAGTTTCTATACTTATATTGACTTTCTTTTTTGTTTTTCTTATTTTCAGGATGTCATGACCCACCTGACGCACCTTTTTACCTTAAAGTGGATTTGGCCAACAAGGGGCAGTCCATCTTCAGCTGTGAGTGGTTGTCTGCATCTGGAACAGTATCTGGCTGGCTTACAATTAATCTGCAACTGTGTAAAAGATAAGTGTTAATTCGTTTTTTATTCATATTGATTTCTTTTTTCTGGATCAGTGTCTGGCTGGCTTGCAATTAATCTGCAACTGTGTTGACTTTCTTTTTTGTCTTTCTTATTTTCAGGGTCTCATGACCCACCTGACGCACCTTTTTCCCTGAAAGTAGATCTTGCAATTAATCTGCAACTGTGTAACAGGTACGTGTTAATTCGGTTTTTATACATATATTGATTTTCTTTTTTCTTGTCACACAGGATCTCATGACGCACCTTTTTACCTGAAAATGGATCTGGCCAACAAGGGGCATTACTTCTTCAGTTGCGAGTGGTTGTCTGCATCTGGAACGGTGTCTGGCTGGCTTGCAATTAATCTGCAACTGTGTAACAGGTACGTGTTAATTCGGTTTTTATACATATATTGATTTTCTTTTTTCATGTCACACAGGATCTCATGACGCACCTTTTTACCTGAAAGTAGACCTGGCAAAAAAGGGGCAATCCATCTTCAGCTACGAGTGGTTGTCTGCATCTGGAACGGTGTCTGGCTGGCTTGCAATTAATCTGCAACTGTGTTGACTTTCTTTTTTGTTTTTCTTATTTTCAGGATGTCATGACCCACCTGACGCACCTTTTTCCCTGAAAGTGGATCTTGCAATTAATCTGCAACTGTGTAACAGGTACGTGTTAATTCGGTTTTTATACATATATTGATTTTCTTTTTTCTTGTCACACAGTTTCTCATGACGCACCTTTTTACCTGAAAGTGGATCTAGCCAACAAGGGGCAATCCATCTTCAGCTGCGAGTGGTTGTCTGCATCTGGAACGGTGTCTGGCTGGCTTGCAATTAATCTGCAACTGTGTAACAGGTACGTGTTAATTTGGTTTTTATACATATATTGATTTTCTTTTTTTTTGTCACACAGGATCCCATCACGCACTTTTTTACATGAAAGTGGATCCGGCCAACAAGGGGCTATCCATGTCCAGCTGTGAGAGGTTGCCTGCATCTGGAATGGTGTCTGACTGGCTTTCTTTTCATCTGCAACTGAGTTACAGGTAAGTGAAAATTCAGTTTCTATACTTATATTGACTTTCTTTTTTGTTTTTTTTATTTTCAGGATGTCATGACCCACCTGACGCACCTTTTTACCTGAAAGTAGATCTGGCCAACAAGGGGCAATCCATCTTCAGCTGCGAGTGGTTGTCTGCATCTGGAACGGTGTCTGGCTGGCTTGCAATTAATCTGCAACTGTGTAACAGGTACGTGTTAATTCGGTTTTTATACATATATTGATTTTCTTTTTTCTTGTCACACAGGATCTCATGACGCACCTTTTTACCCTAAAGTGGACCTGGCCAAAAAGGGGCAATCCATCTTCAGCTACGAGTGGTTGTCTGCATCTGGAACGGTGTCTGGCTGGCTTGCAATTATTCTGCAACTGTGTAACAGGTACGTGTTAATTAGGTTTTTATACATATATTGATTTTCTTTTTTCTTGTCACACAGGATCTCATGACGCACCTTTTTACCTGAAAGTGGACCTGGCCAACAAGGGGCAATCCATCTTCAGCTATGAGTGGTTGTCTGCATCTGGAACGGTGTCTGGCTGGCTTGCAATTATTCTGCAACTGTGTAACAGGTACGTGTTAATTCGGTTTTTTTACATATATTGATTTTCATTTTTCTTGTCACACAGGATCTCATGACGCACCTTTTTACCTGAAAGTGGATCTTGCAATTAATCTGCAACTCTGTAACAGGTACGTGTTAATTCGGTTTTTATACACATATTGATTTTCTTTTTTTTTGTCACACAGGATCCCATCACGCACCTTTTTACCTGAAAGTGGATCCGGCCAACAAGGGGATATCCATGTCCAGCTGTGAGAGGTTGCCTGCATCTGGAATGGTGTCTGACTGGCTTTCTTTTCATCTGCAACTGAGTTACAGGTAAGTGAAAATTCAGTTTCTATACTTATATTGACTTTCTTTTTTGTCTTTCTTGTTTTCAGGATGTCATGACCCACCTGATGCACCTTTTTACCTGAAAGTGGATATGGCCAACAAGGGGCAAATCCATCTTCAGCTGTGAGTGGTTGTCTGCATCTGGAACGGTGTCTGGCTGGCTTGCAATTAATCTGCAACTGTGTTGACTTTCTTTTTTGTCTTTCTTATTTTCAGGATCTCATGACCCACCTGACGCACCTTTTTCCCTGAAAGTGGATATGGCCAACAAGGGGCTATCCATGTCCAGCTGTGAGAGGTTGCCTGCATCTGGAACGGTGTCTGGCAGGCTTGCAATTATTCTGCAACTGTGTAACAGGTACGTGTTAATTAGGTTTTTATACATATATTGATTTTCTTTTTTCTTGTCACACAGGATCTCACGACGCACCTTTTTACCTGAAAGTGGATCTAGTCATCAAGGGGCAATCCATCTTCAGCTTCAAGTGGTTGTCTGCATCTGGAACGGTGTCTGGCTGGCTTACAATTAATCTGCAACTGTGTAAAAGATATGTGTTAATTTGTTTTTTATACATATTGATTTCTTTTTTCTGGATCAGTGTCTGGCTGGCTTGCAATTAATCTGCAACTGTGTTGACTTTCTTTTTTGTTTTTCTTATTTTCAGGATGTCATGACCCACCTGACGCACCTTTTTACCTTAAAGTGGATTTGGCCAACAAGGGGCAGTCCATCTTCAGCTGTGAGTGGTTGTCTGCATCTGGAACAGTATCTGGCTGGCTTGCAATTAATCTGCAACTGTGTAAAAGATAGGTGTTAATTCGTTTTTTATACATATTGATTTCTTTTTTCTGGATCAGTGTCTGGCTGGCTTGCAATTAATCTGCAACTGTGTTGACTTTCTTTTTTGTCTTTCTTATTTTCAGGATCTCATGACCCACCTGACGCACCTTTTTCCCTGAAAGTGGATCTTGCAATTAATCTGCAACTGTGTAACAGGTACGTGTTAATTTGGTTTTTATACATATATTGATTTTCTTTTTTTTTGTCACACAGGATCCCATCACACACTTTTTTACATGAAAGTGGATCCGGCCAACAAGGGGCTATCCATGTCCATCTGTGAGAGGTTGCCTGCATCTGGAATGGTGTCTGACTGGCTTTCATTTCATCTGCAACTGAGTTAAAAGTAAGTGAACATTCAGTTTCTATACTTATATTGACTTTCTTTTTTGTCTTTCTTATTTTCAGGATGTCATGACCCACCTGATGCACCTTTTTACCTGAAAGTGGATATGGCCAACAAGGGGCAAATCCATCTTCAGCTCTAAGTGGTTGTCTGCATCTGGAACGGTGTCTGGCTGGCTTGCAATTAATCTGCAACTGTGTAAAAGATACGTGTTAATTTGTTTTTTATACATATTGATTTCTTTTTTCTGGATCAGTGTCTGGCTGGCTTGCAATTAATCTGCAACTGTGTTGACTTTCTTTTTTGTCTTTCTTATTTTCAGGATCTCATGACCCACCTGATGCAAATTTTTACCTGAAAGTGGATCTTGCAATTAATCTGCAACTGTGTAACAGGTACGTGTTAATTCGTTTTTTGTACATATATTGATTTTCTTTTTTCTTGTCACACAGGATCTCATGACGCACCTTTTTACCTGAAAGTGGATCTGGCCAACAAGGGGCAATCCATCTTCAGCTGTGATAGGTTGTCTGCATCTGGAACAGTGTCTGGCTGGCTTTCAATTAATCTACAACTGTGTTGACTTTCTTTTTTGTCTTTCTTATTTTCAGGATCTCATGACCCACCTGATGCACCTTTTTACATGAAAGTGGTTCTTGCAATTAATCTGCAACTGTGTAACAGGTATGTGTTAATTCGGTTTTTATACATATATTGATTTTTTTTTTCTTGTCACACAGTATCTCATGACGCACCTTTTTACCTGAAAGTGGATCTGGCCAACAAGTGGCATTCCATCTTCAGCTGCGAGTGGTTGTCTGCATCTGAAATGATGTCTGGCTGGCTTGCAATTAATCTGCCACTGTGTTGACTTTTTTTTTTTTCTTTCTTATTTTCAGCATGTCTTGACCCACCTGACGCACCTTTTTATCTGAAAGTGTATCTGGCCAACAAGTGCCTATCCATCTCCAGCTGAGAGAGGTTGTCTGCATCTGGAAGTCTGTCTGCCTGGCTTTCTTATTTGCAACTGAGTAACAGGTAAGTGAACATTCGGTTTCTATACAAATATTGACTTTCTTATTTTTCTTTCTTATTTTCAGGATCTCATGACCCAGCTTTTAACCTGAAAGTGGATTTGGCCAACAAGGGGCAATCCATCTTCAGCTGTGAGTGGTTGTCTGCATCTGGAACAGTGTCTGGCTGGCTTGCAATTAATCTGCAACTGTGTAACAGGAACGTGTTAATCCGGTTATTATACATATATTGATTTTCTTTTTACTGGAACAGTGTCTGGCTGGCTTGCAATTAATCTGCAACTGTGTTAACTTTCTTTTTTGTCTTTCTAATTTTCAGGATCTGATGACCCACCTGACGCACCTTTTTACTTGAAAGTGGATCTTGAAATTAATCTACAACTGTGTAACAGGTACGTGTAAATTCGGTTTTACACATATTTTGATTTTCTTTTTTCTTGTCACACAGGATCCCATGAAGCACCTTTTTACCTGAAAGTGGATCCAGCCAACAAGGGGCTATCCATCTCCAGCTGTGAGAGGTTGTCTGCATCTGGAACGGTGTCTGACTGGCTTTCTTTTCATCTGCAACTGAGTAACAGGTAAGTGAACATTTGGTTTCTATACTTATAGACTTTCTTTTTTGTCTTTCTTATTTTCAGGATCTCATTACCCACCCGATGCACCTTTTTACCTGAAAGTGGATCTTGCAATTAATCTGCAACTGTGTAACAGGTACGTGTTAATTATTTTTTATACATATATTGATTTTCTTTTTTCTTGTCACACAGGATCCCATGACGCACCTTTTTCCTGAAAATGGATCCGGCCAACAAGGGGCTATCCATCTCCAGCTGTGAGAGGTTGTCTGCATCTGGAACGGTGTCTGACTGGCTTTCTTCTCATCTGCAACTGAGTAACAGGAAAGTGAACATTCAGTTTCTATACTTATATTGACTTTCTTTTTTGTCTTTCTTATTTTCAGGATGTCATGACCCACCTGACGCACCTTTTTACCTGAAAGTGGATCTGGCCAACAAGTGCCTATCCATCTCCAGCTGAGAGGTTGTCTGCATCTGGAAGTCTGTCTGCCTGACTTTCTTATTTGCAACTGAGTAACAGGTAAGTGAACATTCGGTTTCTATACATATATTGACTATTTATCTTTCTTATTTTCAGGATCTCATGACCCAGCTTTTTACCTGAAAGTTGATCTGGCCAACAAGGGGCAATCCATCTTAAGCTGTGACTGGATGTCTGCATCTGGAACAGTGTCTGGCTGGCTTGCAATTAATCTGCAACTGTGTAACATGTATGTGTTAATTCGGTTTTTATACATATATTGATTTTCTTTTTTCTTGTCACACAGGATCCCATGATGCACCTTTTTACCTGAAAGTGGATCCGGCCAACAAGGGGCTATCCATCTCCAGCTGTGAGTTTGTCTGCATCTGGAACGGTGTCTGACTGGCTTTCTTTTCATCTGAAACTGAGTAACAGGTAAGTGAACATTCAGTTTGTATACATATATTGACTTTATTTGTCTTTCTTATTTTCAGGATCTCATGACCCAGCTTTTTACCTGAAAGTGGATCTGGCCAACAAGGGGCAATCCATCTTCAGCTGTGAGTTGTTGTCTGCATCTGGAACAGTGTCTGACTGGCTTTGTTCTCATCTGCAACTGAGTAACAGGTAAGTGAACATTCAGTTTCTATACTTATATTGACTTTCTTTTTTGTCTTTCTTATTTTCAGGATCTCATGACCCACCTGACGCACCTTTTTACCTGAAAGTGGATCTGGCCAACAAGGGGCAATCCATCTTCAGCTGTGAATTGTTGTCTGCATCTGGAACAGTGTCTGGCTGGCTTGCAATTAATCTGCAACTGAGTAACAGGTAAGTGAACATTCGGTTTCTATACATATATTGACTTTCTTATTCGTATTTCTTATTTTCAGGATCTCATGACCCAGCTGTTTACCTGAAAGTGGTTCTGGCCAACAAGGGGCAATCCATCTTCATCTGTGAGTGGTTGTCTGCATCTGGAATTGTGTCTGACTGGCTTGCCATTAATCTGTAACTGTGTAACAGGTACATGTTAATTCAGTTTTTATACATATATTGATTTTCTTTTTTGTCACACAGGATCCCATGACCCATCTTTTTGCCTCAAGGTTGTTCCTATGCAGTTGCTAGGTAGTTGCTATGGTGTTCCAGGTTGTTACCATGGATTTTGTAGGTGGTTGCTATAGAGTTGCTACATGGTAGCTATGGTGTCACAGGTGATTGCTACGGTGTCAGAAGTGGTTGCTATGTTTTTGCTAGATGGTTTCTAAGATGTTGCCAGGCGGTTGCTAGGATGTCACAAGCAGTTTCTATGATGTCACTAGGTGGTTGCTATAGTGTCCCTAAGTGGTTGCTAGGTGGTTGCTATAGTGTTGCTAGGTGCTTGCTATGGTGTCCCAGGTGGTTGCTATGGATTTTGTTTGTGGTTGCTTTGGTGTTGCAAGTGGTTGCAATGGTTTCCCTAAGTGATTGCAAGGTGGTTGCTACGCTGGCATTGGCTGGTTGCTATGGTGTCGCCAGATGGTTGATAGGGTGTTGCTAGGTGGTTGCAATGGTGTTGCTCTGGAGTCACTAGGTGGTTGCCTGGCCGGGACCCAGGCCGAAGCCTGGAACCAAGCCAGGACCCAGACCGAAGCCTGGAACCAAGCTGGGACCCAGACCGAAGCCTGGAACCAAGCCTTGACACAGGATGAAGTTAGGAACCAGGCAGGGACCCAAGCCGAAGCCAGGAACCAAGCCAGGACCGAAACAGAAGCCGGGACTGTGGGAAGAGCCGTGGAAGGGGCCGGGGCAGTGAGGCTGGAGCAATACAGCTCCGTGAACCAGGCAGATGCACCAGAGAAACCCACCTGCAACCGTGGTTCTGGGCAAAATTGTTGAGTAGTGCTTTGACCCCTTAAAATTGCACTGCTTCCCAAAATTTCGACGGTACAGCTGAGTATGAGTACAGCTCAGCTACAGCTCTGTTTACAGAAGACTCAGAGTCTCAGGTTAAGCTACTAAGAATAAGAGGAAGGTAGAAGAGACCACTGAAAAGGAATCGAGAGACAACTGTAAGGCAGACAGCAGTTCTCACCCTCTTGTTCATGAACAATTTCTGATGCTCAGCCAGCAGAGTTTTCCTCACTCCAAAGGTCATACTGCTCTCATACAGGGTCTGACAGCCAGCTTCAGTCAGACTCTCATCTCGCACTCGTAGAAGCAGCATCCCCCTCTCAGCACAGCTGACAGTGACCTGCCTGATCAGCTCATCTAAGGGAAAGACAATCAATGTGTAAGTGAGCAGTGTGTTCACATTGTATCTTACCAGGAGAATTCACCACTTATTTCAACATTTCTTTATTTCTGCACTCCAGTGGATTGATCAACTAAATCTGCTTTCAGTGAGCAGTGAGCTGGACTTCACTACAGGAAACACTAAAGCTCAGCTCACTGGAGTCACTCAATCATTTAACCTTTTCATTTCTAACCACCTCCACTCTGCCTGAATCTGATTTACAGGATTTTCATTAATAAAAATTTTAGTTCTTTATTATACAATATTCATTTATTTATTGGTCTTTATTGTTATTATAATTTTAGTGACATGTGTATGACTTTAATTATTATTATTGTTTAATATTTTTGTATATATATTAAAGTTACTTCAGTTAGTCTAGCTTAATGAAGGTTGATTGACTGACTGATCAATCACAGTTATTCACATTAGAAAGATGTTTCCTGCATTAGGTTCATGCTTTTAGCCTGTTTACATTCAGTTTAAACTAGATCAGTAAAAGCTTTTTTTAACCTGTTCATGGAGGAGAGGTGTATTCAGGGTGTTATCTGGCAGAACAATGACTAAAGAAAGCCGTTGTAGCATTATCAGTATTACATGTTCATAAAAGAAAAGATGGAGATGGTAACACTGGTAATTTCAGTAGCAGCTAAAACTGCTACATGGTGAGCAGGTGAGGAAGGTCATACCTTGGTGGCAGAATGGCATTAAGGATCTTCTGGGTTTCTCCTAAAGGTAGACTGTGGTTTCAGTGAAGGTGGGACGAGGCACTGCTGAGAATTTTAATATGAACACTTTTGAGATAAATTTCTGATTAGCACTACTGAGAAATTTTATAATAACACTGCTGAGGTAATTTTAATATTAACACTATTGAGATAAAAATATGATTAGCATTGCTGAGAAATTTAATATTAACACTGCTGAGGTAAATTTATGATTAGCACTACTGAGATGCATTTCTTATTTACACTGCTGAATTTTTTTTTAGGATTAACACTGCTAAGGTACATTTAAGATTAGCACTGGTGAGAATTGTAATATTAACACTGCTGAGATACATTTATGATTAGCACTGCTGAGATACATTTAAGATTAGCACTGCTGAGATAAATGTAATATTAACACTGCTGAGATGAAAGCGATATCAACACTGCTGTGGTTAATGTATGATTAACACTGCTGAGAAAGTTATGATTATCACTGCTGACATAAAATTAAGATTAGCACTGCTATGGTACATGTATGAACATCACTGCTAAGATACATTTAATATTAACACTGCTTAAATAAATGTAATATTTTATAAATATTAACATTCATGATTAGCACTGCCGAGATAAATGTTATATTAACATTGCTGAGATAAATTTAATACTAACGCTGCTGGGAAATTTAATATTAACAGAGATAAATTTAGGATTATCACTGATGAGATAAATTAAAAATTAACACTGCTTAAATAAATGTAATATTAACATTGATGAGATAAATTTATGATTAGCACTGCAAAGATGCATTTAATATTAACATTGCTGAAATAAATTTGAGACCAACACTTCTGAGAAAAATGTAGGATTAGCACTGCTGAGGTAAATTTAATATTAACACTTGTGGTAAATGTATCATTAACACTGCTGAGATAAATGTAATATTAACACTGCTGAGATGAAAGCGATATCAACACTGCTGTGGTTAATGTATGATTAACACTGCTGAGAAAGTTATGATTATCACTGCTGACATAAAATTAAGATTAGCACTGCTATGGTACATGTATGAACATCACTGCTAAGTTAAATTTAAGATTAACACTGCTTAAATAAATGTAATATTTTATAAATATTAACATTCATGATTAGCACTGCCGAGATAAATGTTATATTAACATTGCTGAGATAAATTTAATACTAACACTGCTGAGAAATTTAATACTAACGCTGCTGAGAAATTTAATATTAACACTGCAGAGATAAATTTAGGATTATCACTGATGAGATAAATTTAAAATTAACACTGCTTAAATAAATGTAATATTAACATTGATGAGATAAATTTAAAATGCACTTAAATGCATTTAATAACATTGCTGAAATACATTTAGGATGAACACTGCTGAGAAAAATTTTGGATTAGCACTGCTCAGATGAACTTAATATTAACACTGCTGAGAAATGTAATATTAACACTGTTGAGATTAATTTATGATTAGCACTGATGAGATGTATGTAATATTAACACTACTGAGAAATGTATAATTAACACTGCTAAGATAAATGTATTTTTATTAACACTATTGAGATAAAATTATGATTAGCATTGCTGAGAAAATTAATATGAACACTGCTGACAAATTTAAGATTAGGACTGCTGCGGTTAATGTATGATTTTTAAAATGTAATTTTCTGATGAACACTGCTGAGATTAATTTAATAATAACACTGCTGAGATTCATTTATGACTAACCCTGCTGAGACAAATTTAATATTAACACTGCTTAAATAAATGTCATATTAACATTGCTAAGATAAAATTAAGATTAGCTCTGCTTAAGTGAATTTCTGATTAGCACTGCTGAGATTAATTTAATAATAACACTGCTGAGATTCATTTATGACTAACCCTGCTGAGACAAATTTAATATTAACACTGCTTAAATAAATGTAAGATTAATACCACTAAGGTACATTTAAGATTAGCACTGCTGAGATACATTTAATATTAACATTGCTGAGATACATTTCTTATTTACACTGCTGAGAAAGATTTAGGATTAACACTGCTGAGGTAAATTTATTTCTAACACTGCTTAAATAAATGTAATTTTAACATTGCTGAGATAAATTCCAGATTAGCATTGCTGAGATAAATGTAATACTAACATTGCGGAGATAAATTTAAGATTAACTTCTGAGAAATTTATGATTGGCACCGCGGAGATAAATTTATGATTGGCACTGCTGAAATAAATTTAATTTTAGCACTGCTGAAGTAAATGTAAGATTAGCACTGATGAGATAAATGTATGATTAGCACTGCTGAGGTAAATTTAAGAGTAATACCGCTAAGGTAAATTTAAGATTAGCACTGGTGAGATAAATGTAATATTAACACTTTTGAAATAAATTTAATATTTAACACTGCTGAGATAAATTTAATAACACTGCTGAGATAAATTTCAGATTAATATCGCTAAGGTATATTTAAGATTAGCGCTGGTGAGAATTGCAATATTAACTCTTCTGAGATAAATTTATGATTAGCACTGCTGAGATAAATTTCTGATCAACATCGTTGAGATAAATTTATGATTAACACTGCTGAGAAATTCTGGATTATCACTGCTGACATAAATTTAATATTAACACTGCTGACATAAGTTTAGGATTAACTTCTGAGATAAATTTAAGATTAGCACTGCTGAGAAAATTACGATCACTGCTCAGATGAATTTATGATTAACACTGCTGAGATTAATTTATGATTAACATTGCTGAGATTAATTTATGATTAACATTGCTGAGATTAATTTATGATTAGCACTGCTGAGATCAATTTGATTAGCACTGCTGAGATCAATTTATGATTAGCACTGCTGAGATCTATTTATGATTAGCACCATTGAGATAAATTTAACATTAACACTACTGAGAATTTATGATTTACACTGCTGAGATAAATTTAGGATTAGCACTGCTGAGAAATTTAATATTAACACTGCTAAGAAATTTATTATTAACACTGCTGACAAAGTTATGATTATCACTTCTGAGATAAATTTAATAGCACTGCTTAAATAAATGTAATATTAACATTGCTGAGATACATTTAAGATTAACACTGCTCAGATAAATTTCTGATTAGCACTGTTGAGAGAAAATTTGGATTGGCACTGCTAAGAAAAATGTAATTAACACTGCTGAGGTAAACTTATGATTAGCACTGCTAAGATAAATTTAATATTAACACTGCTGAGAAATTTATGATTAGCGCTATTGAGATACATTTATTATTTGAACTGCTGAGATAAATTTAATATAAACATTGCTGAGATAAACTTATGATTAGCACTGCTGAGGTAAATTTATGATCACTGCTTAGATTAATTTTATATTAACACTGCTGAGATAAATTTAGGATTATGATTAGCACTATTGAGACATTTATTACTTGAACTGCTGAGATAAAGTTATGAACACTGCTCAGATAAATGTAATATTAACACTGTTGAGATTAATTTAATATTAACACTGCTTAAATAAATGTCATATTAACATTGCTGAGATAAAATTATGATTAGCATTGCTGAGATAGATTTATGATTAGCACTGCTGAGATAAATTTAAGATTAACACTGCTGTGGTAAATGTATGATTAGCACTGCTGAGATAAATTTCATATTAATACTGCTTAAATAAATGTAAAATTAATACCGCTAAGGTACTTTTAAGATTAGCACTGGTGAGATAATTGTAATATTAAGTCTTCTGAGATAAATTTATGATAAGACCTGCTGAGATACATTTAATATTAACATTGCTGAGATAAATTTAAGATTAACACTGCTGAGAAAGATTTAGGATTAACACTGCTGAGGTAAATTTATTTCTAACATTGCTGAGATAAATTTCAGATTAGCACTGCTGAGGTAAATTTAAGATTAGCACTATTGAAATAAATGTAATATATAGCACTGCTGAGAAATTTATGATTAGCACTGCTGAGATAAATTTATGATTAGCACTGCTGAGATAAATTTAGGATTATGATTAGCACTATTGAGACATTTATTATTTGAACTGCTGAGATGGATTTAATATTAACACTGCTGAGATAAATGTAAGGTTAACACTGCTGTGGTAAATGTATGATTATCACTGCTGACATGAATTTAATATTAACACTGCTGAGAAATTTAATTTTAACACTCTTAAGAAATTTATGAGTGGCACTGCTGAGAAATTTTATATTAATACTGCTGAGGTAAATTTATGATCACTGTTGAGATAAATGTCATATTAACACTGTTGAGATTAATTTAATATTAACATTGCTTAAATAAATGTCATATTAACATTGCTGAGATAAAATTAAGATTAGTTCTGCTGAGGTGAATTTCTGATTAGCACTGCTGAGAGAAATTTAGGATTAGCGCTGCTGAGAAAGTTATGATCACTGCTCAGATAAATGTAATATTAACACTGTTGAGACACTGCTTAAATAAATGTCATTAACATTGCTGAGATAAAATTATGATTAGCATTGCTGAGATAAATTTATGATTAGCATTGCTGAGATAAATTTATGATTAGCACTGCTGAGATAAATTTCATATTAATACTGCTTAAATAAATGTAAAATTAATACCTCTAAGGTACTTTTAAGATTAGCACTGGTGAGATAATTGTAATATTAAGTCTTCTGAGATAAATTTATGATAAAGAACTGCTGAGATACATTTAATATTAACATTGCTGAGATAAATTTAAGATTAACACTGCTGAGAAAGATTTAGGATTAACACTGCTGAGGTAAATTATTTCTAAAATTATAGAAATAATTTAAAGTAAATTACTTCTAAATTTAAGATTAGCACTATTGAAATAAATGTAATATATAGCACTGCTGAGATAAATTTATGATTAGCACTGCTGAGATGCATTTAATTTTAACACTGCTGAGGTAAATGTATGATTAGCACTGCTGAGGTAAATGTAAGATTAGCACTGCTGAGATAAATTTAAGATTAGCACTGCTGAGGTAAATGTAAGATTAGCACTGCAGAGATCATTTTATTATTAACACTGCTGAGGTAAATGTAAGATTAACACTGCTGAGGTAAATTTAACATTAACATTGCTGAGATAAATTTAAGATTAATCCTGCTGAGGTAAATTTAAGATTAACACTGCTGAGTGGAGGGTGGAAAAGGGGTAAATTTAAGATTAGCACTGCTGAGATTTATTTAATATTAACACTGCTTAAATAAATGTCATATTAACATTGCTGAGATAAAATTAAGATTAGCTCTGCTGAGGTGAATTTCTGATTAGCACTGCTGAGGTGAATTTAATATTAACACTGCTTAAATAAATGTAAGATTAATACCGCTAAGGTACATTTAAGATGGTGAGATGCATTTAATATTAACATTGCTGTGATAAATTTATGATTAGCACTGCTGAGAAAGTTATGATCACTGCTCAGATAAATTTAATATTAACACTGCTGAGATTAATTTATGATTAGCACTGCTAAGGTAAACTTATGATTAGCACTGCTGAGGTAAATTTATGATCACTGCTGAGATGAATTTAATATTAACACTGCTGAGATAAATTTCTGATTAGCACTGCTGAGATGAATTTATTTTTATTAACACTATTGAGATAAAATTATGATTAGCATTGCTGAGAAAATTAATAATTAAATTAATATTAACATGGCTGAGAAATTTCAGATAAATTTAGGATTAGCACTGCTGAGGTAAATTTCTGATCAACACTGCTGAGATAAATATAAGATTAGCGCTGCTGAGAAAGTTATGATCACTGCTCAGATGAATTTAATATTAACACTGATTAGATTAATTTCAGATTAGCACTGCTGGGATAAATTTAATATGAACACTGCTGAGATAATTTAATATTTAGCACTATTGAGAAATTTAACATTAACACTGCTGAGATAAATGCATGATTAGCACTTCTGAGAAATGTAATAATACTGCTGAGACAAATTTATTATTAACACTGCTGAGATCAATTTCTCAGCAGTGCTAATCCTACATTTCTCTCAGCAGTTCAAATAATAAATGTATCTTAATAGTGCTAATCATAATCCTAAAGGTATCTCAGCAGTGTTAATATTAAATTGATCTCAGCAGTGCTAATCCTAAATTTCTCAGCAGTGCTAATCCTAAATTTCTCAGCAGTGTTAATAATAAATTTCTCATCAGTTCAAATAATAAACGTATCTCAATAGTGCTAATCATAATCATAAATTTAGGATTAGCACTATTGAGATAAATTTATTATTTGAACTGCTGAGATTAATGTAAAATCAACACTGCTGAGATTAATGTAAGATTATTAACACTGCTGAGATTAATGTAAGATTATTAACACTGCTGAGATTAATGTAAGATTATTAACACTGCTGGGTCAGGACTGGTTAGGACAATGACGAGTGAACACTCGCGGTGCGATGCAAGACTTTATTAAACCAAACAGGGGAAACAAGAATGCAGCAATAACAAGAAAGAATGAATAAACCAAACAAACGAGACAAACTAACATGAGCTAAACCTGAAAGCCACCTGAGGCTGGTTGGGAGTCAGGGTGTCAGGCGAGATAGTGAGATGTGTATATAATATAAAAGTCCTGGACCTTGAAGCCTGTGGACCTGACAAAGCACTGCTGAGATATATTTAATATTAATACTGCTGAGATATATTTAATATTAACACTGCTGAGATAAATGTAATATTAACACTGCTGAGATAAATTTAATATTAATATTGCTGAGATATATTTAATATTAACACTGCTGAGATAAAATTAATATTAACACTACTGAGATATATTTAATATTAACACTGCTGAGATAAATGTAATATTAACACTGCTGAGATAATTTTAATATTAACACTGCTGAGATAATTTTAATATTAACACTGCTGAGATAAACGTAAGATTAAAGTCATTTTTCTGGAACGATCTTCTCCAGGAGGTCTATGAACTGATTAGCTTCCAGCAGATGGAGATGAAGCTCCAGCAAGCGGAACTGAATTTCCGGTCTGAAGCAGACAGGACTTATTTAGTGAAGGTAAAGGGAGCAGGGGTAGACAGTGGGTGTAGAAGTTCTGATTTACAGCTCTGTAGTTTTTAAAGCGGGTTTTTTTCTGCTTCACTGTTTAATCATCTCATTTTAGCTCCACTTTTTAGCTCTTCACCTCTCTCCTTCTCTTGAGTTTGTGTGAATTATTGTTTATTATTGTAAGTCCATTGTTAATCCTCCTCCTTCTACTAATAATAACAATAATAATAAAAGTGGAAATAAATAAGTATGAACTGCAGTTTGAAATCTAGAGGTGAAACATTAAGATGAAATATAATATAATATTTTTAATATAATAAAGTGCTGCTACTACTTTTTTGCTATAATTTTTACAGGGATAAGGACAGATATTTGAAAGAGATTTACATTGTAAACAGGTCTGTATGTGTTATGATCTATATTTATAATATATTTTATTTGAGATTTCAGAATCTTAAATTTTGGAGCATCACTGTAAAGATTTGATTGCATTTATCAACAAGGGCATTGGTGCGGTCAGAATATTGGATGATCATCACCCAACCTCATCCACAACTGAAAGATTAAAGTTTCCCCAGCTCATCCCAGAAGTAATGGGCACCGTTTACCATTCACTGGCCACTGAATGTTATTAGTTGCACTTGTTTCTGAACCCATTTTCCATGTTTTCAACTCACACTAATCGTACAGGATACTTTACATAATAAAGTATGCAGAGAAACAGGAGGACTACAATCTGTAATTCTAGAACAACAAAGTTCTCCTACAGTGGGGAAAAAAAGTATTTTGTCAGTCACCAATTGTGCAAGTTCTCCCACTTAAAAAAATGAGAGAGGCCTGTAATTGACATCATAGGTAGACCTCAACTATGAGAGACAAAATGAGAAAAAAAATTCTGAAAATCACATCACATAAAGAATTTATTAGACCCAGGGAATTGAAGTACACTGAGATGCTGGAGCTGTCGTCTCGCAGCTTACACGCGATCACTCAGGTTTGTTGACGGTGGAGCAGATGGGTGCTCCCGTGTCCGTGTTACCTTCTGGCTCTCTCCTTTTAATTAGGCTGTAATAGTCAGACCTGCTGGAGTCGTCAGACACAATCTGATACTGACCAACATTCTCTGCTCTCCGAATTAACCCTCTCTCTTTACCCTCTCCGAGTAAATGGCCACCCGGCCCGACCTGCTGGAAGATTGCCCGTTAAGGTCCCCTCTACCTTCGTCAAACCAGCTGCCACCTACCGGTCCAACCAGCAGGCCCCCGACCCACCACCACCCATAGCAGACCAGCAGCTCACACGCCTACCACTGCTACCTGTTTAGCGACCATGTTAAAAACATTTTTAACTATCTGTTGTATCTGGTTTGGAAATTTTATTATTAATGTTTAAATAGTTCTGGCCAGAGGAGGATGGGTCCCCCTTGTGAGTCTTGGTTCCTCCCAAGGTTTCTTCCTCCAGCTCTGAGGGAGTTTTTCCTTGCCACTGTCACCGTTGGCTTGCTCATTGGGGGTCTTTGATTCGTTATTTCTTCTTTGTCTCTCTTTTATTAATCACTATTTATGTAAAGCTGCTTTGTGACGACAACAGTTGTAAAAAGCGCAATACAAATAAATCTGACTTGACTCTTCTGCATTTTCTCTTTCATTAGTCCAACCAAGCCCGATTTTCCTCTACACATTGCAGGTGCGGCGTCTATGGTTAATCCAACCAATTTTTGCCAGGGCAATGCATTTTTACTTAAGGACTTCTCCACCGCATCAAAAATGTCCCGTACTGTTGTGGTCCCATGCATGGCAGCTATATCCAACAGCTCTTCAGTGACAGAGAGGTCCGACTTCACGCCTCTAATGAAAATGGATAGCTGCGCTGTATCCGTGCTGTCTGTGCTTTCATCAAGCGCTAATGAAAAGGTGATGTACTTGCACGTCTCTGCGGCCAGCTGTGTTGCCAGGTTTCCTGCAAGTTTCCTAATTCTCTGGTCGGGACACAGCTGCTCACAGACCTTCAGCATACACTGCTTCAAAAATGCAAATGAAAAAGACTTAGATGCGCGAGCGATTTCTTCAGCTACAATAAAGCCAGCTTTCACAGCTGCGTTGTTTTGGGCCGTAGCGCTTGTGAACATATTCTGCTGCGATCGCAGTTTGCCTTTTAATTCTTGTACAATTTGTTGCTTTTCTTGAAGGCTAACTAAGACATACCGTTTTTTTCTCCTTGAAGCACAAACATGTATTCGCCTTCCCATCTCTCTTGAAACTGTCTTCCATCTGCATCAATTTTTCTTTTCCTGGACATTTTGGGATCAATATTTGTAGCTATTTCTTAATTCCACTTGTTGAAAAAAATCACATCAAAAAGGATACACTGTAATCTAGTGGTGGAATGCTGTCACTTGGCGGGCAACAGAGGAAAACAATTATAGGACTTCAGTGGTTAAAAATGTTTGAATGTTGTTTTCTGGTCTTTCAGGCAGGAATAATCTTTAATTAGCAGAAGAAATTGTTACATAAATGAATATGATGTATTGTGTCGAGAATGATGCACAATCAGGATTGTGGTGTGAATCTGAAGTGCTGCTTCAAAAATGGCACTTCCAAGTTTTTGCTTTCCCTTTTTGGCGAAATTGATACACGGATTGGACCATGTATCAAAAGGGCCGATGGTAGCAACAGCGAACAAACACTGGTTGGCGCCAGGTTTTTCAACATTTGCAGAAAAGTTTTGCAAATCCTGAGTCATTTGTATGAACATAACATAGGGAAAATGACACGACAGCTCAATCGGCATATCCTACTCCAAATTTTTCCAATTGAACACATTATGATTGACTTCATTGAGCTAACACCATGCCAAAATTACTGGTATTGTCTGATAATCATTGACATGTTCAGCAAATGTCCAGAGTGCTTTCCATGTAGAAAACAAGACACACTCGCAGTAGCAAAATGCTTGCTTAGGGAAGTAATTACTAGAGTACTTCCTTTGGAGTTCCAGTAAAAATTTCATCAGACAATGGCAAGCACTTTTAGAACAAACTGATCCAACATCTTTCTGGTGCTTTGAAAATTGATTTGAAAACACATTGCGCTTATCATCCGCAGTCGGCTGGTGCATGGGAACGTCTAAACCAGACCATCAAATAATTCAAACCGCCAAACAGGACTGAGCCCAATGGAAGTATTCTGTGGTTTTCCTAACCTTTCTCTTTACAGGCCAGTTGAATGCTCTCTACAGCAGGTCGATGATCACATGATTGATTATATGAGTGCACTGTGCAAAACTCTTCAGTCTATTCATTCACAGGTGAAAGAGGTGTTGCCAGTGAGTGCTGAGGGTCCTCTACACTCTGTGAAAGTCGGTGACGGGGTGGTAGTGAAAGCCTATCGAAGGAAGGCTCATGGATCCACTGCTCACATTGCAAGAGAGAGACTGTTCCAGACAGCTTTGTGTCTAAAACTGAAGATCCAGGTGATCAGATGACGTGCTAGTAACCTCTCACTGTTATGCCCAATGTCTCCTATGTAGTGCAAAACTCCACTAGGCAGAAGACGGTTGTTTCCATGCCATGGAAACCAACGCTGGCCCGGAGTAGTGGCCCAGAAGCAGATGCTTGTCGACAAGTTTGTTGTTATTTCCACTGTTTTCCGTCTAGTGTGTTAAAATTTTCTTTAGGGAAACAGACAGGACTTTGACCTTTGTGTTACACTTGTTCTTACTTATACTTCGTGCTCTCCTATCTTTATGAACAATTGTATTAGATTTTATGACATGTAGAGGTAATTGGAATCGTGGACATAGATCTAAATTCAGATCAACTAATTCTGAACAGTTAGAATCTTTGTTTGACATTTTATGTTTGAAGGGAGGAAATGTGGTTTTGAGATCATAGTAGTACATAGTCAGATGATTATTATCTCTCACATATACCATATGTATTTCATTTCATCATCATTCTCTTAGTAAATTATATCCAGGCTAACATACTACTAGACTTACGCACTTAATCAAAACTTTTGGGTGGACTTTTACTGCTCCATATGAAGGAGATATATCATATATCATCCGCAGTCGGCTGGTGCATGGGAACGTCTAAACCAGACCATCAAATAATTCAAACCGCCAAACAGGACTGAGCCCAATGGAAGTATTATGTGGTTTTCCTAACCTTTCTCTTTACAGGCCAGTTGAATGCTCTCTACAGCAGGTCGATGATCACATGATTGATTATATGAGTGCACTGTGCAAAACTCTTCAGTCTATTCATTCACAGGTGAAAGAGGTGTTGCCAGTGAGTGCTGAGGGTCCTCTAAACTCTGTGATAGTCAGTGACTGGGTGGTAGTGAAAGCCTATCGAAGGAAGGCTCATGGATCCACTGCTCACATTGCAAGAGAGAGACTGTTCCAGACAGCTTTGTGTCTAAAACTGAAGATCCAGGTGATCAGATGACGTGCTAGTAACCTCTCCCTGTTATGCCCAACGTCTCCTATGTAGTGCAAAACTCCACTAGGCAGAAGACGGTTGTTTCCATGCCACGGAAACCAACGCTGGCCCGGAGTAGTGGCCCAGAAGCAGATGCTTGTCGACAAGTTTGCTGTTGTTTCTACTGTTTTCCGTCTAGTGTGTTAAAATTTTCTTTAGGGAAACAGACAGGACTTTGACCTTTATGTTACACTTGTTCTTACTTATACTTCGTGCTCTCCTATCTTTATGAACAATTGTATTAGATTTTATGACATGTAGAGGTCATTGGAATCGTGGACATAGATCTAAATTCAGATCAACTAGTTCTGAACAGTTAGAATCTTTGTTTGACATTTTATGTTTAAAGGGAGGAAATGTGGTTTTGAGATCATAGTAGTACATAGTCAGATGATTATTATCTCTCACATATACCATATGTATTTCATTTCATCATCATTCTCTTAGTAAATTATATCCAGGCTAACATACTACTAGACTTACGCACTTAATCAAAACTTTTGGGTGGACTTTTACTGCTCCATATGAAGGAGACCACAAATCAGTTACTCCCCTTCAGCCGGAGTGGAACAAACTAGCTACTCCTCCGATCCCAAGTGTAGACCTTATCTGTTTTCTCTATGCTGGCCACAGTGAGTTATTGTTCAAGTGACCTCGAAGTTGCATACCAACTCGTTTGGGTATCTCCAGGTGTGAGGGGCTTCTAAAAAACATATTTGAGCTTCCTTCCTCTTCATTAATTATGCACGTATGTTAACGCCCTTTTGTTTATTCATATCACAGTTAGGTGTAACCAATGCGCTTCAATAACTTCTTTGTCTTCTGTGAATCAATGGAAAGTGACAACACCCCTTTGGGAAGATATATGACCATCTCTTCATTTCATTTAGACGGGCTGGAGCACGGTCAAGGAGAAGAACCAGGCTGAACCAGCAGACGGAGTCAAATAAAGTTCATTTTATTATTTTTTTCGGTGGTTAATAGGAATGAGAATTATATCAGTGGTATATTAATTTAATTTTGAAAATATCAAATTGACATTTGCGTTGTATGAAAGGTGTGGTTGTATTAAACGACAGAAACAGTCATTGTAGGAGATTAAACTAGACGCTAGGTGGCAGCATGGAGTCAGGAGTCAAATGCTTCAACAGCACTGAACTGTGTTAATACTCTGAAAAGCTTCTCAGTGAGCATCTCTCCACCAAAGCTGCTCAAGTACTTCAAGTACATCGCTGCGCTAATGGCGCCCCCTGTGGAGAGTCTTAAGCTCGCGGGAGCCATTACAGCACAGTGTGTAATAAAAACTGAATCCAAATTTCTAAAGAATTTAATTTTTAAAGCATAAAGGAAAATGATATCACTCTCCAGTGTAAATTAGACCTTCCAGCAGTAAATATTCACTCAGCTTCTAGTTAAAGAAATATTTAAAGGAAACAGTGGCGTAGGGTTCAGTTAAACTGCTCACACCACCCAACCTAACCCCTCATATGAGTCGTGTTTTATGTTAAATTAAATATAGGAAATGTTATACAAGGAACGACAACAAATATTTACCATCTCACCATTTTTTTTTTATAATTAAAAATATATTAAATAATCATATACATAACAATAATCAGTGTAATTACAAATTACAAAAGTATATTTAAGTATTAAATAATTGTTTACTGTTGTCTACAGAATATTGTTTCTGAAAGATGACAATGCCCCCTACTGTTACCATAAAGCTATAACTGTCAGACCCTCGTTATCGTGCCCTCCCCCGGGGCGATCCCGAGCCGCTGCCCACAGGCCCAAATAGGGACTTCCTGATCGTGTCTGTTTATTTGTGTTGATTCATTGTTCATGTGTTTCACCTGGGACTGGGTGTACTAAAGGAGTGTAGTTCCCTTTGTTCTCTGCCGTGAATTGACTCGACTGGAATCTCTGTGACGCTCTGGGATTCATCACGCGTTACGGCCGTGTTCAGCTCAGCTCAGCTCTAGTTTTGCAGTCCATGTTTAGGAGAGATTCTCCATCTGACTCGGAGGCAAGCGAGGTACGTTCGCTTCCTGCTCAGGTTCCAAGGCGACCTACATTTTAGGCAGTACTCTGCAGGTTCAGGTTAGGTCTGCCCTGCTTTCTAGTCTGGCAGCTGGCTCTCCAGCTACCCCTGTGTGTTTACAATATCATAGTCTGTTTCGAGAGGCAAGCGTGTTACATTCGCTTCCTGCTCAGGTTCCAAGACGACCTACGTTTTAGTACTCTGCAGGTTCAGGTTAGGTCGGCCTTGCTTGCTGGTCTAGCGGCTAGTTCCCCAGCTACCTTCGTTTGTACACAGAGCTCAGCTCTGTCCTTAGTTTTGTATCTCCCCTCTCTGCCCAAGCGAGGCTTGTGGCTTTGTGTTTATCTCCCCTTTAGTTCTCCCCTCGTTTCACTCTCGTTCAGCTCCCTGCTCCTCCCAGTCCCGGGTTTGTTTTGTTCGCCATCTGATTTGTGGTGTTTTGGTTCTGTTCATGGTTTTGCCCATGTTGCTGCACTTTGCTGTTCATATCTCTTTGTTTTGTATTTGGTTAATAAAGTATCATGCTTTGATTTCAATCTCTGCGAGTGTTCATCCCTTCAGGTCTGGCCGTACACGCCATGACAATAACATTAACAGGTGAATGTCATTCTTTATTTTAGCTTATTTATTTAGATTTTCATTTGTTGTATTTAATAATTAATTTATAATAATTTATTTAAGAAAGATGAGAGAGGCCTGTAATTTTCATCATAGGTACACTTCAACTATAATCCAGGAAATCACATTGTAGGATGTGTAAAGAATTTATTTGTAAATTTTGGTGGAAAATAAGTATTTGGTCAATAACAAAGGTTCAACTCAAAACTTTGTAACATAACCTTTGTTGGCAATGACAGGTCAAACGTTTCCTGTCTTCACCAGGTTTGCACACACTGTAGCTGGTATATTCAGCATGATTAAAAAACCACATGTATCCAGGATGTACTTGGATTACCTGGATGTCATGCAAGCTAGCAGACCAAGAAGCATCCTGGTCAATAAGACACACAGATCTTCCATTAACTTCTGTTATTAGACTGTACTATTACACTGCATAGTGTTAGAAGGGTGAGCTGAACTGTATTGATTACTTAAGTGCTGATTTAACACTGGGAACTTTACTGTGCGTGTAGTCTTTGGCACCATCAATGATCAGAGACTAATCACATTCCTTTAACAGACGCCCTGGAGAGCCCAAAGCTCACCCTAAACACCTCAAACTCGTCTCACCTGGGGAAGCAGTCCAGTACAGCTGTGACCACTGTAACATCTTATACAAATCACACAGGAGCAACTCCATCAGCATCACTGTGGGTAAGAGCACAGAGAATGGCTTTATAATAAGCTCATCTGACTGCAGTAGTAGTAGCAGCATTCTGTAATCATATGTGAGCAGCACGGATTGCTACTGGCTGTCTAAAAACGTCCATAAAAAAAGTGTGCCACTACCGGATTCACACCCGGCCAGTTTTGTGCTTAGCATGTGCTGCTCTGTTTAGAGAACCGGTATGGACTATATGAAGTTATAAGAAGCAATGAAAATTAAAGAGAATATTATATTATACTAATTAGCGCTAAATCAAGAATTCTGTGATTTACACTATATGGACAAAAGTATTTGGACACCTGCTCATTCATTGTTTCTTCTAAATGAAGGATATAAAAAAGTATTTATCCTGCTTTTGTTGGAGTAACTGTCTCTACTGTTCAGGGAAGAAGGCTTTCTACTAGAGTTTGGAGGAGCATTGCTGTGAGGATTTGATTGCATTCAGTGACAAGAGCGTTAGTGAGGTCAGGATGTTGGATGATCACCACCCCACCACCTCAACTATTAGATGGAGCACCACCATAATTCAGCTCAATGCTGGGTGGTTTTATACCCCTCTAACCCACGCCTGACATCAGGCATGGCGCAAGAAGGTTCATGTTTACTATCTGCTCCATAAAAAGTGTCCTATTCTAATGGCAGTACTTTTCTACAAGCACTAGACAAGCTGTGTGCTGTTTGCACATCTGTGTCAGAAATGGGTGCACCTTAAAGATGTTGAATTCAGTCATTAGAAGATGTATCAACAAACATTTGGTCATTGGCCATTATCTATTTTTAGTAGAGCAACTTAACTGGTATCTGTCTGGCTGTCATCAGCTCACAAACAGTAGCTTCCACAGAGAACTGCTGTATGTGTGAACAGCCACTGTGGGTGAGCTGCTGCAATCACAATGTGGCCTGTGTGAATGTTGTACCAGTTTACAGCTACTGATACCAGTTCCTCTTCTTTTCCAGTGAATTTGCTGCAGCCCAACAGGCTGATTATGTCCACCAGGGAAACTACAGCTGTGTTTATGAAGTAACTGTGTCTTCACGCTCTTTTAGATTCTCCAATACGGAACTCTTGGCCGTCACTGTGAAAGTTACAGTAATAAGATGAGCTCATCGTTTTTCTGGACTAGTTCTCCTGAAGTGTAAATATTCTGACAGTAATTTCTCCCTCAGTATCGTTGGTTCCCATCATCAGTTTTTCAGCAGCAGCAGCAGGACTGTTACTCGTATCAGTGCCGATCATTGTTTTCCTCAAAGGGAGAAATAAGCAAAAACTGCAGAAAGCTGAGAAGACGTTTCGTAGACACAGTGAGTACTTTCTGTTCAGAGGACAGTTTACTGAGGTACATTGAAACTCACAGAAGGTAAACAGAGAGTAGATACACATGTCCAAATGTTTGTGGACACCTGCTCATTCATTATTTCTTCTGAAATCAAGGGTATTAAAAAGTATCTTATTTTCTTCTCTGCAGAACGAACATGGATGTGAGGATTTCCACCCCACCTCATCCCAAACTCCCCAACTCATCCCAAAACTAATGGATGAAGCATCATTCATTATATTTTGAATACATTTTACAAAATCTATAAGAAATCAAAAAAAGAAACATTCTTCTTGCAGACTACTTTGTTGAGTTGTTGTGGGTCTCTATATTGAGAAGAAACAATGAGCATGAGCAGATGTCCCAATACTTTTGTCCATATAGTGTACCTAGGTACTGTGTAGAATGCCTTTTGGTAAAAATATACTGAAAAACTATAAAAAAAAAAAATAAATAAAATAAAATAAAATAAAATAAAATAAAATAAAATAAAATAAATAAATAAATAAAAAAATTTAACCAGGCAAGGAACCATGTAAAATGGTGTCATGGTTTTATAAAGAGGCCTTTAAGAAAACCCTTGTTTAAAGTGTAGAGAAATGTGCTGCTGTAAAAGATGGTTAACCACTGAAAAGATGTATTTATTTATTTATTAATTTATCTCTCCACACAATTCTTCAGGTGCCAGAGCCCCGGCGGAAAATGAGGCGACTGAGGGGGAGGAGGACGATGATTATGAAAAAGCAGAAATCGCTCTTCAACAAAGAGAGGACTCTAATCTGGTGCATCCTGTTACACTTAGTAGTCTAATGCCTCTCTGGTTCGTCAGACTGGAATCTGATTGCTTAGTGGGATGAAATCTGCTAATTCACTCTTTTCCCAGTAAAGGGAGGGGATTTGGTTCTACTGGGAGGGACTTTGGATGTACGGAGAGGAGTTACGCTTGTACTGGTGGTGGTTTTGTTTGTACTCGCAAGACTTTTAATTGTACTGGGAAGAGTTCTGATTGTACTGGAAGGAATTCTGGTTGTCCTGGGAGGAGTTTGGGTTGTACTGGGAGGAATTCTGGTTGTACTGGGAGGAGTTGGGGTTGTACTGAACCAGGTGTAAGAGAATTAAAGAACTCTGGAATTAGAGAAGGGTGGAATTCTGGTGGCTTTTGCTTTGTGGGAGAAGACCAGACCATCCTCTGAAAAGTGAAGCTAGGACTGAGAGATGTGGCAGAGTTTAAGGAAAGTGACGGGGTGGTAGTGGGTTGTGGAAACTGTCATGAACATGTAAATAATAGGGAGATGCCATTCTCCCAACATTATGCTGAAGCTGCTGTTTTAAGGTAGAATTGCTACATAAGGTGGTTTTAAGCTTTTTCATATTTCTCATATTTTAACTGTATTGTGACTCAATTATTCTGTAGGAGAAAAAACACAGGATCAGGATCACCTGTTTGAGGAAGAAGATGGAGGTGAAGATGAAGATGATAATAATGAAAGTGGAGAAACAATTCTTCCAGAGAAAAAAAGATTCGGTGACTCTGATGATGACTACATCAATGTAGATGCTGATGTGGGAAAACCAGCATTGGAAAATCAGCAGCAGGTGAATGTTTATGTAAGCTGTGTAGATCATAGTCATTTGAGTCAGTACTGGTTATAATATTGGAAATGGACTTATTTTCCCATCTTTCAGGTTCCTGCCCACTTTGTAGTTCACATAACATTGACATTTTGTGGCTAAAATTGTGCCGTAAACCAGTTTTTCATTTGTGTGTTCTTATATGATCATCCTGTAGATGCCAAACACACACACGACTGCCCATGTGGAGATTGAGATGGATGATGAAGATTATTATGAGAACTCAGATGAGACTACATTAATGTAAACTAGATAGTGGTGATGACGTACTCTGACCAGAAAAGTCAGGAGGCCTTCATACACATTCAGCCACTAAGCTCAGAGGAGCAGCAGAGTTGATTAGACCCTCTTCCTGTCCCTCTCCGGCTGAGTGCAGAAACCTTGAATGTTGCTGCTTCTTCCTACCCATCCAGCTCCTCTCCTGGAGACTGCTTTTATGACGCTATCTTTCTGGCTGTCCCAAAACCATCTCAACCAAAGGTGTTCCCCTGGATTCAGGTCTTGTGACTGGGAAGAACCAGTAGTGAAGAACAGAGAACCCATTGTCATGAAACCAATTTGAGAGACGTCTTGCTGGAGGTAGCCTTTAGAAGATGGGAAACTGTGGTCATGAAGGGATGCACATGGTCAACATGGGGATGCAACAACACATTCAAGAGAATATTGATTGGTATGAACGGCCCAAAGTCAACCAAAAAAACCTTCTCCACACCATTACACCTCCTCCACCAGCCTAGAATGTTCACACAAGGTAGGTTGGGTCTATGGATTCATCCTGTTTGTGCTAAATTCTGACCCTCCTATCTGTAGTGTTCCTCAGCAGAATTCCAGACTCCTCAGACTAGGCTACGTTACTCCAGTGGTGCAGTGTTGGTGAGCCTGTGCTGAGCCACTGCAGCCTCAGCTTTCTGTTCTTGGCTGACAGAAGAGGAACCTGACGTAATCTTCTGCTGTAGCTCCTCCAGCCACCTCACCTGAGACGCTGTTCTGCTCTCCACAGCTGTACAGAGTGATTCTCTGAGTCACTGTAGCCTTTCTGTCAGCTCCAACCAGTCTGACCATCCTCTGTTGACCCTCTCCTAGTAACAACGTTTTTCCGTCTGCTGAACTGGATGTGTTTTCTTTATTAAATCTCTGACTGTCTCAATTCCAGAAGAGGTGAGGAAAGCTTCTTCAAGCACCTGCTGAAACACTTTCTAGTGACAGATGTGAGTAACTAGGGCAGCGTCACTGCTCACACATTCAGACAGGGGGGACAGTGTGGAGGAGGCCGGCTGTGGTTTTCCTTCTGAGCTTTGTATGTGCTGCTATGTTGTTGATGCTCGGTGTAAAACATTAAGGAAAGGCCACACAAATACAAATCAACTAACCCTCCAGTTGGCTACCTAGAGAACTAGGGGCATGTCTGCAAGTGATTGCTGTGATTGTCTGAGTTCATCAACAGTCAAAATCAGTTCTGATCTGAATCAGCTCCAATATCCCTGTTCAGTGCTTGTTCAGTCTTGTCCTCTCCTTCTCACCTCCACTATAGAAAGGAAGCAGTAGGAAGGAAGGGTGAGAACAGGAGCAGCGAGTGGGTAAAATAAGAGTTTTTAAAGTCGGCACAGACAGCAGTTTAACCTTAAGGCCACTATGTATTACTAATGCTGAGAGAATGGCAGTGGACACTAGTAATCTGTTTATTACGAGTGTCCACTGTAATACACTGTAATACACTGTAATACACACACTCACACCTAGGGGGCACCATAGCCAATTTAGCATAGCCAATTCACTTACCATGTATTGTGGGAGGAAACCAGAGCAACCGGAGGAAAACCACACAGAGATGGGGAGAACACACCAAACTCCTCACAGAGACCAGAGCAGGAAAAGAGGTGTGGTAAGTTCTATAAGGTTCTACAGGGAGGTTCTATGGGGTGAGTTCTATAAGGTTTTAAGGGGAGGTTCTAAGGTGAGATTCTAAAAGGTTTTATGGGGAGGATCTATGGAGTAAGTTCTATGGGGAGGTTCTATAAGGGGAGGTTCTATAAGGGGAGGTTCTATGGGGTAAGTCATCTCTTTGAATGTCCTCAATGTTAAGGGCATAAAAAAGGAATGAATGGCGGAATGTTCAGAGATGATGTCACAATGGGCAGCTCTCCCACACACAGCTGAGAGAACGGGAGCGGTGCCCTTTATCTCCACTGCTCTCCAGTCCTGTCTGTGCATGGAGGAGCTTCTGGACCAAGCATCAAGTGGACAAAAGTTTGTGGACAGAGATCTATTAGCCAGACATTTTGAATGAGCTAATGTACCAACTATATGCCATAGCAACACATATCACATAGCAACAAACACATATTACAGCAACATTACCGAGCCACAATCACTCTCTAGTTAACGATGAATAAATGTATTGATGGTAAACTCTGTATATTATAATTAGCTTAACGATGATCTTAATTACCCATGTTGATCAGTAGTGTTGTGTTTATGAGCTCTGAGCTCCACTCACATCTTTCTCCTTCTTCTCCTCCATTTCCAGTCTAACTGAAGAGGTGACGTCTGTCTCTCACGCTCTCCACGCTGAAAAAAGCACTGGAACATAGTGATGTCACAGTCAACCTGCCCCGCCCCTTAGTTACCGTTGCTAACCAGCTCCATCAGGATTCTTTATTCGCCAAGGACCAGTGCAAGGAATTTTAAGTAATGAATAAAGGACATCATTATTATTACTGTTGTTGTTGTTCATTTATAATTAACAATAATGGCAATATAAATATATTCAAATATTTAAAACTGTAAACATAACCGTTATTATTAATAGTAAAATAAATGATATAAATGAATTAATACAGTGTAATACCTGTAACGGTCAGGCCCTTGGCACGCGCTCAGCAGCCGGCTTCCCTCATTAAGCGGATCAAGGTCAGCTGGGACTGGAGCTTCTTAAGCCATGGCTTTGTTTTCTCTCGTTGTCGTGAATCAGCTCTGTTACAGCCTCTGTAGCACTGCGCTCTACGCTCTGCTCAAAGAGGAAGTGGACCGATCCTGTCGTTGCCTGTTTGGTCTTATGTCTGTTATCCTTGTTGCTCTGTCTGCTCTGCTGATCTAAGCCCTGATGCCTCCCTGTTTCACTGAAGTCTTTCTTCTCTGTTTTTCCTTCATTATTTTGGTTTGTTGGTTTTTCTGCTTCCAGGTTTCTGTTCATTGTTTTTTCAACACCTCACTTGTGTTCTTTCTCCTGGCCCAAGCTCCGTCTAGTGTTCTGCTTTTGTTTGATGTGTTTCTCGTTTTCCTGAATACTGCTCAGCTTCCTCCCAGTCCCAGCTGTGTTACTGTGTCCAGTTTGAGTTGTGAGGTTTTGATTTTGTTTCTGGTTCTGTGCATTAGATTGCTGTTCCCCCGGTTGTGCTTTGCTTTGTTGTGTCTGTTTACTTTTGCCCAGGTTACATTAAAGTCCTGCATCGTCCATCCCTGCAAGTGTTTCCTTGTGTTCACTGCCACGTCTGACCAGGTATGACAGTAACTAATAAATTATTTATTATCATTATTATTTATTTATTCTTATTCTTATTCTTATTATTATTATTATTATTGAAAACAACTGTATCATAAAAACATCACATCTGTAATACATAAAGGAAATTATTATTGTGGTTGTCATTATTTATTAACAATAATAACAATGGTAATATTTACATATTTAATGTGCTAAAATGCCTTAAGATGAGACGATTAGCCTCGTTAATAAGTGAGGAAATGATCGTTGGCTTCTTCTTCTCAGTCTATGACTGGAGCTGCTGCTGCAGATATGATATCTGACCTGTAGGTGGCGCTACTGTGTCGCTTTTCATCCTGAATCAGTGTAATCTCTGTGAAACTGGACTGAATTGTCTACTTATGTCTCTTTACCCTGAACTGTCTCCGTTTTGTTGTGCTAATAACCACAGTGTGAGGAGGCCTGGAAAAAATGACCTTAACGTGGTTTCAGACTGACCTAAAGTGACCTTCACCTTTAAGTTCCATAATGAGTGTAAACAGTCCTTATTTCCCAACATGAACCCAGACCCAGATTCATTTTAGAAACTATGAACTGAAACTCCATGGCAGCATTTGAAAACCATTAATATGCAACATTATGGGCTGTTTAATTTAGACGTCTAATAGACTGTAGTGTCTAAACGATTAACTCTGGCATATATTAAATATAACAGCAGTTTATTAGTTCTTCTCTCCTGCTCTCCGGGACCCTCACCTCACTTGGCCTTGGAGAGGCAATCTCCCCGCACCCTCCCACAAGCCTTTGCAAGGTCTAGGCCACAGAGACCAGCTACAGTTTGTTTCTTTAGTTTCAGTGCATTTAAACATTCAGTTCAAGTGAGGATTCTACAGATTTATCAATTCTTCTGTTTACAGACCGTCACTCTCCCTTTTCATGACGGTCATGAACTGAACTACATTCAGTTTTTTCACATATTTTTTTATTTTAAGATATGATTCTTCTCATCCCACCTACCACCTGGGAGTCCATGTTCAAGTATTTTCCAAGTATCGGTCGATAGATGCTCTAAATTCAGTTCAGGATGAGAAGATTACAGAGAGGACGTAATGTACACGAGATAAGGGGTAAAGATAAATTTACCATAACAGTGAAAGTAAATGTGAGTTTACATATATATATGGTCACCTGAAGTAATTCATAATTAATATACTGGCCTTTGGCCCGAGTAAGCTCTTCCTGTCGTGAGTATTCAATCAGAAACCTCTAATCAGCATTAGTGAACAGTTCAGTTGTTTTTTGTATTGACTTTTACTGTTTTGACTTCTACATAGCCTGGTATACATAGAGACTAAATCTATAATCACTACACTACTATAATAACACACAAAGTAAAGTAACAGCAAATGTTACATGTATTATGATTATTATTATTAGTAAAAAATAAGGGATTAAAGACTGCACACACTGCTTTCAGAATATAGAAGAGTATATATGATATACAAGCTGACAGCCCTAGTTTCTCTAAAGCAGGAAAGTACGAGCAGTTGGCGTCATCACTCGACTATATGTTCAAAGTGTCAACAAGTAATAAATAATAGGAAAAGGGAGTGGTATTGAAACATTGGCAAAAAACAAAATAGATAAAAGGGGAAAAGCCTTATAAAATCAATTCAAGTTTATTTATAAAACAACGAATGTCATCACAAAGCATTTAACAGAGATCTGGGTATAAATACCTAGAATAAAACCCAGGAATAAAAACAATAAATCAATACTGAATTAAGAGAATATGGAAATGCGCCTTCAAGCCATAAAAGATGAAACTGTGAGTGAAATGTTGAAGTCCAGGCAGGTATGCATGGTCATGCAGTGAGGTGAGGATGAATCAACACGAGGCTCTAGATCAGGACAGTGGGCTGTAGGATAGTCGAGAGCCAGGTCTGGTGGTACAAGGATGGAATAGCTGGAACTGGGCATCTCAATACATGGTAGAGAGAGAGAGAGAGAGAAAACAGAAAGGAGGGGGAAAACAAGGGGTTAGGAGATCCAATGGGTAGGGTGGGAGTCAGATCACGGCAAGCTTAAAACATTAACAACAAAAAAAAAAACAAAAAAAAACAGTAAAGGTTTCAAGCACATCTTAGATAAAACAAGGCCTTGATTCACAAGGTCATAACAGTAGAGACAGAATTGTGGCCAAAATACATTTGCAAAGAAACAGACATACCTACCACTCCGAGAAAAAGGACTTGAATGAACAGGATAATACAGCAGTCTCGAGCACAAGCACTGCAATCCATATGATCAGCTCAGAGTCCATAAACATTTTCCATTTACCAAACATGGATTTCTATCATCCCGTAAGACTGGTGTCCTCACCCCCTTATTTCAGTCCTGAAGCACTGTGGCTGTAAAAGCTACATAGGACAACCACATGCGGTCATTTCCTAAAGTAGTGTTGGTAAGAGTCTCAAACGCGAGAACAGCTCAGCCAGTTTGGATGAAACACTTTGTTTTGAACACAGAAACTCACAAGAGACATCGGTATGATTGACTAACTAAACATTAGGTGGTGCATTGTCCTTGTGTGTGAAAAAGGATAGGAACCAGATTCCTGGGGGCCTGAAAGGAGGTCAAGGGTGCACAATGTTCTGGGCCATTTTCAAGAAGAAAATTAAGAAAGGGATTTAGGAGTATGAGTAGACTGGTGTACGACCTGTAAACGTAGATTAGAAAGACAATAATAATCAGAACCTGTAATCAGATCAGGACAGAACAGTGTTAGTATGAAAACAGGCTACAGCAGCATGATTAGAATACCCCCAGAGTTGCTTCTTCTGAAGTGGGAAACTGATAGTAGTCCAGAATCCTGCAAAAGAAATGTACGTTACTGGTTGTAGGGTTTAAGAAGTTCTCCAAGATGCTGTGGGGACAAACAATCGAGAGACTCATTTCAGAAGAAGTATTTTATAATCAACATGGAATTTAACTGGAATCCAGTGCAGGGACGAGAGAATAGACACATGTGGTCACAATTTCAAGCTCTAGTGAGCAGTCAAGCCGCTGCATTCTGAACTTATTTAATGACCCTGAGCTTATTTAAAGATTTACATAAACTTCCTACCATAGCAGCATTACAATAATCCAATCTTGAGGTTATAAATCTATATAAATTTAATAGAGTGCGCGACTGAGTGAGCTCATTTGTGTTCTGTTCTGTTTCATTTTTTATATACATTTTCCTTTGACTTGTTTCATAAATTCAATATCACTGTAACTTACCTGGAAGTATTCAGCTGTGTGCTTGTGGTGAAGCGTCCTTCACATCTGCTTGAAGCCACACTACCACATCACAGCCAGCCAGCCAGAGTTGCAGGTGGACAGACAGCGAGCTACAGATTTGCAGATGGGTAAAATAGAACGAGCTGCAGATGAACAGAAAAACAACCACAGAGCTGCAGATTTAAAGACAAACACAGTTGCAGACAGTCAGAGTTGGAACCAGAGTCTAAACAGAATGAACTGCAGATTTATAACCAGAGAGGTATAGATTGACAGACAGACAGACAGAGATGCAGAAGGACCGAAAGCCAAGGGACATACATACAGTCAAACAGAGTTGCAGATGCATAGTCGGAAAAACAGCCAGCCAGCCAGCCAGCCAGAACTGCACATTGAAAGAAAATTAGCCACTAAATTGCCACACAGTTGCAGATAGACACAACCAGCCAGAGATGCAGATAGTCAGACAGTTTCACATGGATACAGCGTTTCATATGGATAAACACAGCCAGAGTTGCTGCCAGAGCCTTAGCAGGATGAATTGCAGAGTTTTAGATGGAGACAGACAGAGATGCAGAACGGTAAGCAGCCAGCGAGCCAGCCAGAGCTGCACAAGGACAGCCAGTCCAGCCACAGAATCACACATGGAAAGAAAGCCAGCCAGCCACAAAGTTGCACATGGACATGCAAACGGCGCCACACACAGTTGCAGACGGACACAGTTTAAAATGGACAGCCACCCAGTCAACCAGTTGTAGATGGACAAACAGCCAGAGTTGCGGAGCGAAATACACACTGCCAAACAGTCAGAAACAGTCACACAGTCAGAAAGACAGCCATCCATTGAACTGCACATGGATAGACAGCCAGCCATCAGAGTTTAAACAGAACGCAACAAAATTGCAGATTCATAGACAGCCAAAGAGTGCTGATGGACAGACAAGCCAAAGAGTGTTGATGGACATTCACACAGCCAAATATAGTTACAGACGCACAGTCAGAAAGACAGCCAGCCAGAGTTGCACATGGATAAACAGTCAAAGCAGCACACAACAACAGAGACGCAGACACATAGTCAGAAAGAAAGCCATCACTGCACCTGACAGCCAGCCAAACAAAGTTGCAGAGGGATTATCATACATTTGCAGACGGATAGGGAGTTTCACATGCATAGACAGCCTGTCAGAGTAGCTGCCAGAATCTAAACAGAATGAACTGCAGCTTTATAGACAGCCAGAGAGAGGTGTAGATGGACAAAGGAACATACAGTCAAACATGGCTGCAAATGCATAGTCAGAAAGACTGCCAGAGTTGCACATTGACAGACAGACACTGAATTGCAAACAAATGGCCAAGCAGACAGCCACACAGGTGTAAATGAAAAGGCAACCAGAGTTTTAAATGGAGAGACAGCTAGAGATGCTAAAGAACAGGCAGCCAACCAGAGATACACATGAATAGCCAGGCAGCAAGCGTTGCACATGGACATGCAGACAGCCATACAGTTGCAGATGGAGTGACAGCCAACCAGCCTGCCAGAGTTGCAGATCCTAAGGGAATGAGGGCGCTGGTGAGTGGGTCTTCTAGGAGCCACAGTTAACCTATGGGGGGGGGGGGGACACACCAATAGCATTAGGATAAAGCAATTAATTACATCTAGCTTAGCTTACCAGTATACATCAACAAGGCCATGTAAACAAGACATGTAAATAATGTCGTATTGTCATTTTAGGATGTGACGACCACCCCTATAGCAAGCACTTGGTTCACTCCAGGCTAAGCAAAGAACGAGCGCCTTATGTAAAGAGTGTGCGACTTGTCTCTTTCATGTTCCGTTTTGACTTTGTCTATACTTTCCATTGACTTTTTTGCACGAATTCAATAAACATCACTGGATGTATTCAGCTGTGTACTTCTGGTAAAGCCACACTACCACAACACAGAGACAGCCAGCCAGAGCTGCAGATGGACAGACAGCAAGCTATCGTCTTGTAGACAGATAAAACAGAACAAGTTGCAGATGGACTGAAGAACAAATACAGAGCTACAGATTTATAGACAGACAGTTGCAGACTGAGAAGAGGGACATACATACAGTCAAACAGAGTTGCAGATGCATAGTCGGAAAAACAGCCAGCCAACCAGAACTGCACATTGAAAGAAAGTTAGCCACTGAATTGCCACACAGTTGCAGATGGATACAACCAGCCAGAGATGCAGATAGTCAGACAGTTTCATATGGATAGACACAGCCAGAGTTGCTGCCAGAGCCTTAGCAGGATGAATTGCAGAGTTTTAGATGAAGACAGAGATGCAGAACGGTAAGCAGCCAGCGAGCCAGCCAGAGCTGCACACAGACAGCCAGTCCAGCCACAGAATCACATATGGAAAGCCAGCCAGCCAGCCACAAAGTTGCACATGGACATGCAAACAGCACCACACACAGTTGCAGACAGACACAGTTTAAAATGGACAGCCACCCAGTCAACCTGTTGCAGTTGGATATACAGCCAGTCAGAGTTGTAGCCAGAGTCTAAACAGAACCAATTGCAGATTTATAAACAGCCAGAGAGTTGTAGATGGACAAACAGCCAGAGTTGTGGATCGAAATACACACTGCCAAACAGTCAGAAACCGTCACACAGTCAGAAAGACAGCCAGCCATAGAGTTGCACATTGTTAGACAGCAAGCCATTGAACTGCACATGGATAGACAGCCAGCCATCAGAGTTTAAACAGAACGCAACAAAATTGCAGATTCATAGACAGAGCCAAAGAGGGCTGATGGACAGACAAGCCAGAAAGTGTTGATGGACATTCACACAGCCAAATATAGTTACAGACGCACAGTCAGGAAGACAGCCAGTCACAGAGTTGCACATGAATAGACAGACAGAGCCTAGGCAAAACCAGTTTTAAAAACTGTGATGGAACTATGCTAAACAAGTCCATTTCAGTAACTGAAGCAGGTCTGCTTTGGAGCTGGTGCACCATTTATTAACACAAAAAGCTGTGGTTAGAGAGTGATGTGCAGGCTAGATCATCTGTTACATGAATCAGTTCTTTACGGTGAGTCGGTAGGGAGATTATATGCCTTATATGTAAAGAGAGCTACCTCAGATTAAAAGTTGGACTGACACACAGACACTGAAAGTTACAGATGGATGGACAACCAGCCAGAGTTACAGATGGACAAAGAGATAAAGATATACAGACAGTCACACACTGTTGCAGATGGAATAGATAAAAAGACTTAGCTTTTTATCATAAATATGCTGCCACGACCAGACCTGTAAAGAAAACTGTAATAGTTAAAACCTGGGGGAGTGGATTCATTCAGGGCCATGTATTCATTAGACATGGTGAACTAAGGTGGTTATCCCTAATAAAGTCATTGATAATGTTTGGTTACAATGTGTGGGACCAACACAGGTTAGATACTGCAGGGTTTGTCAGAAATATGAGCTAGAGACAATTTTTAACACAAGCAGAGCAATGGCAGAATTAATGATTGGAATAAAGTAAATCATGTAAATCACTGGCCCTACCCAGTCACACCAGTCAGGTAAGTCAGTCCTAGCATAGTACCTTCTTGATGTTCCCGGAGAGATCAACAAACCCCAGGGAGCACAGATGAAGCCTTTCTTTGCAGAAGGGGACCGGACGTCAAACCTGCAGCCAGTGGTGGAGCGTGAAGAGTTGGCTGAACGGCTTGCTCTCTCATCAGTAGATGGGCATGGGGCTAGAAATGACGATCCTGGCAGCTGTCTTCTTCCATATGTTGTCTGGGAGCCTGCAGTAGTGGTCCTCCAGGACACTGGCACCTTGGAGTTACCCTTTGTGACAGATATTAATTAGTGTTTTAGAAGAAGTCTCCAAAAACGAGAACACCACCCTGAGTAGTTGTACTTCGCTGAAGACAAAGTGCCGAGGACATTTTACCGATTTCCCTGGTCACGCTGACTCTCCCAGGGCCTCTCCACCGCCACCGTATTCCTTGAGTAAACACAGGGGTTAGTAAGTTAGTAAAGCAAAATAATATAAAGTAACACACTAGATAACACAAGGATTAAAACTGGCTAAGAAACAAGCCAATGCTAATATTAAAGAAAATAAAGAAATGCCTAGGAGTAACAAGCAACATGAGAGGTCTTGTGGACAAAATTGTGTGCTGCTCACTAGCACTTGGAGGGGGGTTAAATTGTCTGCAATCACTCCTTTATTTACATGTAGACCTATATGTAGACCATGGCTTTGTAGCTCATCCTCAGGTAAAAGAGAAAGAGTGAGAAGAGAACAATCCACTAATAGTTATTTGGTTTACTACACCACAAACCCCCAAACCCAATCAAAAACCCTAACATTCAAACAAACACACAGTCATTACACCAATACACACTTTGACGCAGATGACAGCAAAGTACGACCTTCGGCTCCAGCAGATGGACGTTACAACAGCCTCCTTGAATGCTTTAATTAATTGTGAGATCTGTAAGAAGCAACCACAGAGATTTAAGCGAAAATCAAACATGGTGAAAAGGTTTTCTGTAAAATGATTAAGTCATTGTATGCTCTCAAACAGTCTGGAAGAACCTAGGGGGTGCATTATTATCTAAATGAAAATGGCTTTACACAGAACCTAGATGAAACATTGAGTGACACTGATATTATTTTTTCTGCTTGTATCAAAAAGTAATATCGCACACACACACACACACACACACACACCTGCCAACTGTCCAAATCACCAAGAATGAACGACGGACCCCAGGCTGCCTCTTCGATCCTTGAGTCTGTCTTTTTCGGAAAGGTGTCCAGAAGTGTGCGGCAGTGCTCCTTCAGGGCCTCGCTGAGTCAGGTGGAGAACAGTGGAGAAAGATGATGCTGAAGGTGTCACACTGCCGAAGCACCAATGGAAGCCTGTTCAGGACACAGGCACCTAGAAAACAGGAGACAGCGGCGTTACTCTTTGGGCCCAAAATGTAAGTGTTTCACAGTGGAATCTCCAACAATGAGAACACGACGACTCTCCCAGGCTGCCTCCGGCCTAGTCTTCCATCTGTGGAGTTTGGTCTGTCTCTACAACAGCAACTAGATCTGCGGTTCAAGCAGGACGAGCTCCATGAAGAGCGTCTGTTCCTCCGCGGTCGCCATGTTCCTCGAGTGTAAACACAAAGACAGAAATGCAAAAGTCAGTTAGTGAGAAAAAAGTACTGTACAGTAACACAGGTAGCAGATAGCACAGGGATTACAAGATAAATAAGACAAAGCCAATATTAAGGCTATAAAGTAGGGATAGTTGCTCGACTCAGAGCCCAATTACGTCACAAGCTTTCAAAGCAGGACCGCATCGAAACAGCAATTTGGAGTCTTGCTCAAAATACTAGCTGGTCCTATAGATCCAGTGTGCAAAAGAGGGTTATAGATACACTCTGATTAGAGCTATCCAACTACTGTTTTTGGGTTGTTCCAATAGACAAAGTATAAAAGAACCATTAAAAGAATTGGTGGATGTTTGTATGTTTTGTTGTGTTTTCAGTGGGTTTGTGGTGCAGTAAGCAAAAAAACACTTAGTGGATGGTTCGCTCTGCATTTTTTTCTTATTAGTTTGAAGACAACTTACAAAGCCGCAACCATTACAACATGTACAAGACCTGAACCAAGTTGGACAGTCACCAAATTGTCACAGTTCATTTGGGTCAGACAAGAACACTGGACTGCAGTCAAGCATGTAAGGAGGTACTTAAAGGCTCCAACTAATCATGGACTGTGTTACCAGAAGAGAGAAGAGAAACTGAAGCTTGAGGCACACAGTGATGCAGATTTGGCTTCAAATACAAAAGACAGGCGAAGCACAACAGACTCCGGTTTTAGTCCAACTAAAGATGGTCCTCTTACTCTCTGCTCGGTCTACATGTGAAGGAGAATATATGGCACTCGCTGTTACCATTCAGGAAAGCTTGTACCTCACACAGCTACTAAGTGCCATGAACAGTGATCACCAATATGCACCTGTGAAAATACCTGAAGACAATCAAGAAGCAATCACTCTTTCCATGAACCCTGTATGGTGACAAAGATGAAGACACGACCACATTAGACACCACTTCATTCGATCAGTGCTCCATGAGTGTTAAATAACTGAACATTGTCCCACAGCAGATATGGTTATGAAAAAGCCAAACCTTTTAAAGAGGAGAGTATTTGGATCAGTATACAACACTTACAAACATGACAGATAGAAGCTAGAGTCAAAATGAGAAAGGGAATCTTTGTAGGGTACAACAAGAACAGTCCATCATACCTAGTCTACTATCCAGACACAGGGAAAGTCCTCAAACACAGACTGGTGAAATTTCTTACAGAGTGTGTTACTGAACACCAAACCCAGACTGACCAGTCAATAGCAGATGACTTCCATGGGGAGAGATGTGTACCCCCATGCCAACAGCCAACCGTGTTCAGACTCCAGAAGAGGTAAAAGGGTTTCAAACTGACGCTTAAGATGGCGTTTAAACAAAGATTGACATATCAAACACTATTCAAAGAGAGACAGGAAAGCACCTCAGTATTTAAGCTGACTGTGTGTCAGATATTAAAGACCAGATACTGACCAATACTGACTACTGTTACAGGGTCTGTAATGTACCACAGAGCTTCAAAGAGGTGTTCAACAAAATCACAGTTTGAGTTGATGCAAATGACCTTGAGCTCCACCAGGTGGACATTACAACATCCTACTTGTATGCACAGATTGATGGAGAGATGTGTATGGAGCAACCAGAGGGATTTAAAGGAAAGACAAATACAGGTGAAAAGGTTTTCTGTAAACTGAATAAGTCACTGTATGCTCTCAAACCATCTGGAAGAACCTGAAACATGATTATTAAGATGAAAATGGCTTTACACAGAACCTAGATGACCATCGTGTCTTCAACAAACACCCTGAAAACAGCAGGATGATACTGATAATCTGGGTTGAGGATCTCATCATTGCTGCCAGAAACAATGACTTACTCATGGAGGTGAAAAAAAGGCAAACAACATTCAAGATGAAGGAAAACTGAACTATTTTCTAGGTACTGATTTGGATCAAAGTCAAGGAGCAGTAAAGAGGAGTCAAAAGAAGTACACATCAAAAGTACTAGAACAATTTGGTATGTCTGCTAAGGTCAACCCCATGTGGACAAAAGTCACAGTGTAACAAGTAGTGATTCTGTTGATCCTACAAGATCTCACAAAGCAGCAGGTAGATTGATGTATGTGAAGAGCCAAAGGTGTGGGGGGGGTATTAGGCAGCAAGGAAGCTTAGTAATGTGGACAAATTCAGGCCTCACTGTATTGAAGACCCTTATTTAAGGAACATAAGGTTCTAATACTCATTGCAAGTTTTTACATGGTTCCATTTTTTATATATTCATGTTGTGTGTAGGTTTTACTCCTTACAATTAACTTGCTCCCCATATGGCTATTGGGATAAACATTACACAGAGGACTCTGTGGGACAACGGCAGCATTCCTGAATGGAATCACAGAAACTCAAACCAAGGACTTCCCTGGTTTAGACTTTCCTTTCATAAGGAAACACCCAGGATTTATAAACTGTCTTCAGAGAGAAGGACATCCGAAGTAAAAAACACCTCGGTGAGAGCTACTGTTTTCAATTGTTCCAATGGACACCAAGTATGAAAGAACGGTTAAAAAAAAACTGGTGGATGTTTGTGTGTTTTGTGTTTTTACTGGGTTTGTGGTACAGAAAAAAAAAATACAAACACTTGGTGGATTCTTTTCTTTTTAATCTAAAGACGAAGCTGCAACAGTTACAATGTGTACAAGATCTGATCCAAGTTGGACCATCAGTAAATTGTCGCAGTACGTGTCTGAGCCAAATGAACAACACTGGACTGCAGTCAAGCATGTATAAGGGAGGGTGGGGAGAAACTGACACTTGAGGCACACAGTGATGCAGATTCAGCATCAAATACAGAAGACAGACGAAGCACAACAGACTCCGGTTTTAGTCCAACTAAAGACAGTCCTCTTACTCTCTGTTCTCTACATGTGAAGGAGAATATATGGCACTGTCTGCAACCACTAAGGAAAGCTTGTACCTCACAGCTACTAAATGCCATGAACATGTGATCATCAATATGCACCTGTGAAAATATTGGAAGACAACCAAGAAGCAATCGCTCTTTCCATGAACCCTGTATGTTGATAAAGATGGAAAGATGTATGTAGACATTAGACGCCAGTATTTGATCAGTATACAACCTTTACAAACGTGACAGATAGAAGTTAGACTCAAAATGTTAAAGGGAATCTTTGTTAGGTAGGACAAGAACAGTCCATCATACCTAGTCTACTATCCAGACACAGGGAAAGTCCTCAAACACAGGCTTGTGACATTTTTTTTACAGAGTGTGTTACAGAACCCCAAACCCAGACTGACCAGGTAATAGCAGCTGATTATTTCCATGGGGAGAGATGCGTACCCCAATGCCAACAGCTAACCGTGTTCAGACTCCAGAAGAGGTAATGCCAACAGCTAACCATGTTAACCCACCCCCAGAAGAGGTTCAAGAGTTTCAACCTCATGCTCAGGGATGGCGCTTAAATAGAAGGAGACAGACATAGTGCACGCCATCTAAAAAGAGAGAGGAAAGCACCTCAGTATTCAGCTGACTGTGTCAGATATTAAAGACCAGATCATCACAGATACTGACTTCTGTTACAGGGTCTGTTTTGGGTTCATGCAGATGACAGCACAGTATGACCCTCAGCTCCACCAGATGGACATTACAACAGCCACTTGCACAGACTGATTGTGAAATGCATATGGAGCAACCAGAGGAATTTGAAGGAAAATCAAGAGGTGAAAAGGTTTTCTGTAAACTGAATAAATCATTGTATGCTCTCTTGCCAGTGACTTCTTTAGAGTCTATAGATCATATATTTAACAGCCCACATTCAGTGTGGGAGCTGCTTGTACTCTGAAAGCCAAACCTTTTAAAGATGAGAGTATTTGGATCAGCATACAACACTTACAAACATGACAGATAGAAGCGAGACTCAAAATGAGAAAGGGAATGATTATTTCCATGGGGAGAGATGTGTACCCCCTTGCAAACAGCTAACCGTGGTGATCAGATTCCTGAAGAAGTTCAAGAGTCTCAAACTGATGCTAAAGACATGGTACACACTATTCAAAGAGAGACAGGACAGCACCTCAGTATTTAGCTGACTGTGGGTCAGATATTAAAGACCAGATACTGACCAATACTGACTACTGTTACAGGGTCTGTAATGTACCACAGATCTTCAAAGAGGTGTTCAACAAAATCACAGTATTGGGTTGAAGCAGATGACCTTGAGCTCCACCAGATGGACGTTACAACAGCCTACTAGCATGCACAGATTGATGGAGATGTATATGGAGCAAACAGAGGGAACACACATTTAAAAGAAACACAAATACAGGTGAAAAGGTTTTCTGTAAACTGAATAAGTCACTGAATGCTCTCAAACCATCTGGAGAAACCTGAAACAACATGACCATTTACACAGAACCCAGCTGACCATCGTGTCTACAACACACACCCTGAAAACAGGAGGATGATACTGATAATCTGGGTTGAGGATTTCATCATTGCTGCCAGAGACAATGACTTACTCATGGAGGTGAAAAAGAGATCAACAACATTCAAGATGAAGGATCTAGGAAATCAGAACCATTTTCTAGGTACTGATTTGGATCAAAGTCAAGGAGCAGTAAAGAGGAGTCAAAAGAAGTACACATCAAAAGTACTAGAACAATTTGGTATGTCTGCTAAGGTCAACCCCATGTGGACAAATGTCACAGTGTAACAAGTAGTGATTCTGTTGATCCTACAAGATCTCACAAAGCAGCAGGTAAACTGACTTATGTGAAGAGACAAAAGGGGGGGGGGTATTAGGTCATTAGGACATCTGAAGTATAAACACCTCAGTGAGAGCTATCTAACTCCTGTTTTTGGATTATTCCAATAGACAAAGTATGAAAGAACCATTAAAAGAACTGGTGGATGTTTGTATGTTTTGTTGTGTTTTCAGTGGGTTTTTGGTGCAGTAAACAAAATAACACTTAGTGGATGGTTCTCTCTGCATTTTTTTATTTTTGATTTCAAGACGACTTACAAAGCCGTAACCGTTACAACGTGTACAAGACCTGATCCAAGTTGGACCGTCAGTAAATTGTCGCTGTTCATTTGGCTCAGACAAGAACAACACTGGACTGCAGTCAAGCATGAAAGGAGGTACTTATAGCCTTCAACTGATCATGGACTGTGTTACCAGAAGAGAGGAGAGGAACTGAAGCTTGAGGCACACAGTGATGCAGATTTGCCTTCAAATACAGAAGACAGGCGAAGCACAACAGACTCCAGCACTAAAGACGGTCCTCTAACTCTCTGCTCGGTCTACATGTGAAGGAGAATATATGGCACTCGCTGTTCAAACTTAGGAAAGCTTGTACCTCACAGCTACTAAATGCCGTGAACAGTGATCACCAAGATACATCTCTGATAATACCTGAAGACAACCAAGACGCAATTGCTCTTTCCATGAACCCTGTATGGTGACAAAGATGAAGACACGTCCACATTAGACACCACTTCATTAGATCAGCGCTCCATGAGTGTAAAATAACTGAGCCCTGTCCCACAGCAGATATGGTGGCAGATGTTATGACAATACCTGCAACTAAGCTGAAGCTGGAGTTAGTTAAGAGCTTTGTGTTTGGGATGTAAACAAGTGAGCAAGTGAGGCTCGAATCAACTGATGGGTTACACACTAACCATTTTACACAGCAATTTACCTAAAGAACTCTTCACAACAGGAGCTTAAACAGCAGTTTGAAACCACCTCCATACAACATGCTGACAGGGAGAAAGCCTAACCTAGACTCAAAGTGTTAAAGGGAATCTTTGTAGGGTAAGAACAGTCCATCATACCTAGTCTACTATCCAGACACAGAGAAAGTCCATAAACACAGACTGGTGAAATTTCTTACAGAGTGTGTTACTGAACACCAAACCCAGACTGACCAGTCAATAGCAGATGATTATTTTCATGGAGAGAGATGTGTAGCCCCTTGAAAACAGCTAACTGTGGTGATCAGATTCCTGAAGAGGTTCAAGAGTCTCAAACTGATGCTAAAGACAGACACACTATTCAAAGAGAGACAGGACTCATTATTCAGCTGACCGTGTGTCAGATATTAAAGACCAGATACTGACCAATACTGACCACTGTTACAGGGTCTGTAATGTACCACAGAGCTTCAAAGAGGTGTTAAACAAAATCACAGTTTTGGGTTGATGCAGATGACCTTCAGCTCCACCAGGTTGACGCTACAACATCCTACTTCAATGCTTTAATTAATTGTGAGATGTATATGGAGCAACCAGAGGAAAATACAGGTGAAAAGGTCTGCTGTATGCTGAAATAAGTCACTGAATAAGTCACTGTATGCTCTCAAACAGTCTGGAAGAACCTGTAACAACATGTTACCTGATTATCCAGATGAAAATAACTTTACACAGAAGCTAGATGATCACTGGGTCTACAACAAACCCCCTGAACACAGGGTTAGATGTTCATCATTAAGTACAGTAAGCTAGCTGTGATGCTGTTGGTTATCATGATCACAGGTGTGTATTTATTGTCTCAGGAACAGACTGGTTCCTTTACGAGTGTGTTGCTACAGTATCTGTACATAAAGGCTCTATATAACATGACATTGAGGTCAGAAGTCCATCATGAACGCTAAAAGCCTCAACAAACTTCCAGAGGGGCTGATTCTATGTCCCCCACCAATGTGAAAACCACTCCTAGGCCTTGATTCAGAGCTCTGTATTCACTAGGTTTTGATCAAGTTTCACAGAGACATCGTGAACTAAGGAGCTGATCAGTCAGAACTTCACTGACCGTGACTTCTTTAGGGGCTAGAGATCGTATATTTAACAGCCCAGATTCAATACAGGAGCTGCTTGTACTCGGAAAGCTGAACGAATCTGGATCAATTCTAATAAAGTTGATAAAGACGATTTTCTGACGTTACGATTATAAATCATGCGGGGACACAGACACAGTCTCCATACTGCAGGGTTTGTCTGAAACACTATGAGTGACACTGATATATTACTTTTAATACAAGCAGAGAAATCACAGAATTAATGCTGATAAAATCGAGGAAATCCTCTTAAACTAACCTGACTGGTGGGACTGGGAAGGGCCAGAAGCCGCGACGCTGCCGCTGAGGGAAGCCGCCTGCCGACGTCCAGAACACGAACACCTGGAGAACAGGAGACCGTGGCGCTGCTCTTTGGGCTCCGATACTCTGAGGAGTTTTACAGTAGAGTCTCCAGCAATGAGAGCACCGCCCTGAGGAGCTGTACTCGGAGCCGGAGCAGGTGAAGGAGAAGTCGAAGAGCTGTGGTGGTGGAGGAGCCCTCGACTTTTTCGACCACGCCGACGCCCCCAGACCCTCTCCGGTGCGGGAGTGGATGTGACGATCCTCCGGGTCTTCCGCTCCGGTAGCGCTGGAACTGAGACCGCCGCGTTGGAGACGTCGCGGGCTGCCTCTGGCCTCGTCTTCCGTCGGTGGAACTCGGACTGCCGGTCCAGCTGGACGAGCTCCAAGCTGAGCGTCTGGAGAGCTCGTTCCTCCGCGGTCTCCATGTTCCTCCACAGTAAACAGACAGAAACACAGACGGTCAGCGAGACAGAGGACTGTACAGTAACACAGCCAGCTGCTGTAATCCTCGAGCTCTCTGCTCCCTAAGATCAGTAAGACAGAGCTGAGAGTAAAGACTATAAAGGAGAGTCGGTCGCTCGACGCTCTGAGTCGACTCACGTCTCGAACAGCGGTTCAGAGTCTCGCTCAAAATACCGGAAATCACGTGATCGCTGGAAGCGAAGCTTCGTTACGTCACTGAAACAAATCACGTGCCAACGCGCGTCTGAAATGTGTACTTAAATAAAATATAAATGTATAAAATTAATGAATTTGGTTGACTTTCATTTTAAGAGAAATATTTGAACATCAGGTGTCGTTTCCAAACCGATAAAAGAGATAAAAGTCCTTGACAAACCTCCGTATTCGAGGGTTTTAACTGGAGACGACGTGAAATGTCCTCTAATAAAACATCAAAAGGAACAATAAGGACTAAATGACAGCAATCGTTTAAAATTTCTACCGCAGTCCAATTTCCAAACACTGGAGAGAGGGGTCTGCCCCGCCCCCTCAACACCAGACCCGCAGCTCGAGCGGGTTGCCAGGTTGAGGACACTGAACCTGCAGGAACGAGCGCGAGACGAGTTCAATAACTTTTACAATGACAAGCGACGACGAGTCATATTCTGTAAGATGATCAGTAAATATACTCGCTTGATCTGTTTTTATTGTCTGTTCATTATAAACCAGCTCATGAGGATTTTATATAACTCTGTCAACTGTTAGCGAGCTGGATGCAGCGCTGCCGGCTTTATCCAGAGACAAGCTCCTTCTCCTGAACACAAAAGCCCACTGCTCCTAAAATACACTCTGGAGCTGGAGTTACTAATTTACACATCCTGACAACATACTGCTCAGTTTAACAGATAATATACACACTTTTCTTCGAGTAGTAGCTGCTGTAGACCTCAGTTATGAAGGACCCTCACTGGAGCTTCACCACACAAACCTTCTGGACGCAGGAAAATCATCAGGGCTTCCAGCTCTTCAGCTTTCATTCATCACCAGCTCCCTCCATTTCATGTAGTTACTGTTACACATCAGTTTATTTCAGACTGTCTTTACCCTGATTTACACTTCTAACATTGTTGTTTGTTCATTAATAATTAGACTTTATTTTAACAACAATGCTGTTGTAACAAAGTATGACTTATGAGTTGATGAAAAAGACAAGATGAAAATGAACAACTTTATTAAACAGTTATATACATTATCTATTTACAGAGTAACAAGGGTTTATAAGGGTAAGTACATAAAAAACAGTAATCACATTGTTTAAAATGGTTATGATGAACATGATTTACAGTATTGAAAAGTGAAAATTTTATAGTATATTATTAATAAAACCAGGAATGGTGAGATCAGTATACAAAATCCAATCAGTGCAACAACCTTATTATAAAAATTGTGAGATTATAATTATAGTTATGGGTTTGAATCATGAGACTAGAGGGAACTTGCTTGCTCAATATAACCCTGAAACCAGACAAGCAGAACAGCGTATATTCTAAGAAATATAAGGAAGATAACAAAATGTACATGTTGGGTGTAACTGGATCAGCACATGGCAGTTGAAACTTGCTCACGAAAAGAGGAACCACAGCACAGGGCGTACATGTAGTTCAAAGTAATTAGATTAGCAGAAAGTGTTTGTGAAAATATAAAAAGCAGACATAAAATGCAGCCGATAAAGGCATCAATCAGAACACGCAAAACACAGGAGGCAGAAGTGAAACTAGCCAAGTTAGGACTAGACGACGCCCTGCTTTGTGAATATAAACAATGTAGCCTGAAGTGTCCTTCAGACTACACCGACATCTCTATGTTATGTAGTCTCCGTTCTCTGCAGACCAACGCAATAAAACTCTTCTACTCAAGGCGGACAGCTCTCTGTGTGATCTTTCCCTCATTCACGAGCATGCTGGGCATAGACTAAGAGCTATGTTCCCAACAAAATAATGCAAAACAAGGTATAGCAACAGATATGAATAAATATAATACAGAAAAATATGTAAAATGGACTTTAAAGGGACTTGAGAGATGTGCAGCTCTTCCTCCAGTGGGAACTGCTGCTCATTAGTCTGTCTGGAACGCTGCACTGTGGAGAATAACTGAAGTTATTACACAAAAATGTAGTCATTGTTTTGTGGGCTAGTTCTTCAGCACAGTGTGATGTAGAAAAGAAAGGATAGTTTATAGCTGTGGAGCATACGATCAAGCCTGGGTTTGCCTGAGTTCCTCTATGGTTGGTGCCGGGACAGGTAGAAGCAGGCCAAACCTTCTGGGGTCATCAGGGCGAAGCGACCTCAGTCTGGGTCTTCCCCTGCCAGTCATGAAGCAGCAGCTGTAAGAATCAAATTCTAACAGACTGTTTACAAAGACGAGGAACATATTCCTCATCTGGGCTGTCATCACCTTTTCCTTTTCTCCCTGATCATCTGTTCCCCAATCAAAACTGTCAAATGTGAGATGAGTAAATACTAGGAATCATACTACAAGTACATTTACTTCTACATTACCACTCAAAACAATAATCACTTCCTGAGGTCACTGATCTCATGTTCATTCATGTTCAGGTTTTCGTTGTCTTGGACTCTCCTATTCTGAAGACAATATGATAAAGAATTACACACTGTCAGCATAGGTGTGGACTGCAGCTACTATTTTCTCTGTGTCATGTTCAGTAATAAACTATAGTTACCTCTTCTCCAAAGCTTCAGAGACATCCACTTTAATTAAGGCTATTTTGCATTCTGCATGACTATGATGCCATTCAAGCCGTAGAGACTATGCGTATGGTCATTATACCAAGGCGCTAGCTTTTTCTCCATAATTAGTTTGATCTTAATTGGCACAACATTGTCAAGATTAGAGCGGAGCACAGACAGCAGATCATCTGTTTCATGCTCAAGATCTATATGATGAGATGGGCTGGAGATGGTTAAATCTGGAAGGTTATTAATAAATACACTAGCTGTAGACATTGTTACGGTATGTTTTTGCTCATAAAGCGAGGCGGCAGGCGGATATCCTGGTTTAAGACTACATGATTAGGTAATGGTCAGAAATGGAGTCAGGCTGAGAAGTGCTTACTAAATGTTCTGTTTCAATACCCAGGGTCAGAACTAGGTCTAGTGTATGGTTGGACCTATATTTATGAGTTGGACCTATAACATTTTAAATAAATCCCAAAGCATCAAGATTAATTTTAAACCCAGTTCTAAGGGGGTCCTGAGTCTTTTTTTTAAAGTGAATATTGAAATCTCCAACAATCAAAGCCTCATCAGTAGAGACAGCTACTTCTGAAAAGAAGTCAGCAATTTCACTAAGAAAATCTGTATACGGTCCAGGAGGACGATAGACTGTAATAAGCAGAACACAGTGCTGCTTTCTAGAAGCCGGAGAAAAGCCTCCCACTTTAAGACTAAGCACTTCAAGTGATTTAGCTTCATAACCTGAGTTTTGGATTAGGCCTAGAACTGAATCATAGATTGAGGCTACGCCGCCGCTACGACCTGACCTTAGTGGATAACTGCAGTAGTTAAAGCCTGGGGGAGTCGATTCATTCAGAGCAATAATTCATTAGGTTTAACCCACATTTCACAAAGACACAGTGAACTGAGGGGGTTTACAGTAATAATTTCATTGACAATGACTACTTTACATGCTAGAGAACGTATGTTTAACAGCCCAAACTTAATGTGGGAGTTGCTAGTACTCGGAAATCACGAAGCGCTAACATTGATTCTAATCAGGTTGTTAAAATTGATTTTTGAACGTCTACAATTGCGGACTATATGAGGGACAGACACAGTCTCAATACTGCAGGGTTTATCTGATAAGCAATATGAGAGTGATACTGGTAAATTACTATTTTCCTCGGCCTGCTTCTCCAAAAGCCACTGGATCTTCTGGTCCAGCAGAGCAAGCTCCTTGCTGAGCGTCCGAAGAGCACGATCCTCTGCGGTCGCCATGTTCCTTGAGGTAAACAAACACACAGAAGCGCAATCGACAGATGGTAAGACAAAGTAACATTAAGTAAGAGGTCGCAGTTGGCACAAAGATTACAATACCAACCAGCTGAAAAAAATAAGCAAATCAAAACAAGTCATTTTTCAAGTAATAAGAGAGCAAACAAACAAACAGCAGGTGAGCGAGCGTACGACCTGTCCACCGGAACCGCAAACATCTGCAGAGTTCATAGCTTTATGATGGGAGAGTCATATGTCTGCTGTAACTGGTGGGTCATCATTTTTCTATCTGTGGGGCTCTGGTAGGAATCTGCACCCAACATGTTGCACAGCTGGACTGTAATACCTTTATGTGTGTATTGGAGAATGTGGGGATGGGTCATTTATGCTTGATTTAAATATTAGAAATGTAAGAATAAATCACAGGTAATAACTTTTGACTGTGGTCCTACAGTTTATAGAAACATGAATTTCACTTACTGAAGAATTCAGTCTTTAAATGAATCAAATGCATCAATAAAGTCAAAGTTCAAATCTGTTCAAATATCATTTATACCGTCTCATAAGGTAGACAATCTTTGCTCACATATTTTCTAGCAGTTCTTATTTTTTAAATGCATTATTGACAGTATTTGATGTATTTGGCAGAGATATATCAGCATAACTAAAGTCTTTTTGTTAAATTGCAGAAGATTCTGCTATTTTTGTCAGTAAAGATTACTTTATTTTACAGGTAGTTTTGTTAAAAAGCCTCAACAGATTAAAAGCTGTTAAAACAGATTTTTTATGTATTCCATTTATTCAGATTTTGTCAATATGTGCTATCTATTTATAACTCTTGCAGTTTATCAGTTTGACCACACAGTGACATCCAAGCTCCATCCATGAGGTCAATTCCAAAGGGATTCCTTCTCACTATATAGAAGTGCACTCTTCTATTGGAGTGAACGGCTTCTGTGTCCTTAATAGTGAGTGATCGGAGGCTGAATATTAAAGACACTGTATTAGACTCTCGAGTGCAGAAGTCGTTGTGTGTTTTTGCTTTATAAAAGTGAACTCCATAGAGAGGGAGTGTCCTTTCCTTCACATTACTTCATGAACTAAACTAAAGTCCATCAGAACCCTAAACTACTGCCAATTTTCACAACAATAAACTAGCTTTATCTTATTATTTCATATTTTAATATTTAAAAAAAAAAAAACATATTGAACTTTAGCATTAACTGAAAGAGCAACAGAAATAGAAAAAAAAAATTAACAATGTTTATGGAGATTAAATTGAAAGAAATTGCACTCCATACCATTACAATATGGCATTAACAAGACAATGAAACTAAGTAAAAAGGTTTTATTAAACCAGCTAAAAAATCTTATTTCATCCTGACATGGCAAAATGTACATAATGTAGGTTTCACTTATATAAGAGAATATCAGCCTTATTAAAAAGACACCCACCAGAAACCACAAGCAACATTTTACCACACAGAACCCACACAGTGTCTATGTTTTTTATATACGTGACTTTCCAAAACAATGGAATCACTTCAGTATGCAGACGGCCCGTCACACCAACATCATCAAGGGAATACTTACATAATTCTCCCTCTGAGAGCATCACTGAATTTAAGAGTCTTCTGTAGGTCTGCTGGTCGAGATGAAAATGGTGTGCTTACACTTTTGCTAAGCATCTCTTGAAGATGACCTGGGAGTCCTTTAGAGGTAAACTTGCAGCCCTGTTTCAGCTAAAGCGGTGACAAATGTTCCTCATCACAGGATGGACGGCATCAACATCATCATACACTGTAAGACAAAAGCAGAAAATACACAAAAGCTTCATTATGATGTTGCAATAAAGTGTAGTGATGAAGGCAGTAGTGCAGAGTAAAAACCTAGAACAGTCATAAATGAAGTGCTTTGAGAGACTGGTTCTACAGCACATCAGAGCCAGTCTCCCACTCAGCTTTGACACACATCAGTTTGCCTATAAGGCAAACAGGTCCACTGAGGATGCCATCGCCACTGCCCTTCACACAGCACTCACACACCTGGATCACCAGGGGAGTTATGTGAGGATGCTGTTCATAGTCTTTAGCTCTGCCTTTAACACGGTCATCCCCAGCAGACTGGTGACCAAACTCACAGACCTTGGACTTTCCCAACCCACCTGCATCTGGATTAAGGACTTTTTAACAGACCACACCCAGTCTGTTAGATTTGGCCGCCGTCACTCCTCTAGGGTAACACTCAACACTGGAGTTTCACAAGGTTGCGTGCTGAGTCCTCTTCTCTACGCACTCTACACCCACAACTCCACCCCCACCCACTCCAGCAACACGTTTGCGGACGACACGACCGTGGTGGGACTCATATCTGGTGGAGACGAGACCGCCTACAGGGATGAAGTCCAGGGACTGGCTGAGTGGTGTGCAGAGAACAACTTGAACTCCTCTAAAACAAAGGAACTGGTTACAGACTTACGGAGGAGATGCATCGATCCCACACCACTCTTCATAAATGGGGACTGTGTGGAAAGAGTGCCTTCCTTCAGATTTCTGGGTACGCACATCTCTGAAGATCTCTCCTGGAACACCAACACCACAGCTGCGGTCAGGATGGCACAGCAGAGACTCTATTTCCTGAGAATTCTCAGGAAAAATAACCTCCATGAGAAGCTGCTGGTGTCCTACTACCGCTGTGCCATTGAGAGTGTGTTGACCTACTGCATCTCAACATGGTACGTCAGCTGCTCAGCGGCAGGAAGGAGAGCACTGCAGAGAGTGATCAACTCAGCCCAGAAGATCACCGGCTGTCCACTGCCCAGTCTGGTGGACTTGTTAAGCTCCCGCTGCCTCAGCAGGGCAGCCAACATCCTGAAGGACTCCTCCCACCCTGGACATCATCTGTTCCAACAGCTGCCTTCTGGAAAATGCTTCAGGTCCATCACATCCAGGACAAACAGATTGTTTTTGAAAAACAGTTTTTACCCCAGCGCTGTACGGGAACTGAACACAGCAAAACACACATACATTCACAGAGCACTACCAAGGAACTGAAAACTGAAAAGTAAAAAAAAGAAAAAAACAAAACAACAACAACAACACTGATAGCTGCACTTTCACCAGCCATGCGCACTTTCACTTTTCCATATTTATTTTGAAAAAATCTCTAAACTACTCAGGACTTGTGCAATAATCTGTTAATTATATTGTATATATTTTCATCATCCACTGTGTAAATTTGTGTGTCTATTTTTGTTTTTAGTCATGTTAATTATTGTATGCTTAAGCACCTTAAGGATTGCTGCTCAGTTTCGTTGTAAATTGTGCAATGACAATAAAAGTATCTTATCTTATCTTAAATATCTTATAATCGACTATAAAAGACACAATTATTCATATGAAGTTGGTTCATCACATTACATTTGATGGCTATACTGTTTCACCTCCCATTACTTTATTCCACTTACCCCTGAGAATCTTCCAAGAGTCTTCTTCTTTTGTTTTCTAAGTAAAAATAATGAAATATCCTCCACAGAGAAAATTCTGTATGATTTCATGCAAATGACTTTCTATTTACTGTGTATTTCTTTCTTTAGTTATTTGTATTTCCAATAATAAAAATGCTGACCTTTCACTGAACACATGGTAGTTAGCTAGCTAATGATCAGGATTTGTCTCCAGATATTAAAGAAACACACAGGTTTCAGCTCCAGCGTTTCTTGACCGCAGTGCTTCTAGCTGTATGGTGGTCTTTGAGGGGTCAGGTACGGAGCGGATCTCTGGTTGTGCTGTAGCTTCCTATCCCGCCCAATATAAACAATAATATAATAATAAAATGAGGCCGATGTTTTTCTTGGGAGTTTAGACACATATTCCTTAAATAAACCCAGACTAATTCATTTCAGAAGGAACGTGGTTCTAGTTTAAGGAAAAGGAAAAGGAAGCTCAGTGGTGAATTGATTTGGTGGATTTAAGCAATCTTTCAGTACAATGATGAAAAAAAAATATTCTCACGTGTATAGACATTTTTTCTAAAAACTCCTGGGTAAAATAAATGAGCACGAATCGTGACTAGGGCTTATAAAATATTTTTGGAAGGCAGACGACCCGTCACTCTACAATCCGACAAAGGTAAGGAGTTTTTAAACAAATCTTTTTAAAACCCTTTGAAAAGATATAACATTAGACATTTCACTACGGCTAGAGAACTGAAGGCCTCGTGGTGGAGCGTTTCAACAAAACTCTCACGGGTCGTATGTTTAGGTATTTTACGGGGTTAAACACTTACAGGTATTTAGATGTGTTGAAAGATCTGGTGCATTCATACAATCGTACGTTTCACAGATCTATCAGAATGAAACCCGTTGAGGTGACGCGCAGTAATCAAGTTCAAGTTTATCATTTATAAGGTAAACGGGTTGGTGGTTAAAATATCTGGCTCTCTACATTTAAAGTGAACGACGTGGTTCACATTTCCAAAGAAGGCAGGGCGTTCACCAAAGGTTACCGGCAAACATTTTCAGACGAATATTTCAGAAAGCGGGTTGAAGATTTACGGACAGTAAAGAGGGCACAGGTCTGTCCGCGCTCAGTCGAGTGCACATGCGCCCTCCGGGGCAACGCGTGTGTAATAAGATCATATTATATCAAAATATGTAATAAGATCTCGCAGGTACTCAGGAGTGAGGCCATGTAGGGCTTTGTATGTGAATAGAAGAATTTAATAATCAGTACAGAATTTATCTGGGAGTCAGTGCAGTGCTGATAGAACTGGACTGATATGGTCAAATGTTCTAGTTTTAGTAAGGACCCTGGCTACAGCATTTTAAACTAGTCGAAGTTTATTGAGGTTCCTGCTGGAACAACCTGATAAAAGTGCATTACAGTAATCTAGTCTTAAGGTAGACAGTGGCAGGGGACAAATGAACATTCTGAAATTGTACAATAGTACAGCTCATTTACACTCAGCTAAACGTCTCGCCATAGACGCTCTATTCTTAATGGGAAAGAAGGAGAGGAACAGTAGCATTAGCACAGCATTTACCCTGAACAGCTGATAAAGAGAACCTTTATGTTAAAAAAGTGACAAATTCCAGCAGATTTTAAAAGTATTGAGAAAAGAAGTTATTCAGTGAATCAAGAAGTGTGTCCACTATTCTTAAAAGGTCATGTATAGACCTTGGTGGTCAGGCATAGTTTTGAACTGCTTTAAGAGAAAATGCAGGAGCAGCGCTTGAGCAGTTCTCTACCAGCTACATGATCTATATACAAACAGAACTGCAGCAGAATCCACTCTGTGCATGAACTTGATGAGACTCCACTGAACTCTGCGTGCAAGACACCTTTTACCACCCTGTATCCTGTCATTATTTTAAATGTATTTTTTTGTTTAACATTTTTGATAATGTAATAGCAGTGATGTGTGAAGATTAAGACACACCTAGGGCTGGGCCTAAATGTCCAAATATTATGTTAAAGGACCATAAACTCCATTTTTCCTCTTTTCTCTTCAGTCCTACTTAGTGTTTGTGGAGTATCGTGAACCAAAAATCTCGCTTTATCCCTTACAATTAAAACCGGCTGTTTTTGTTTATTACAGTGCCTTTAAGATATATGTAAATGAGCTTTGTTTTGATTAGCTGTGTTTCTCTGAAGTTCAAGCTCTCAAGATGGAGTGAATCATTTGTCAAGTTCTAGCAGATGTATGAAGTGGAGAATTTAGCATTTCATTTCAGGTCATTTCACCTGTGTGGGGTGAAACTTTTGGCGTTCTCGGTCAGGTACTTTAAACTACAGGATGTGGGAAAATTAAAATTTTATTTTAGGTCTTTTCAACTGTGTGAAATTCTGTTTCAGGTACTTTAACCTAGATACAGTGGGGTATGAAATGTTTGATTTCTGATATTTACAGTATTTTTAGGATTACATTTCAGGGGGTGAATCATGTTATCTGAAAAATGGGCTACGCTAACCCTCTAATAGAATCCATAGGGGGCGCTACAAGCTCTGTGTTGAATGTGAAGCGCAACACTGTATCCCGTATTCAGAGCTATGCTACTGAATTCTGTATGAAAAGTAGCAGAACTTTCCTACAGACCACAGTAACAGAACACTGTTCTACCAGAATAGAGTAGCGTAACAATGTCTTACAGAACACAGTAGCCTGAAACTGTTCATTCACAACAGAGTAGCATAACGCTTTCATTCAGAAGACATTAGAATAATTATTTTGATATAGAATACAGTACCAGTTCTCTTTCAACCAGAATACGGTAGCATAACACTACCCAACCAGCATAGAGGAGAATAACTCATACAGAATACAGGATTCAATTCAAATAAATTTTATTTATACAGCGCTTTCACAACAAATGTGGTCACAGCAGCTTTACAGAGATCCGGGTCAAAGCCTCTTTTGAGCAAGCCAGTGGCAACAGTGGCAAGGAAAAACTCCCTCAGATCGAGAGGAAGAAACCTTGAGAGGAACCAAGACTCAAAATGGGAACCCATCCTCCTCTGGTCGACACCGGATAGCACAATGAAAAGCAAAACAGCAATAAAACACGGAATTAAGGGAATATGGCCAATGTGCCGTCAAGATAAAAACAGGAGTGAAATGTTAAAGTCCATGCAGGTACACGGTCACAAGCACAGCCATGCAGTGAGGGGAGGATGACTCCATTAGAGGACCCAGAACCGGACTGCGGGCAGGAGAGTGGAGGAGAGAGCCAGGTCTGCCGATGGAATAGTTGAAACTGGGCATCTCAACACATGGGAAAGAGAGAAAAAACACAAAGGGTTAGGAAGGGGGGGGGGCAAGACTTTTTAGAAGGGTTACAGCAGGACAGGGTAGGCAAGAGCAGCCAAACACAAATGCACTCGTGCCAGCAGACAGGAGGGGGCAACTCAGCACATGAGGGAGAGCGAAGAAATGAAGGAAAAAATAAAAATAATAATACTAATGAAGAAAAGGTTTAGGTTTATATATGAATATGAACAGCATTGTAACACCATGTAAGCACAACAAAGCAGCAAAACAAATGTATACAGAACACAGCAGCATAACCATTTTCATGCAAAACACAAGGAAGTGGCACAGCAGCGAAATATCGTTCAAGCAGAACACAGCAGCAAAATTAATATACAGAACAAGGTTAAGTGACCCTGTTCAAGCAGGACACAGCATCATAATTTTGATGCAGGACACAGCAGCAAAATTATTATTATACAGAACAAGGTTAAGTGACCCTGTTCAAGCAGGACACAGCAGCATAATTAAACAATTTTTAGGCAAAACACAAGCAGGACACAGCAGCCCAACACAGTTCAAGCAGGAAACCGCAGCGAAATACAAATTAAGGAGGACACAGCAGCGTAATTAAACAGGACACAGCAGCGTAACAATTTTCAGGCAGGACACAGCAGCCCAACACCCATCAAGCAGGACACAGCAGCATAATTATTATTATGAACAAGGTTAAGGGACACTGTTCAAGAAGGACACAGCAGCATAATTAAACAATTTTTAGGCAAAACACAAGCAGGACACAGCAGCCCAACACGGTTCAAGCAGAACACAAGCAAGTGGCACAGCTGCAGCCACCTTTAGCACTGTGCTTGCAAGGCAATTGGAGACTGTGGGTGCAAAAGCTTTACCGGTTTCTTACAGAGTGAGATTGTTGACGAGTCTGAAAAGTCCAATGCGCCATATTCTGGCCACTGCATGTCACCGTTGGGAAAGCTACCACTCACCTGTGAACACAAAAGCCAAAAATGCTAAACTGAATTTAACATATTGTTGATGGTGATGTACCAGCAATACTAGGACGTGAGACATGGGAGATGTAGGGTAGGAAAGAGCAGCCAAACACAAATGCACTCGCACCAGCAGACAGCAGCTCAGCACATGGGGGAGAGAGAAGAAATGAAGGAAAAAATAAAAATAATGAAGAAAAGGTTTAGGTTTATATATGAATATGAACAGCACCGTAACACCGCTCAAGCACAAAAAAAACACAGCAGCATAATTTTCCATGCAGAACACAGCAGCTCAACATGGTTCAAGCAGGACACAGCAGCGAAATACCAATCAAGCAGGACACAGCAGCATAACCATTTTCATGCAAAACACAAGCAGGAAAGAGCAGCCCAGCACCGTTCAAGCAGGGCACAGCAGCATAACGTTGATGAAAAAACACAAGCAGGACAGCAGCGAAATTATTATATAGAACAAGGGACACTGTTCAAGCAGAACACAGCAGCGTAATTAAACAGAACACAGCAGCGTAACAAGTTTGATGCAAAATACAAGCAGGACACAGCAGCCCAATACGGTCCAAGCAGAACACAAGCAAGTGGCACAGCTGCAGCCACCTTCAGCACTGTGCTTCTCGTCAAAAATTGGATTTCCTTTCCGCACATCACTGGGGAAGATGCAGTGAAGGTCTACAACATGTTACAATTCAGTGAGGAAGAAACTGAAACAAGAAATGCGCTGAAAAACAAGTTCAGGGATTACTGAGAGTCAAGAAAGAACCTACCCCTATGTTTGCCATTTGCTCTTCATGAGAGCTCAGGGTCCAGCTGAAAGCATTGAGGCGTATGGGAGGAATTTGGGGACCAGAAACTGCAGAATTCAGCAAAGTACTCACATATTCTGGCCACCGCATGTCACCGTTGGGAAAGCTACCACTCACCTGTGAACACAAAAGCCAAAAATTCTAAATGAGTTTCACATTATTGACAGTGAAATGACAGTGAAAGGTTGTTCAAGCGGAACACAGCAGTGAAATACCAATAAAGCAGAATACAAGCAAGTGGCACAGCAGCGTAACAATTTTGATGCAGAACACAAGCAGGACACAGCAGCCCAACACGGTTCAAGCAGAACACAGTAGTGAAATATCATTCAAGCAGGGCACAGCAGCATAATTTTTATGCAGAACACAAGCAGGACACAGCAGCCCAATCACAGCAAAAACTTTTTAGAGTGGTTACAGCAGGACAGGGCAGGCAAGAGCAGCCAAACGCACCCACAGACAGCAGGGGGCAGCTCAGCACACGGGGAAGAGAGAACAAATTAAGAAAAAAATAATAATAATGATAATGAAGAAAAGGTTTAGGTTTATATACGAATATGAACAGCATTGTTACACCGCTCAAGCACAACAAAGCAGTCAAACAATTTATACAAAACACAGCAGTGTAACCACTCATGCAGAACACAAGCAGGAGAGAGCAGCAAAACACCGTTCAAGCAAAACACAAGCAAGTGCCACAGCAGCGAAATATTGTTCAAGCACAAGACAGCAGCGAAACAATTTTGATGCCGGACACAGCATCCCCACATGGTAAAAGCAGAACACAGTAGTGAAAGGTTGTTCAAGCAGAACACAGCAGTGAAATACCAATCAAGCAGAATACAAGCAAGTGGCACAGCAGCGAAATATCATTCAAGCAGGGCACAGCAGCGTAACAATTTTGATGCAGAACACAAGCAGGACACAGCAGCCCAACACGGTTCAAGCAGAACACAGTAGTGAAATATCATTCAAGCAGGGCACAGCAGCATAACGTTGATGAAAATCACAAGCAGGACAGCAGCGAAATTATTATACAGAACAAGTGACACTGTTCAAGCAGAACACAGCAGAGTAACAAATTTGATGCAAAACACAAGAAGGATACAGCAGCCCAACACGGTCGAAGCAGCACACAAGCAAGTGGCACAGCTGCAGCCACCTTTAGCACTGTGCTTGCAAGGCAATCTAATCAAAAATTGGATTTTTAGGTGCAAAAGTTTTACCTGTTTCTTACCGAGAGTGGGATTGTTGAGGAGTCTGAAATGGTACAATGCGCCACCTTTCCGCACGTCACAGGGAAAGATGCAGTGATGGTCTACAACATGTTACAATTCAGAGAGAAAGAAACTGAAACAAGAAATGTGCTGAAAAACAAGTTCAGGGATTACTGAGAGTCAAGAAAGAACCTACCCTATGTTCACCATTTGTTCTTCACGAGAGCTCAGGATCCAGCTGAAAGCGTACAGGAAGAATTCGGGGACCAAAAACTGCAGAATTCAGCACAGTACTCACATATTCTGGCCACTGCATGTCACCGTTGGGAAACACAAAAGCCAAAAATGCTAAACTGAATTTCACATATTGTTGACGGTGATGTACCAGCAATACTAGGACGTGAGACATGGGAGATGTTAGGTGTGGTTGAAAGAGTGCATGGAATCACAAAATAAAATGACATTCTGATAGACATTGATCTGTTCACTGTTCTTGGATTCCTACCAGGACATCACCACATTCAAGTAGATCCCATGGTCTCACCAGTGATACATCCACCAAGAAAAGTCCCGATTGCCCTGAAAGACAACAATCATTGATGAGCTACACAAAATGGAGAAAAGGGGTGTAATCACCAAACAGCATGAACCAAACGACTGGATAAGTAGCATGGTCACAGTGGTGAGGATTTTGGCAGATCAAACTTCATGATGAAAGTTCCAAGCTCTGCACACTGAACATACCCATTGAAAGAAACAGATTCCTTTGACTTTCTTTTGGAGTGTCCTCAGCTTCAGATGTATTCCAAAGGTCAATTGCAGACTATTAAAGGCCTGGAAGGTGTCGTCAACGTTACGAACGATATCTTACTCTGGGGTGAAACGGTCAAGGAAACATGACGGCAGACTCATCCAAGTGCTGAAAAGGGAAAGACAGTGGAACCTGAAACTCAACAAAAAGTGCAAGATCAGATCATCCCAAATGTGGTACATTGGCCATATGCTCGCTGCAGGTCTCAATCCAGATCAAGATAAAGTGAGAACTGTAACACACATGCCTACACCAGAAAACTAACAGGCACTCATGAGATTAATGGGCATGATTCAGTACCTTTCCAAGTTTATTCCCAACCTGTCTGAAGTCGGTGCACCTCTCAGAAAACTGCTCGAGCATGACACTCCGTGGCAAGTCGAGCACAAAGCTATGAAAAACTGAAATCTCTGGTACTGGTAACACCATGGTACTGGTACACCATCTGTAGATGCAAGCTCAGAAGGCTTCGGAGCCGCAGTTCTGCAGGAGGGAAAGCCAGTGGCTAAATTACATTACGAAAGGCAACAGCAAATGATTCAGAGATGCAGCTACTACACACAAGGACCATGGAAGGATGGCCCAATGAGGAAAAATCCAAACATACTGGACATTCAAAGAAGAAAAGCAAAATGCAAATTTAAGATAAGCTGTAGAGAAAACAACAAGTAGAACAGCTATTATGACAGACAGAAAGAGCTCACCAAGCATATACATGTGGGACAAGGTGAAAATTCAGAGAGGGCAACCTGCTATCATGATCAGCCACGATTCTTCACAGTCCAGACGCCAGATGGAAGAACCTATAGAAGAAACAGAAAACAGAACACACATTCACAGGACACAGTTCAAGTTCCTGTTCTTCTCCAGATGTGGTTATGAACATAGACACATTTTTGGTAAAGTGATTTTGCTGTTACAGGATTTGCACACTTGTCCATAAGCAGGACATTGTTTCTGTTTAACAAAACAAATCAGAACAGAATGGCGGGGAAAAAAAAAATCATGCAGTTGAACAAAAAGGCAGAGCAGGAAGATTTCTTTATTGGAACAGTTGAAATAAGAAAAAAAAATAGGAGTATTAGATAAACATCAACACCGTAACAACAAAAGTCAATAGAATAACTGCCCTGAAAATAAAACAAGAACTTTGCATTCAGCACCAGTGTCCAACTTGAAGACAAATGTCATCGCAGCACAGATCTACAAATCAGGTTTGAAACAAAACTCAAATCAAAAATGCAAGATTGAATTTCACATTGTTGACAGAGATGTACCAGCAATACTAGGATGTGAGACGTTAGGTGTGGTTTAAAGATGGAAGAACCTATAGGAGAAACAGAAAACACCTCAGGACGACTGAAAAACAGTTCACATCAGCATCACCCAATGTTGTTGCAGATTCCTGTGTCGAGCCACAGGTCAGTGAATCCGGTCCATCTGCAGAAGCCGGTCAGACAATCAGACTTACCTGAGTCACATCCGAGAGAGACATACAGAGAGGCTTCTTCCACAGATCTGAAAGAGGCGAAAGACCATGAATTCAGTGACTTGTTAATCAGAGACAGGACTGTTTGTGGTATTAGGAAAGACCTATTGTGGGCAAGGTTGCTGAGAGAAACAGATTGGACATAGACAAAGAATATCTGCTGTGCAAATGAAGGGACATCAAGTGAAGTGAAAAAAAAAAGAGCAGAATGAGGAAAAAAAAAAAATCATGCAGTTGAACAAAAGACAGAGCAGGAAGATTTCTTCATTGGAAAATTGAAATCAGAAAAACTCAATACATCAGAAAAACATTGACAGTCACAACAAAAGTGAAAATAACAGAACTGAAAATCAAAATAAAAACAACAACTTTGTCTTCAGATTGGACACTGGTGCTGAATGCAATGTCATCACAGCACAGATCTACAAATCAGCTTTGAAACAAAATCCAGAATTCAGCTTGAAAACCGCTCCCATATTCTAGACACTGCAGGTCACCGCTGGGAAAGCTAACGCTCACCTGTAAACACAAAAGCCAAAAATGCAAGATTAAATTTCACATTGCTGACAGTGATGTACAAGCAACACTAGGACGTGAGACATGATGGAAGAACCTATAGGAGAAACAGAAAACACCTCCTCAGGATGGCTGAAAGAGTTTCCATCAGAATCACCTAATGTTGTTGCCTATTCCTGTTTCGAGCAGCAGGTCAGTGATTCCGGTCCACCTGCAGAAACTGGTACTGCAAAACAATCTGACTTACCTGAGTCACATCCGAGAGAGGCATACAGAGAGGCTTCTTCCACAGACCTGAAAAAGGCGAAAGACCATGAATTTGGTGAGTTACATGACTCGTTAATCAGAGACAGGAGTGTTTGTGGTATTAGGGAAGACTAATTGTGGGCAAGGTTGCTGAGAAAAACAGGTCGGACATAGACAAAGGCCATGAATACCTGCTGTGCAAATGAAGGGACATCAAGTGAAGTGAAAAAGTGCTCAATGAAATACAAAACAGAACGACAGAAACAAAACAAACAGTTGGGTTTGAACAGAAGAGCAAATCCAAACAACTAAAACTGAACAAGCAACAGAAGCAAGCTGCTCCAGATGTGGTTATGAACATAAACAGAAACAATGTCCTGCCTATAGCCAAGTGTGTAAATCCTGCAACAGAAAAATCACTTTACCAAAAATGTGTAAAACAAAACAAATCAAAGCAAAATGAGGAAAAAAAATATCATGCAGTTGAACAAAAAGGCAGAGCAGGAAGATTTCTTCATTGGAACAGTTGAAATCAGAAAAACAGAATATTAGACAAACATCAACACTGTCACAACAAAAGTGAAAAGAATAACTGGACTGAAAATCTTTAAACAACAAGAACATTGTTTTCAAGTTGGACACTGGTGCTGAATGCAAGGTCATCTCAGGAAATGTCTACAAGTCACTCAGATTTAAAACAAAACTCCAGATTTCAGCTTGAAAACCGCTCACATATTCTAGACACTGCATGTCACCATTGGAAAAGCTAACGCTCACCTGTGAACACAAAAGCCACAAATGCAAGATTAAATTTCACATTGTTGACAGTGATGTACCAGCAATACCAGGACGTGAGACATGATGGAAGAACCTATAGGAGAAACAGAAAACACCTCAGGACGACTGAAAGAGTTCCCATCAGCATCACCCAATGTTGTTGCAGATTCCTGTGTCAAGCAGCAGGTAAGTGAATCCGGTCCACCTGCAGAAACTGGTACTGCAAAACAATCTGACTTACCTGAGACACATCCGAGAGAGACATTCTTCACAAGGTCAGGAAGACAAGTGAAAACACCAGCAAGATACAAGGACTGAATCTGGAACACACATACAGTACACATTTACAATATTCACAAACACATTCAGAGGACACGGTTCAAGCTCCTGTCCATCTGCTGACTGAATTTAAAGTTACTGTCATTTACTGCATCTTAGATTTGTTTAGGTTATTCTGCAACATCAAGCTATTCTCATAAATATGGTGTCAAATGTACAGTTCATGTAGTTCAGTTCAGAGACTTCATCTCATTTCCCTTGAGTTTTAAAGCATTATGGTCCGACAGTGTTTGTATGAACGTTGTTGAGAGTCCTGCACAGCCCAAATCATCCTCATTTATAGTTCTATTCATATTAAGAGAAATAAAAATATATGAATTCAAGTGTGGAGATTTCACATGTTCTGTAGCTAAGAGGCAGCCCTAGCTAAGAATCACGCAGCTCACCCAAAAGTAATAAAGTGTAAGTGTAGCACAGAGTCGTCCTTCCTCCATACTTTACACTGAGGAACTGAACCGGTTAGCAGAGGGAAAAACGGCCGTGGTGGTCGAGGAGCTCCTCGGCTTTTCCGGGGTCACGCAGACGCCGCCAGTCCCTCTCCGGTGCGGGAGTGGAGACGACGACTCTCGGTGTCCGTCGCGCCGGTAGTGCTGGAGCTCAGACGCCGCGTTGGAGGAGTCACGGGTCAAGCTGGACGACTTCCTTGCAGAGCGGCTGGAAAGCTCGTTTTTCCGCGGTCGCCATGTTTCTCGAGGGTAAAGAGAAAAACGCAAAGCGCGGTTAGTGAGACAGAGGACTGTACAGTAACACAGACAGCACAAGGATTCCAACAAGTGCCTAAGATGAAGAAGACAAAGCTCACATTACGGACTATAAAGTAGGATGGCCGGTCGAAGCTCTGTGTGGAATCACGGCTCGAGCTTTGAAAGCAGGGCCGCATCGAAACAGCAGCTCAGAGTCTCCTGAAAATACCTACGATCACGTGACCGCCGGAAACGAAGCTTCGTTACGTCACTTGAACGCAATCACGGTTCAATGCGCGTGAGTTTCCGGTCCCGCTGTAGACGAGCTGCATATAATCTGAAATATGTACTTAAATAAAACGGAAATACAGAACATGTGTGAATTTGCTTCACTTTCATGATAAAATTATTGACATTCCTCAGCATTCAAGGGTTTTTACTGGAGACGATGTGAAATGACCTTGAATAACATTTTACAGCTCTATTTCTGTGTTCAACAGATGTACAGTCTACATGCACATTCAACAGTGGTGTTTTTCCCTTAATCTAATAGTGTCAAACATGGCTGTTGTGTTTAGGAGGAGAGTAAAGGAATTACACACTCAGATGAAATTCATTCAGTTAAAGGAAGAAACGCAGTCCGACATCGCTGTATGGAGCAGTTTGGACAAAGCTTATGAACACAAGTGAATCAGGCAGTGGTGGTGTAGTATTGTATTTGTACAACAGGTGGCGCAGTAGAGCTGTGAAGCTGAGCAGCATCCAACCACTTTTCCCTCATTTCTGCATGAAAGGGTTGATTGATTACAGACTCATTTTTGGGATAAAGGATCTGCCCTGTTTTTAGACTTTTATAAAGCCTCAGTTCAGCAGAGCTTTATTTTATTAAGTAATTATTAGATGTTTTCTTTATATTATCTGACAGTAACACACTAAATGTCCAAATGTTGGTGGACACTTTTTTAATCAATGCATTCAGCAATCAGTTGCACCCATTGCTGAAACTGTCACTGTAATGCAGTATTGCCAATAGAATAGGACTCTCTGGAACAGATAAACATGAACCCATCGGCTCCATGCCTAATGCCAATCGTGGGCTAGAGAGGTATAAAGGAATGATAAACCTCTGGAATGATGGTGCTCATGATGCCCTTTACTTCTAGGGTGAGCTGGGGAAACTTTTAGCTTTGAGTTGGAGATGAGGTTGGGTGATCATCCAATATTCTGACCTCACCAATGCTCTTCTTGCTAAATGCATTTCTCACAGCAATGCTCCAAAATCTAGCAGAAAGTCTTCCATGGCAGTAGAAACAGTTACTCCAACAAAAGCAGGCTAAACTCCTTTTTAATACTCTTGAGTTTAAAAGAAATAACAAATAAGCAGGTGTCCAAATACTTTTGTCATATAGTGTTTTTCTTAGAAATGCTGAATTCTTTTGTTGAAGAGACTCTGGGTCAGTTCTGAGAGCAGCAGGTCTAAACTTAAACCTGGACTAAATACAGAGAAAAGTTTTAAATTTTACTTTGAGTAGAAACAAATAAACATCCAGAACACATCAGTAATGCAGAACAGCTCTTCATTCAGGCTCTTTTCCTGAACATGATATTAATAATATAAACTTTACAGCTGTTTGGAAAAGATGAAGCATTAAGGAGGAGTCTAAAGAAAGTGTAGAAATGAAGACGCTGCTCAGCACTGATGTGTGTATTAATGATAAACTGATTAGTCGTGTGCTTCTCTGTGGACGAGTTGTGATGAAAAGGAGGATCTCAGCCCGTTCTCTTCCTACAATGGAAAACACACACACACACACACACACACACACACACACACACTGCATACACTTCCATCTCCAACTATGAGGGTTTATTTAGGGTGTATTCTACACACTGTACACTAACACGTTTCTATAAAACAACAATGGGGCAGAAATGAAAATATTGCAGCACTGATATTAAAAAGTACCACAAGTGTTTGAGCAGCATGAGTGTAGAGCTTTTGCACTGACTGCATTTTAAACTGAAGGTCACACTGATGATCAATAAGAGGAAATATCTCACATACTTTAAAAATGAATCTTAGTCTAGATACAGGAGAGGAAACCTCGGCCTCCTGGTTTAAAAACTGTATGTTGAGGAGTTTAGTCAGTTGTGGATAAATGCTGCATCAGCATGTTCAGAAACTTCAAACAGCAGGTTAGCGTGAGGGTTGTTGTGAAAAAGGTTTCTTGGATCTCAGGCTCTGATCGCTGTGGCCTCCCAGAGATCAAACTCCCTCTCTCTCAATGACAGTAGGCTATTAGCCCACTTCTTGTTCTGTGCATACCCTGCTATGGTGTTGTGTTCTTCCTTTGCCTAGAGAGGTGTAATGTAGAGCACAAAGACTCCTTTAGGGGGAGCTGCGAGGCGTCATACAGCCTCATGTCCTGTGTCTTCTCGCTCTCGAGAGAATATGCTTCCTGAAACACTCAGGGATTGAAAGGACGTGAGACGAATATGCAGCATGGCATCTCTCGACTCCAGCAGCACTGGACAGCTCCCTCTGGGAGAGCAGAGGAGAAGGCTTGTTGAGTGTCTCCATCTAGTGGCTGAAGCCGGAAGTAGAAGAGGCTCTGGTGGACAGTGTTAGGTTAGGTGGAAGTGGTGTGTTCTGGTTTGGTGTCGGGTTTCTGTTATGGGGAAGACTGCTGTTTACCTTGTGTGGTTGTACTGGAAAGGATGAATGATCAACAATAACAGTCAAAAGTTTGGACACACCTGGTCGAATGTGTGCTGATCATTAACTGAAACGTTTGATGCTAGGATGACCGTATTTTTCTTTTCAAAAAAGAGGACACTCGGGACAAATGGGTACCCACCGCAGGACGCAATCAACCAGCTGTCTCTAAACTTTTGACTGGTACTTCGTTTAAGTTTTTTTTTCTGTTTCTAATTTCTAATAAAGTACTTTGCTTGGTTCCTCCAGCATATTGTAGTTGTACTGTAAATATACAGTATAATGAGGTATGTCTCAACAGTCAGGGTTCCCCAAAGATATTCTAGCTAATCCAGATCAGTTTTATTTAATAAAGCAAGCAGGAAATGTCTGATGAGCTGAGGGAATTAAGACTTCGCTGTACTGCGTGAGGTAAGATACAGTGTGTGAATGTGGTGGAGAGAGTTGAGGAGTGGTCCGATGACGTTGCCAGATTTTTTAACTCTGCGCTGTCTTCTTTCTTCTGTACCACATAATGTGGGGGGTCTCTCTCTCTCTCTCTCTCTCTCTCTCTATATTTATATCTCCTTTGCCTTCATTACCCTCCACCTCTCCTTCTCTGCCCTGTGGTAACGGATGTATGGGACTATGTTGTAGGTAAAGGCCCAGAGACCATCTTTGCGGGCCAGAACCTGAATGATAATGAATGAGCGATTAGACAGTGTTGTGTTGCTGCATATTTTCTAACTGAACTGACGGTTAGAATCAGTGTAGGTACCGAACCCAAGCACAGATTTTACCTTTGAAGATTTTCTATTCTAAAATGATGAATCCTCCTGGGGTGGTGAAGCTGATCAACAACACATTTAGTTCTTATAAATGTCAGTAGGGGGATTTCTCTGAAGACTGTTCTCTGATGAGGGCTGGTAGCTGAATTGGTTCTTGAGAGGACCTGATGCTCCCTGAAACTGAAGTTCAAAATGGAAAGTTGTGTATTAGACATCTCTCCTGTTGTGAAAGACATTTGTGTCACGTAGAAGACATGAACCTTCTTAGGGCCTTTATTCCTTCACCTCTTAAACTCCCAGACTTTGACATTCTAAGGATTATTATTCAGCAAGGACATGGAATACAGCACACACTGCCCAAATCCTTCTAAAGGTAGAGGAGTGAGGAATGAGTTCCTGTGGAGTTTCAGAGGTTAAAAGGGTTCATGATGTTCACCACAGTTTAAACAAACACTGAAAGTTACCTGGAATCGTACTGGACATCTTCTCTAACTGGCTACAAGAGGTATAGTCTTCCTTGTCTTCAGGATCTGCTTGAGAGACAACATGACAGATTATCTAGAACATGTCAAGTGATGTGGATAACATCAAATACCTCAGAGTTTGATGCTAGTTAATAATAATAATAATAATAATAATAATAATCTGAAGGGGAGTTGAAGCCTCGGTCTCCTGGTTTCCTGCATCACTGTGGGAGCAACGGTTCTAGCTCAACAACGACCCATGGAGCAGGACTTTCCTAATTGAACCCAGCCAGTAGGTCAACACTTAGATCCATGCTTGAGGGCTACAAGGGGTGTACCCTTGTTGACTTTGTCAGGATCTGTGGGAGGGACACAATAAAAAAAAGATTAAACAACAAATATATTTATTTACTCACCACTCAGCTCACATACCTTAAACTTTAGCCTCCTGGTTCTTTGCTTCATGGTGGACTGTGTGAGTACAGCTTCTGCCTCCACCACTGCCCCACAGAGCACATCCTCACAAGCCTGCTGGGAACACGAAAAAGCAGAAACTTCTGCAGAGGAAGCAGAATGATGAGCATCCTGCTGGGAAAAAGAGAAGGTGTTGTGCACCACAGAGTTTGTCCTGAAAAACGTCTTCAGCTTTCTTCCAAGTGTCCTGGAGGCTCGGTTCTACAACATAATCCTTAGCTGCCCTTTCAACTGTAACACAAAGTGGACATTACATGAAATGTATAAAAATATTTAGTTTAGTAAAAATCTTTGATATTTAATATGCTGTAACTATAGTAATGGAGGACTTTGAGCTCACTGTGTGTACATCTGTTTTAAAGTTATAACAATATTTTATAGGAATAATTGATTCTGTATTATTACCAAAACTGAAGTTTGACCTGGTCATCAGCAGTCAGCAGTACATTTTCACTTTTGTGGTCACGAGTGAGAAAGTCCTGCTGGTGCAGATAGATTGTGGCACTGAGGAGCTGGAAGAACCCGGTTTTGGCATCACCATATGCAATATTTTTAGAGTCACTTGGTTGGGGTACTGTTTGGACCACGTTTTGGCATCCATGGGGATGTTGTGGCTGAGACGACATCAGCCTTGGACAGCCAAGCACCACGGCCAGCCAGTTTAATCAAGGCGATGGCGTGGTCCACAGTGGCATAGCTGAGACGGAAATCCGACTCAGAAAGCGGGTTGTTTACCTCCTAAGGAGGAGAGATACAGAGTTACAAAATTCAGCCTTGGGAGCAGAGTGAGTGAAGGAGACCCTACGGTCTTGGAGAACCTTCTGGAGCTTGACAACGGTCTAATCCAAGATGCGAGGGGAACTGGACTTCAAAGAAGAGGCGCGTGGAAGCACCAGAGGCACGGGAGAAGCCGGCGTGGGTGCAGTACGTCTGGGACGCAGAGAGCAGCCGCGTGCAGTTGGGGAGGACGGCGAAGATCCGAGGCAACGCTGGGAACCAGAATGAGGGAGACGAGAGCGGCCGCATCAGGAAGAGCCGGATGAGACCCACTAGCAGGAGTGGCTAGAACAGAAACGAATCGACCTGAGCCGCAGAGCGGAATGAGGAGGGGCAGGAGAGAGACAACGCCGGTCGAGAGAGAAGAGCTGGTCATCCGAGGTAATGTCGAGATCCATGTCGGGAAAGGCGAAGGTGAGTGACGCACAGAATAGGCGGGTACAGCTTGGTCCGTGCAAGTTTTTGTCACGAGAACGAGAAGGGAGAGGAATGGTTTTATAGTGTGAAGAAATGGAGGGGAGAAGTTTGGGCGTGGTCCTTCTCCCAAACTTCAGTTATTACATAACTCCATTTGTGGAGATCACATTCCCATTAGATCCGTTGCGGCAGACTCAATCACGATGAACACCTGCCCGTCTCGTTCAAGATTTCATGGACGTGAACAATGTGAGGGTGGTTCACTATTCTGAGAACGTCCACTTCCCGGCGCAGGAAATCAGGGCTGTTGTCTATTATTTTAACAGCCACTTAGTTGGGGTAACTTTTGGATGTGGCCACGACCTTGAAGCCCAAACCTCTCAGGACAAAACTGAAGAGTCTTCAACTGAACCTTAATGTTTACCAGTCCTTCAAATGTTGAAATGAACAGAATAACTGTACAAATCAAGAGAGACTCCCACATCAAGGATCCTATGAATCATTCCAGTTGTTGTGAGTGTCCGTTTACATCGGTCACAAGTGGAATTCAGTACTACTTCTTTACTTTTGGTTTTAGGTATATGAATATATATATATGTATATGTATATGAATTGATACACAATCATAAACTGGATCAATCCATGTCTGCTACAAGGAGGGGAGACATGGAAATAATCACTTTCCATACTTTACTTGAGAAAGCTTGAGTACACTTATTAGGGTGGGAACAAACTAAGTGTCAAATTTCTAAACCAAATGTAGCCACTGAAAGGTGGAGCTCAAAGTAGGAGGGTGATGATTGGCAGTCAACAATCTTGTCCTTAGAATGACTGAAGTCCCAGAAATGTCCTAAAAAGCATGTAGATTTATTACTGCTGGCTGGAAGCTTCTGCTGATTATATGGACAAAGCATGTAGATACAAGAGGGAATTCATTAAGTGGCTGGTTGGTATAAACAGAGGTCTGATAAAAATAGTAAATAAACAGACTTGCTGTAGACACTGGAAATGGCTCAGGTTTAGAAGTCTCACGTGGGAGACCTCCTACAGCACAGCTAGAAGTAAGGTTAAGGTTAAACCAAATGGTTTTAGTCAGAGAGGAAAACATGCTAATTAACTACATCAATTCAGAGTCTCTGCAAATACATTTCAGGGTCTAACAAAACCCACAAATTCATTTTACCTTGTGTTGCCAAAGTATGAGCAGGACTACCAGATTTAGCCCCTGCCTCCCAATATCTAGACAAACAGCAGCTTCTGGAGCTGTTTAATTCTGCTACTTAGAAGGAGGACTACTTTCAGATACTGTAAAGCAATCAGTACTTTTTCATTACGCTTCAGAGCTAAAATGTGACCCTGGAAGTTTTCTATTCACACTTAAATAAGAACTAATGAAATATGTGAGGTAAAGTTGAGTTAAACAGAGCTAATGCAGCTCAGCATCAGCTATTAACTCTAACTAATATTCCTACTGGAGAAACAACAAGATTAGCTAAAACAGCTAACGGCAGAAAGCCTGTGTTGTCGGATGAAACAATATATAAAAGTTAGTCCGTTTTTATCAGGACCTTTTCCAACAACGTGGAAAATAAGACCCCTCTTTTAGAAAGGTTAGAGCTCCCGAAGTTTCTAAGTTAACGCCGAACATCAGCAGCGCTAGCAAGTTATCTCCTACAGTCGTACAGCTAAAGTACAAACACACACGAAACCAGAAAACCAAGCTTTCAAATATTCGCTGTACGTTTATGGTCACATATAAGGTAAAAGATCAGCTTAAAAGCAGCTAGTTCACATGAACTCACCTGGCTCTATCGGGAACGTCTGTCCTGGGTGCCTCCTTGAAGTAGACTGACAGACTGGAAGGGGCGATACCGGTGACTGCGCCTCGTCCCAACACAACTGGACTACAGCTTCATTTGGGCAAAGCTGGAGCGACGATGAGGATTGCAGATGGAAAATCTTCCATAAACTGAAAACTGCTAAAGCTCCTCATTTAGATAACGCTTTAAACACTGTACACTCATATGCAATTGTACACACACTGTTTAATTAGCATATTTGATTTCATTTAGAAAGTCCAGAATATGCTGCCATAGTATTTCTATGTTGTTTATTTGATGAACAATCCACATTTAGTACATCATACATATTTATAGTACTAAACTGTAAATCATACAGATTTAAACATTTGATATATTTTGTTATTTTATTAAATAAGTTAATTCTCAGCGTCTTTAAAGCTTGCAGATGAAAACACTGAGAGACAGAAAGTGTAAACTTCAGTACTGGAAATCATGATGTAATTGAATTTATTAAAAAATAAATGAAGTGAAATGAAAACTTTAACACTGTAGAAGAAATCTGTCTCTACTGGACAGACACGTCACATCCGGCTGACAGGTCCAGCGCTGCTCTCCTGCTGCTTGTTTCTCCCAGTCATATCTTTGTATTAGGGATGAGCAGAACGAGGCTTTTTAACCATTTGAAGCCGAAGTGGTTCATTTGAAGCTCTACTGCGCCACCTGTTGTACAAATACAATACTACACCACCACTGCCTGATTCACTTGTGTTCATAAGCTTTGTCCAAACTGCTCCATACAGCGATGTCGGACTGCGTTTCTTCCTTTAACTGATGAATTTCATCTGAGTGTGTAATTCCTTTACTCTCCTCCTAAACACAACAGCCATGTTTGACACTATTAGATTAAGGGAAAAACACCACTGTTGAATGTGCATGTAGACTGTACATCTGTTGAACACAGAAATAGAGCTGTAAAATGTTTTTATTCAAGGTCATTTCACATCGTCTCCAGTAAAAACCCTTGAATGCTGAGGAATGTCAATAATTTTATCATGAAAGTGAAGCAAATTCACACATGTTCTGTATTTCCGTTTTATTTAAGTACATATTTCAGATTATATGCAGCTCGTCTACAGCGGGACCGGAAACTCACGCGCATTGACCCGTGATTGCGTTCCAGTGACGTAACGAAGCTTCGTTTCCGGCGGTCACGTGATCGTAGGTATTTTCAGGAGACTCTGAGCTGCTGTTTCGATGCGGCCCTGCTTTCAAAGCTCGAGCCGTGATTCCACACAGAGCTTCGACCGGCCATCCTACTTTATAGTCCGTAATGTGAGCTTTGTCTTCTTCATCTTAGGCACTTGTTGGAATCCTTGTGCTGTCTGTGTTACTGTACAGTCCTCTGTCTCACTAACCGCGCTTTGCGTTTTTCTCTTTACCCTCGAGAAACATGGCGACCGCGGAAAAACGAGCTTTCCAGCCGCTCTGCAAGGAAGTCGTCCAGCTTGACCCGTGACTCCTCCAACGCGGCGTCTGAGCTCCAGCACTACCGGCGCGACGGACACCGAGAGTCGTCGTCTCCACTCCCGCACCGGAGAGGGACTGGCGGCGTCTGCGTGACCCCGGAAAAGCCGAGGTGCTCCTCGACCACCACGGCCGTTTTTCCCTCTGCTAACCGGTTCAGTTCCTCAGTGTAAAGTATGGAGGAAGGACGACTCTGTGCTACACTTACACTTTATTACTTTTGGGTGAGCTGCGTGATTCTTAGCTAGGGCTGCCTCTTAGCTACAGAACATGTGAAATCTCCACACTTGAATTTATATATTTTTGTTTCACTCAATATGAATAGAACTATAAATGAGGATGATTTGGGCTGTGCAGGACTCTCAACAACGTTCATACAAACACTGTCGGACCATAATGCTTTAAAACTCAAGGGAAATGAGATGAAGTCTCTGAACTGAACTACATGAACTGTACATTTGACACCATATTTATGAGAATAGCTTGACGTTGCAGAATAACCTAAACAAATCTAAGATGCAGTAAATGACAGTAACTTTAAATTCAGTCAGCAGATGGACAGGAGCTTGAACCGTGTCCTCTGAATGTGTGTGTGAATATTGTAAATGTGTACTGTATGTGTGTTCCAGATTCAGTCCTTGTATCTTGCTGGTGTTTTCACTTGTCTTCCTGACCTTGTGAAGAATGTCTCTCTCGGATGTGACTCAGGTAAGTCAGATTGTTTTGCAGTACCAGTTTCTGCAGGTGGACCGGATTCACTGACCTGCGGCTCGACACAGGAATCTGCAACAACATTGGGTGACAACTCTTTCAGTCGTCCTGAGGACGTGTTTTCTGTTTCTCCTATAGGTTCTTCCATCATGTCTCACGTCCTGGTATACACTGTCAACAATGTGAAATTTAGTCTTGCATTTGTGGCCTTTGTGTTCACAGGTGAGCGTTAGCTTTTCCAATGGTGACATGCAGTGTCTAGAATATGTGAGCGGTTTTTAAGCTGAATTCTGGAGTTTTGTTTTAAATCTGAGTGACTTGTAGACATTTCCTGAGATGACCTTGCATTCAGCACCAGTGTCCAACTTGAAAACAATGTTCTTGTTGTTTAAAGATTTTCAGTCCAGTTATTCTTTTCACTTTTGTTGTGACAGTGTTGATGTTTGTCTAATATTCTGTTTTTCTTATTTCAACTGTTCCAATGAAGAAATCTTCCTGCTCTGCCTTTTTGTTCAACTGCATGATTTTTTTTCCCCCGTCATTCTGTTCTGATTTGTTTTGTTAGACACATTTTTGGTGAAGTGATTTTGCTGTTACAGGATTTGCACACTTGTCCATAAGCAGGACATTGTTTCTGTTAATGTTCATAACCACATGTGGAGAAGAACAGGAACTTGAACTGTGTCCTGTGAATGTGTGTTCTGTTTTCTGTTTCTTCTATAGGTTCTTCCATCTGGCGTCTGGACTGTGAAGAATCGTGGCTGATCATGATAGCAGGTTGCCCTCTCTGAATTCTCACCTTGTTCCACATGTATATGTTTGGTGGGTTCTTTGTCTGTCTGTCATAATAGCTGTTCTGCTTGAGTTGTCTTCTCTACAGCTTGTCTTAAATCTGCATTTTGCTTTTTCTTTTTTGAATGTCCAGTATGTTTTGGATTTTTCCCCATTGGGCCATCCTTCCATGGTCCTTGTGTGTAGTAGCTGCATCTCTGGATCATTTGCTGTTGCCTTTCGGAATGTAATTTAGCCACTGGCTTTCCCTCCTGCAGAACTGCTGCTCCGAAGCCTTCTGAGCTCGCATCTACAGATGGTGTACCAGTACCATGGTGTTACCAGTACCAGAGATTTCAGTTTTTCATAGCTTTGTGCTTGACTTGCCACGGAGTGTCATGCTCAAGCAGTTTTCTGAGAGGTGCACCGACTTCAGACAGGTTGGGAATAAACTTGGAAAGGTACTGAATCATGCCCATTAATCTCATGAGTGCCTGTTTGTTTTCTGGTGCAGGCATGTGTGTTACAGCTCTCACTTGATCTGGATTGAGACCTTCTGCAGCGAGCATATGGCCATGTACCGCATTTGTGATGATCTGATCTTGCACTTGTTTTTGTTGAGTTTCAGGTTCCATTGTCTTTCCGTTTTCAGCACTTGGAGTCTGCCGTCATGTTTCCTTGACCGTTTCACCCCAGACTAAGATATCGTTCGTAACGTTGACGACACCTTCCAGGCCTTTAATAGTCTGCAATTGACCTTTGGAATACCTCTGAAGCTGAGGACACTCCAAAAGAAAGTCAAAGGAATCTGTATCTTTCAATGGGTATGTTCAGTGTGCAGAGCTTGGAACTTTCATCATGAAGTTTGATCTGCCAAAATCCTCACCACTGTGACCATGCTGCTTACCCAGTCGTTCGGTTCATGCTGTTTGGTGATTACACCCCTTTTCTCCATTTTGTGTAGCTCATCAATGATTGTTGTCTTTCAGGGCAATCGGGACTTTTCTTGGTGGATGAATCACTGGTGAGACCATGGGATCTACTTGAATGTGGTGATGTCCTGGTAGGAATCCAAGAACAGTGAACAGATCAATGTCTATCAGAATGTCATTTTACTTTGTGATTCCATGCACTCTTTCAACCACACCTAACATCTCCCATGTCTCACGCCCTAGTACTGCTGGTACATCACCATCAACAATATGTGAAATTCAGTTTAGCATTTTTGGCTTTTGTGTTCACAGGTGAGCGGTAGCTTTCCCAACGGTGACATGCAGTGGCCAGAATATGTGAGTACTTTTGCTGAATTCTGCAGTTTCTGGTCCCCAAATTCCTCCCGTACGCTTCAGTGCTTCCAGGTGGACCCTGAGCTCTCATGAAGAACAAATGGTGAACATAGGGTAGGTTCTTTCTTGACTCTCAGTAATCCCTGAACTTGTTTTTCAGCACATTTTCTTGTTTCAGTTTCTTCCTGACTGAATAGTAACATGTTGTAGACCTTCACTGCATCTTCCCCAGCGATGTGCGGAAAGGTGGCGCATTGGACTTTTTCAGACTCAACAATCCCACTTTCTGTAAGAAACCGGTAAAACTTTTGCACCCACAGTCTCCAATTTTCAACGAGATTGCCTTGCAAGCACAGTGCTAAAGGTTGCTGCAGCTGTGCAACTTGCTTGTGTTCTGCTTGAACCGTGTTGGGCTGCTGTGTCCTGCTTGTTCTGCATCAAAATTGTTACGCTGCTGTGTCCTGCTTGATTTGTATTTCGCTGCTGTTCCACTTGCTTGTATCTGCTTGATTGGTATTTCACTGCTGTGTCCTGCTTGAACAACATTTCACTACTGCGTTCTGCTTTTACCATGTGGGGCTGCTGTGTCCTGCATCAAAGTTGTTTCGCTGCTGTGCCACTTGCTTGTGTTCTGCATGAGAATGGTTATAGTGCTGTGTTTTGTATAAATTGTTTGACTGCTTTGTTGTGCTTGAGCGGTGTAACGATGCTGTTCATATTCATATATAAACCTAAACCTTTTCTTCATTATTATTATTTTATTTTATTAATTTTTTTTTTCTTAATTTCTTCTCTCTTCCCTGTGTGCTGAGCTGCCCCCTGCTGTCTGCGGGTGCGAGTGCGTTTGGCTGCTCTTGCCTACCCTGTCCTGCTGTAACCCTTCTAAAAAGTTTTTGCTGTGATTTTCCCCCCTCCTAACCCTTTGTGTTTTCTCTCTCTTTCCCATGTGTTGAGATGCCCAGTTTCAACTGTTCCATCGGCAGACCTGGCTCTCTCCACCACCCTCCTGCCTGCTGTCTGGTTCTGGGGCCTCGAATGGAGTCATCCTCCCCTCACTGCATGGCTGTGCAGTATGGAGGAAGGAGGCCTCTGCTACACTTACACTTTATTACTTTTGGGTGACCTGCGTGATTCTTAGCTAGGGCTGCCTCTTAGCTACATAACATGTAAAATCTCCACACTTGAATTTATATATTTTTATTTCTCTTAATATGAATATAACTATAAATGAGGATGATTTGGGCTGTGCAGGACTCTCAACAACGTTCATACAAACTCTGTCGGACCATAATGCTTTAAAACTCAAGGGAAATGAGATGAAGTCTCTGAACTGAACTACATGAACTGTACATTTGACACCATATTTATGAGAATAGCTTGACGTTGCAGAATAAACTAAACAAATCTAAGATGCAGTAAATGACGGTAACTTTAAATTCAGTCAGCAGATGGACAGGAGCTTGAACCGTGTCCTCTGAATGTGTGTGTGAATATTGTAAATGTGTACTGTATGTGTGTTCCAGATTCAGTCCTTGTATCTTGCTGGCGTTTTCACTTGTCTTCCTGACCTTGTGAAGAATGCCTCTCTCGGATGTTTCTCAGGTAAGTCAGATTGTTTTGCTACACCAGTTTCTGCAGGTGGACCAGATTCACTGACCTGCGGCTCGACACAGGAATCTCCAACAACGTTGGGTGATGCTGATGGAAACTTATTCTGCCACCCTGAGGACATGTTTTCTGTTTCTCCTATAGGTTCTTCCATCATGTCTCACGTCCTAGTGTTGCTGGTACATCACTGTCAACAATGTGAAATTCAATCTTGCATTTTTGGCTTTTGTGTTCACAGGTGAGCGTTAGCTTTTCCAACGGAGACCTGCAGTGTCTAGAATATGTGAGCGGTTTTCAAGCTGAATTCTGGAGTTTTGTTTTAAATCTGAGTGACTTGTAGACATTTCCTGAGATGACCTTGCATTCAGCACCAGTGTCCAACTTGAAAACAATGTTCTTGTTTATTTCAAGATTTCACTTTTCACTTTTGTTGTGACAGTGTTTGTTTGTCTAATATTCTGTTTTTCTGATTTCAACTGTTCCAATGAAGAAATCTTCCTGCTCTGTCCTTTGTTCATCTGCATCATTTTTTTTTTTTCCTCATTCTGCTCTGATTGTTTTGTTTTACACATTTTTAGTAAAGTGATTTTTCTGTTGCAGGATTTACACACTTGGCCATAGGCAGAACATTGTTTCTGTTTATGATCATAACCACATCTGGAGCAGCTTGCTTCTGTTGCTTGTTCATTTTTAGCTAGTTTGGATTTGCTATTCTGTTCAAACCCAACTGTTTTTGTTTCTGTTGTTCTGTTTTGTATTTCATTGAGCACTTTTTTTTTTTCACTTCATTTGATGTCCCTTTATTTGCACAGCAGATATTCATGGCCTTTGTCTATGTCTTTGTCTGTTTCTTTCAGCAACCTTGCCCACAATTAGTCTTCCCTAATACCACAAACAGTCCTGTCTCTGATTAACGAGTCATGCACCTCACCGAATTCATGGTCTTTTGCCTTTTTCAGGTCTGTGGAAGAAGCCTCTCTCTATGCCTCTCTCTGATGTGACTCAGGTAAGTCAGATTGTTTTGCAATACCGGCTTCTACAGGTGGACCGGATTCACTGACCTGCGGCTCGACACAGGAATCTGCAACAACATTGGGTGATGCTGATGGAGACTCTTTTAGCCGCCCTGAGGAGGTGTCTTCTGTTTCTCCTACAGGTTCTTCCATCATGTCTCACGTCCTAGTATTGCTTGTACATCACTGTCAACAACAAACAGTCCTGTCTCTGATTAACGAGTCATGTAACTCAGTGAATTTGTGGTCTTTTGCCTTCTTCAGGTCTGTGGTCAGTGCTTTCAACGGGCCCGAGAAAAGCTAAGGGCTCCTCGAACACCACTGCCGGTGTTCCTTTTTTCTTACCGGTACCTCGGTGTAAAGTATGGACTAAGGATGACTCTGTGATATACTTTGTGTTTGGTTGCCTCTTTGGTACATAACATAGGTGACATCCCCACAATTTTTTTGTTTTTTTTATTCATATATGAGAATAGCTTGACATTGCAGAATAAACTAAACAAATCTAAGATGCAGTAAATGACAGTAACTTTAAATTCAGTCAGCAGATGGACAGGAGCTTGAACCGTGTCCTCTGAATGTGTTTGTGAATATTCTAAATGTGTACTGTATGTGTGTTCCAGATTGTATCTTGCTGGTGTTTTCACTTGTCTTCCTGACCTTGTGAAGAATGTCTCTCTCTGATGTCTCAGGTAAGTCTGATTGTTACATTACTTGCGATGTGCGGAAAGGTGGCGCATTCGACTTTTTTAAATTCCTTAACGATCCCACTCTCTGTAAGAAACAGGTAAAACTTTTGCACCCACAGTCTCAATTTTCGAAGAGATTGCCTTGCCAGCACAGTTCTAAAGGTGGATGCAGCTGTGCCATTTGCTTGTGTTCTACTTGAACCGTGTTGGGCTGCTGTGTCCTGCTTGTATTTTGCATGATCGTTGGTACGCTGCTGTGTTCTGCCTGAACGAGATTTTACTGCTGTGCCACTTGCTTGTGTTCTGCTTGAACGATGTCAATGAATTGTGTTGTGTATAATAATTTTGCTGCTGTGTCCTGCTTGAACTGTGTTGGGCTGCTGTGTCCTGCTTGTGTTCTGCATCAAAATTGTTCCACTGCTGTGTTCTGCTTGATTTGGTATTTCGCTGCTGTGTTCTGCTTGAATAATGTTTCTCTACTAAGTTCTGCTTGATCCATGTTGCGTTGCTGTGTCCTGCTTGTGTTTTGCATGATCGTTGGTACGCTGCTGTGTTCTGCTTGAACGGGATTTTACTGCTGTGCCACTTGCTTGTGTTCTGCTTGATTTGGTATTTCGCTGCTGTGTCCTACTTGTGTTTTTCATTAAAATTGTTACGCTGCTGTGTTCTGCTTGATCGATGTCAATTAACTGTGTTCTGTGTAATAATTATGCTGCTGTGTCTAAAAATCCAATTTCTCGAGATTGCCTTGCAAGCACAGTGCTAAAGGTGGCTGCAGCTGTGCCACTTGCTTGTGTTCAGTTTGATCCATGTTGGCCTGCTGTGTCCTGCTTGTGTTTTGCATGAAAATTACGCTGCTGTGTTCTGTATAAATTGTTGTGCTTGAGCGGTGTTAGTGTTGTTCATATTCATATATAAACCTAAACCTTTTCTTCATTATTACTTTTTCTTCATTTCATCTCTGGTCTCCATGTGCTAAGCTGGCCCCTGCTGTCTGCGGGTCCGAGTGCATTTGTGTTTGGCTGCTTTTGCCTACAATGTCCTGCTGCAACCATTTCTAAAAAGTTTTTGCTGTGATTCCACCCCTCCCATCCTAACCCTTTGTGTTTTTTTTTTTTTTTGTTTTTTTTTTGTTTTTTTGTTTTTTCTCTCGTTTCCATGTGTTGAGATGCCCAGTTTCAACTGTTCCATCGACAGACCTCTCTCTCTTTCTCTCTCTCTCCACCACCCTCCTGCCCGCTGTCCGGTCCTGGGTCCTCGAATTGAGTCATCTTTTTATGGCTTGACGGCACATTGGCCATATTCCCTTATTTCCGTGTTTTATTGCGGTTTTGCTTTTCGTTGTCCTATCCGGTGTCGACCAGAGGAGGATGGGTTCCCTTTTTGAGTCTTAGTTCCTCCTTTTTCCTTGCCACTGTTGCCACTGGCTTGCTCAAACGATCTCTGTAAAGCTGCTGTGTGACCACATTTGTTGTGAAAGCGCTGTATAAATAAAATTCATTTGAATTGAATCCTGTATTCTGTGTGAGTTATTCTCCTCTATGCTGGTTGTGTAGTGTTATGCTACCATATTCTGGTTGAAAGAGAACTGGTACTGTATTCTGTATTACAATAATTATTCTAATGTCTTCTGAATGAAAGCGTTATGCTACTCTGTTGTGAATGAACAGTTTCAGGCTACTGTGTTCTGTAAGACATCGTTACGCTACTCTATTCTGGTAGAACAGTGTTCTGTTACTGTGGTCTGTAGGAAAGTTCTGCTACTTTTTATACAGTAGCATAGCTCTGAATACGGGATACAACAGTGTTGCGCTTCACATTCAACACAGAGCTTGTAGCGCCCCCTATGGATTCTATAAGAGGGTTAGCGTAGCCCATTTTTCAGATAACATGATTCACCCCCTGAAATGTAATCCTAAAAATACTGTAAATATCAGAAATCAAACATTTCATACCCCACTGTATCTAGGTTAAAGTACCTGAAACAGAATTTCACACAGTTGAAAAGACCTAAAATAAAATGTTTATTTTCCCACATCCTGTAGTTTAAGTGCCTGACCGAGAACGCCAAAAGTTTCACCCCACACAGGTGAAATGACCTAAAATGAAATGCTGAATTCTCCACTTCATATGTCTGCTAGAACTTAACAAATGCTTCACTCCATAGTTAAGAGCTTGAACTTCAGAGAAACACAGCTAATCAGAACAAAGCTCATTTACATATATATCTTAAAGGCACTGTAATTAACAAAAACAGCCGGTTTTAATTGTAAGGGATAAAGCGAGATTTTTGGTTCACGATACTCCACAAACACTAAGTAGGACTGAAGAGAAAAGAGGACAAATGGAGTTTATGGTCCTTTAACATAATATTTGGACATTTAGGCCCAGCCCTAGGTGTGTCTTAATCTTCACACATCACTGCTATTACATTATCAAAAATGTTAAAAAACAAAAAAATACATTTAAAATAATGACAGGATACAGGGTGGTAAAAGGTATCTTGCACGCAGAGTTCAGTGGAGTTTCATCAAGTTCATGCACAGAGTGGATTCTGCTGCAGTTCTGTTTATATATAGATCATGTAGCTGGTAGAGAACTGCTCAAGCGCTGCTCCTGTATTTTCACTTAAAGCAGTTCAAAACTATGCCTGACCACCAAGATCTATACATGACCTTTTAAGAATAGTGGACACACTTCTTGATTCACTGAATAACTTCTTTTCTCAATACTTTTAAAATCTGCTGGAATTTGTCACTTTTTTTAACATAAAGGTTCTCTTTATCAGCTGCTCAGGGTAAATGCTGTGCTAATGCTACTGTTCCTCTCCTTCTTTCCCATTAAGAATAGAGCGTCTATGGCGAGACGTTTAGCTGAGTGTAAATGAGCTGTACTATTGTACAATTTCAGAATGTTCATTTGTCCCCCGCCACTGTCTACCTTAAGACTAGATTACTGTAATGCACTTTTATCAGGTTGTTCCTGCAGGAACCTCAATAAACTTCGACTAGTTTAAAATGCTGCAGCCAGGGTCCTTACTAAAACTAGAACATTTGACCATATCAGTCCAGTTCTATCAGCACTGCACTGACTCCCAGTTCAATTCTGTACTGATTACTAAATTCTTCTATTAACATACAAAGCCCTACATGGCCTCACTCCTGAGTACCTGCGAGATCTTATTACATATTATGATATAATATGATCTTATTACACACGCGTTGCCCCGGAGGGCGCATGTGCACTCGACTGAGCGCGGACAGACCTGTGCCCTCTTTACTGTCCGTAAATCTTCGACCCGCTTTCTGAAATATTCGACTGAAAATGTTTGCCTTTGGTGAACGCCCTGCCTTCTTTGGAAATGTGAACCACGTCGTTCACTGTAAATGTAGAGAGCCAGATATTTTAACCACCAACCCGTTTACCTTATAAATGATAAACTTGAACTTGATTACGGCGCGTCACCTCAACGGGTTTCATTCTGATAGATCTGTGAAATGTACGATTGTATGAATGCACCAGATCTTTCAACACATCTAAATACCTGTAAGTGTTTAACCCCGTAAAATACCTAAACATACGACCCGTGAGAGTTGTGTTGAAACGCTCCACCACGAGGCCTTCAGTTCTCTAGCCGTAGTGAAATGTCTAATGTTATATCTTTTCAAAGGGTTTTAAAAAGATTTGTTTAAAAACTCCTTACCTTTGTCGGATTGTAGAGTGACGGGTCGTCTGCCTTCCAAAAATATTTTATAAGCCCTAGTCACGATTCGTGCTCATTTATTTTACCCAGGCATATTTAGAAAAAATGTCTATACACGTGAGAATATTTTTTTTTCATCATTGTACTGAAAGATTGCTTAAATCCACCAAATCAATTCACCACTGAGCTTCCTTTTCCTTTTCCAAAACTAGAACCACGTTCCTTCTGAAATTAATTAGTCTGGGTTTATTTAAGGAATATGTGTCTAAACTCCCAAGAAAAACATCGGCCTCATTTTATTATTATTATTATTGTTATTATTATTATTATTATTATTATTGAAGGAACCAGAGAACTTAAGACTACGGATAAAACTCTGTCTACCGCTCAAACTCCCCACCGTCCTAATAAAGTTCTTCTAAACGTTCGTTCGCTGCCATAACGTTTAGAAATAAAGCCCCAAACAAAACAAGCAAACTAACAAACCAAAAACCCTCAAATGACAGACTGTGTGTGTGTGTGTGTGTGTGTGTGTGTGTATTTTTATACCTATATATATATATATATATATATATATATATATATATATATATATATATATATATATATATATATATATATATTTAAAGTCAAGGAAAAACCCACCTCCAGAAGAACCCGTTCCTCCTCCACCTTTTTATCAACAACAAAAATTTGAATAAAAAGTTGTAGATTTTTGTTTTTTTTGGATGCAATTTTTTATATATTTTTTTTTTGTTGCAGTAGGACTGGGGGGTGGGGGAGTGGGGCAATGGGCGGGATAGGAAGCTACAGCACAACCAGAGATCCGCTCCGTACCTGACCCCTCAAAGACCACCATACAGGTAGAAGCACTGCGGTCAAGAAACGCTGGAGCTGAAACCTGTGTGTTTCTTTAATATCTGGAGACAAATCCTGATCATTAGCTAGCTAACTACCATGTGTTCAGTGAAAGGTCAGCATTTTTATTAATGGGAACACAAATAATTAAAGAAAGTTAGTAAATAGAAAAGTCATTTGCATGAAATCATACAGAATTTTCTCTGTGGAGGATATTTCATTATTTTTACTTAGAAAACAAAAGAAGAAGACTCTTGGAAGATTCTCAGGGGTAAGTGGAATAAAGTAATGGGAGGTGAAACAGTATAGCCATCAAATGTAATGTGATGAACCAACTTCATATGAATAATTGTGTCTTTTATAGTCGATTATAAGATATTTAAGATAAGATAAGATACTTTTATTGTCATTGCACAATGTACAACGAAACTGAGCAGCAATCCCTAAGGTGCTTAAGCATACAATAATTAACACGACTAAAAACAAAAATAGACACACAAATTTACACAGTGGATGATGAAAATATATACAATATAATTAACAGATTATTGAAGTCCTGAGTAGTTTAGAGATTTTTTCAAAATAAATATGGAAAAAGAAAAGTGCGCATGGCTGGTGAAAGTGCAGCTATCAGTGTTGTTGTTGTTTTGTTTTTGTTTTTTTTTTGTTTTTTTTTTTTACTTTTCAGTTTTCAGTTCCTTGGTAGTGCTCTGTGAATGTATGTGTGTTTTGCTGTGTTCAGTTCCCGTACAGCGCTGGGGTAAAAACTGTTTTTCAGTCTGTTTGTCCTGGATGTGATGGACCTGAAGCGTTTTCCAGAAGGCAGCTGTTGGAACAGATGATGTCCAGGGTGGGAGGAGTCCTTCAGGATGTTGGCTGCCATGCTGAGGCAGCGGGAGCTGAACAGGTCCTCCAGACTGGGCAGTGGACAGCTGGTGATCTTCTGGGCTGAGTTGATCACTCTCTGTAGTGCTCTCCTTCCTGCTGCTGAGCAGCTGATGTACCATATTGAGATGCAGTAGGTCAACACACTCTCAATGGCACAGCGGTTGTAGGACACCAGCAGCTTCTCATGGAGGTTATTTTTCCTGAGAATTCTCAGGAAATAGAGTCTCTGCTGTGCCATCCTGACCGCAGCTGTGGTGTTGGTGTTCCAGGAGAGATCTTCAGAGATGTGCGTACCCAGAAATCTGAAGGAAGGCACTCTTTCCACACAGTCCCCATTTATGAAGAGTGGTGTGGGATCGATGCGTCTCCTCCGTAAGTCTATAACCAGTTCCTTTGTTTTAGAGGAGTTCAAGTTGTTCTCTGCACACCACTCAGCCAGTCCCTGGACTTCATCCCTGTAGGCGGTCTCATCTCCACCAGATATGAGTCCCACCACGGTCGTGTCGTCCGCAAACTTGATGATTGTGTTGCTGGAGTGGGTGGGGGTGCAGTCGTGGGTGTAGAGTGCGTAGAGAAGAGGACTCAGCACGCAACCTTGTGGAACTCCAGTGTTGAGTGTTACCCTAGAGGAGTGACGGCGGCCCAATCTAACAGACTGGGTGCGGCCTGTTAAAAAGTCCTTAATCCAGATGCAGGTGGGTTGGGAAAGTCCAAGGTCTGTGAGTTTGGTCACCAGTCTGCATCCTCACATAACTCCCCTGGTGATCCAGGTGTGTGAGTGCTGTGTGAAGGGCAGTGGTGATGGCATCCTCAGTGGACCTGTTTGCCTTAAAGGCAACCTGATGTGTGTCAAAGCTGAGTGGGAGACTGGCTCTGATGTGCTGTAGAACCAGTCTCTCAAAGCACTTCATTTATGACTGTTCTAGGTTTTTACTCTGCACTACTGCCTTCATCACTACACTTTATTGCAACATCATAATGAAGCTTTTGTGTATTTTCTGCTTTTGTCTTACAGTGTATGATGAGGTTGATGGCATCTATCCTGTGATGAGGAACATTTGTCACCGCTTTAGCTGAAACAGGGCTGCAAGTTTTCCTCTAAAGGACTCCCAGGTCATCTTCAAGAGATGCTCAGCAAAAGTGTAAGCACACCATTTTCATCTCCACCAGCAGACCTAAAGAAGACTCTTAAATTCAGTGATGCTCTCAGAGGGAGAATTATGTAAGTATTCCCTTGATGATGTTGGTGTGACGGGCCGTCTGCATACTGAAGTGATTCCATTGTTTTGGAAAGTCACATATATAAAAAACATAGACACTGTGTGGGTTCTGTGTGGTAAAATGTTGCTTGTGGTTTCTGGTGGGTGTTTTTCTTTTTAATAAGGCTGATATTCTCTTATATAAGTGAAACCTACATTATGTACATTTTGCCATGTCAGGATGAAATTTGATTCTTTTAGCTGGTTTAATAAAACCTTTTTACTTAGTTTCATTGTCTGTTTGCTGTTAATGCCGTATTGTAATGGTATGGAGTGCAATTTCTTTCAATTTAATCTCCATAAACATTGTTAATTTTTTTTCTGTTTCTGTTGCTCTTTCAGTTAATGCTAAAGTTCAATATGTTTTTTTAAAAAATATTAAAATATGAAATAATAAGATAAAGCTAGTTTATTGTTGTGAAAATTGGCAGTAGTTTAGGGTTCTGATGGATTTTAGTTCATGAAGTAATGTGAAGGAAAGGACACTCTCCCTCTCTATAGAGTTCACTTTTATAAAGCAAAAACACACAACAACGGCTTCTGCACTCGAGAGTATAATACAGTGTCTTTAATATTCTTTAATATTCACATAATATTAAGTCCAATCACTCACTATTAAGGACACAGAAGCCGTTCACTCGAATAGAAGAGTGCACTTCTATATAGTGAGAAGGAATCCCTTTGGAATTGACCTCATGGATGGAGCTTGGATGTCACCCTGTGGTCAAACTGATAAACTGCAAGAGTTATAAATAGATGCACATATTGACAAAATCTGAATAAATGGAATACATTAAAAATCTGTTTTAACAGCTTTTAATCTGTTAAGGCTTTTTAACAAAACTACCTGTAAAATAAAGTAATCTTTACTGACAAAAATAGCAGAATCATCTGCAATTTAACAAAAAGTCTTTAGTTATGCTGATATATCTCTGCCAAATACATCAAATACTGTCAATAATGCATTTAAAAAATATGTGAGCAAAGATTGTCTACCTTATGAGACGGTATAAATGATATTTGAACAGATTTGAACTTTGACTTTATTGATGCATTTGATTCATTTAAAGACTGAATTCTTCAGTAAGTGAAATGTACAGTGAAACTGTAGAACCACAGTCAAAAGTTATTACCTGTGATTTATTCTTACATTTCTAATATTTAAATCAAGCATAAATGACCCATCCCCGCATTCTCCAATACACACATAAAGGTATTACAGTCCAGCTGTGCAACATGTTGGGTGCAGATTCCTACCAGACCCCACAGATAGAAAATGATGACCCACCAGTTACAGCAGACATATGACTCTCCCATCATAAAGCTATGAACTGCAGATGTTTGCGGTTCCGGTGGACAGGTCGTACGCTCGCTCACCTGCTGTTTGTTTGTTTGCTCTCTTATTACTTGAAAAATGACTTGTTTTGATTTGCTTATTTTTTTCAGCTGGTTGGTATTGTAATCTTTGTGCCAACTGCGACCTCTTACTTAACGTTACTTTGTCTTACCATCTGTCGATTGCGCTTCTGTGTGTTTGTTTACCTCAAGGAACATGGCGACCGCAGAGGATCGTGCTCTTCGGACGCTCAGCAAGGAGCTTGCTCTGCTGGACCAGAAGATCCAGTGGCTTTTGGAGAAGCAGGCCGAGGAAAATAGTAATTTACCAGTATCACTCTCATATTGCTTATCAGATAAACCCTGCAGTATTGAGACTGTGTCTGTCCCTCATATAGTCCGCAATTGTAGATGTTCAAAAATCAATTTTAACAACCTGATTAGAATCGATGTTAGCGCTTCGTGATTTCCGAGTACTAGCAACTCCCACATTAAGTTTGGGCTGTTAAACATACGTTCTCTAGCATGTAAAGTAGTCATTGTCAATGAAATTATTACTGTAAACCCCCTCAGTTCACTGTGTCTTTGTGAAATGTGGGTTAAACCTAATGAATTATTGCTCTGAATGAATCGACTCCCCCAGGCTTTAACTACTGCAGTTATCCACTAAGGTCAGGTCGTGGCGGCGGCGTAGCCTCAATCTATGATTCAGTTCTAGGCCTAATCCAAAACTCAGGTTATGAAGCTAAATCACTTGAAGTGCTTAGTCTTAAAGTGGCAGGCTTTTCTCCGGCTTCTAGAAAGCAGCACTGTGTTCTGCTTATTACAGTCTATCGTCCTCCTGGACCGTATACAGATTTTCTTAGTGAAATTGCTGACTTCTTTTCAGAAGTAGCTCTCTCTACTGATGAGGCTTTGATTGTTGGAGATTTCAATATTCACTTTAAAAAAAGACTTAGGACCCCCTTAGAACTGGGTTTAAAATTAATCTTGATGCTTTGGGATTTATTTAAAATGTTATAGGTCCAACTCATAAATATAGGTCCAACCATACACTAGACCTAGTTCTGACCCTGGGTATTGAAACAGAACATTTAGTAAGCACTTCTCAGCCTGACTCCATTTCTGACCATTACCTAATCATGTAGTCTTAAACCAGGATATCCGCCTGCCGCCTCGCTTTATGAGCAAAAACATACCGTAACAATGTCTACAGCTAGTGTATTTATTAATAACCTTCCAGATTTAACCATCTCCAGCCCATCTCATCATATAGATCTTGAGCATGAAACAGATGATCTGCTGTCTGTGCTCCGCTCTAATCTTGACAATGTTGTGCCAATTAAGATCAAACTAATTATGGAGAAAAAGCTAGCGCCTTGGTATAATGACCATACGCATAGTCTCTACGGCTTGAATGGCATCATAGTCATGCAGAATGCAAAATAGCCTTAATTAAAGTGGATGTCTCTAAAGCTTTGGAGAAGAGGTAACTATAGTTTATTACTGAACATGACACAGAGAAAATAGTAGCTGCAGTCCACACCTATGCTGACAGTGTGTAATTCTTTATCATATTGTCTTCAGAATAGGAGAGTCCAAGACAACGAAAACCTGAACATGAATGAACATGAGATCAGTGACCTCAGGAAGTTATGATTATTGTTTTGAGTGGTAATGTAGAAGTAAATGTACTTGTAGTATGATTCCTAGTATTTACTCATCTCACATTTGACAGTTTTGATTGGGGAACAGATGATCAGGGAGAAAAGGAAAAGGTGATGACAGCCCAGATGAGGAATATGTTCCTCGTCTTTGTAAACAGTCTGTTAGAATTTGATTCTTACAGCTGCTGCTTCATGACTGGCAGAAGACCCAGACTAAGGTAGCTTCACCCTGATGACCCCAGAAGGTTTGGCCTGCTTCTGCCTGTCCCGGCACCAACCATAGAGGAACTCAAGCAAACCCAGGCTTGATCGTATGCTCCACAGCTATAAACTATCCTTTCTTTTCTACATCACACTGTGCTGAAGAACTAGCCCACAAAACAATAACTACATTTTTGTGTAATAACTTCAGTTATTCTCCACAGTGCAGCGTTCCAGACAGACTAATGAGCAGCAGTTCCCACTGGAGGAAGAGCTGCACATCTCTCAAGTCCCTTTAAAGTCCATTTGACATATTTTTCTGTATTATATTTATTCATATCTGTTGCTATACCTTGTTTTGCATTATTTTTATAATAAGGTTGTTGCACTGATTGGAGTTTGTATACTGATCTCACCATTCCTGGTTTTATTAATAATATACTATAAAATTTTCACTTTTCAATACTGTAAATCATGTTCATCATAACCATTTTAAACAATGTGATTACTGTTTTTTATGTACTTACCCTTATAAACCCTTGTTACTCTGTAAATAGATAATGTATAGAACTGTTTAATAAAGTTGTTCATTTTCATCTTGTCTTTTTCATCAACTCATAAGTCATACTTTGTTACAACAGCATTGTTCATTAATAATTAGACTTTATTTTAACAACAAACAACAATGTTAGAAGTGTAAATCAGGGTAAAGACAGTCTGAAATAAACTGATGTGTAACAGTAACTACATGAAATGGAGGGAGCTGGTGATGAATGAAAGCTGAAGAGCTGGAAGCCCTGATGATCTTCCTGCGTCCAGAAGGTTTGTGTGGTGAAGCTCCAGTGAGGGCCCTTCATAACTGAGGTCTACAGCAGCTACTACTCGGAGAAAAGTGTGTATATTATCTGTTAAACTGAGCAGTATGTTGTCAGGATGTGTAAATTAGTAACTCCAGCTCCAGAGTGTATTTTAGGAGCAGTGGGCTTTTGTGTTCAGGAGAACGAGCTTGGCTCTGGATAAAGCCGGCAGCGCTGCATCCAGCTCGCTAACAGTTGACAGAGTTATATAAAATCCTCATGAGCTGGTTTATAATGAACAGACAATAAAAACAGATCAAGCGAGTATATTCACTGATCATCTTACAGAATATGACTCGTCGTCGCTTGTCATTGTAAAAGTTATTGAACTCGTCTCGCGCTCGTTCCTGCAGGTTCAGTGTCCTCAACCTGGCAACCCGCTCGAGCTGCGGGTCTGGTGTTGAGGGGGCGGGGCAGACCCCTCTCTCCAGTGTTTGGAAATTGGACTGCGGTAGAAATTTTAAACGATTGCTGTCATTTAGTCCTTATTGTTCCTTTTGATGTTTTATTAGAGGACATTTCACGTCGTCTCCAGTTAAAACCCTCGAATACGGAGGTTTGTCAAGGACTTTTATCTCTTTTGTCGGTTTGGAAACGACACCTGATGTTCAAATATTTCTCTTAAAATGAAAGTCAACCAAATTCATTAATTTTATACATTTATATTTTATTTAAGTACACATTTTAGACGCGCGTTGGCAAGTGATTTGTTTCAGTGACGTAACGAAGCTTCGCTTCCAGCGATCACGTGATTTCCGGTATTTTGAGCGAGACTCTGAACCGCTGTTCGAGACGTGAGTCGACTCAGAGCGTCGAGCGACCGACTCTCCTTTATAGTCTTTACTCTCAGCTCTGTCTTACTGATCTTAGGGAGCAGAGAACTCGAGGATTACAGCAGCTGGCTGTGTTACTGTACAGTCCTCTGTCTCGCTGACCGTCTGTGTTTCTGTCTGTTTACTGTGGAGGAACATGGAGACCGCGGAGGAACGAGCTCTCCAGACGCTCAGCTTGGAGCTCGTCCAGCTGGACCGGCAGTCCGAGTTCCACCGACGGAAGACGAGGCCAGAGGCAGCCCGCGACGTCTCCAACGCGGCGGTCTCAGTTCCAGCGCTACCGGAGCGGAAGACCCCGAGGATCGTCACATCCACTCCCGCACCGGAGAGGGTCTGGGGGCGTCGACGTGGTCGAAAAAGTCGAGGGCTCCTCCACCACCACAGCTCTTCGACTTCTCCTTCACCTGCTCCGGCTCCGAGTACAGCTCCTCAGGGCGGTGCTCTCATTGCTGGAGACTCTACTGTAAAACTCCTCAGAGTATCGGAGCCCAAAGAGCAGCGCCACGGTCTCCTGTTCTCCAGGTGTTCGTGTTCTGGACGTCGGCAGGCGGCTTCCCTCAGCGGCAGCGTCGCGGCTTCTGGCCCTTCCCAGTCCCACCAGTCAGGTTAGTTTAAGAGGATTTCCTCGATTTTATCAGCATTAATTCTGTGATTTCTCTGCTTGTATTAAAAGTAATATATCAGTGTCACTCAGTGTTTCAGACAAACCCTGCAGTATGGAGACTGTGTCTGTGTCCCCGCATGATTTATAATCGTAACGTCAGAAAATCGTCTTTATCAACTTTATTAGAATTGATCCAGATTCATTCAGCTTTCCGAGTACAAGCAGCTCCTGTATTGAATCTGGGCTGTTAAATATACGATCTCTAGCCCCTAAAGAAGTCACGGTCAGTGAAGTTCTGACTGATCAGCTCCTTAGTTCACGATGTCTCTGTGAAACTTGATCAAAACCTAGTGAATACAGAGCTCTGAATCAAGGCCTAGGAGTGGTTTTCACATTGGTGGGGGACATAGAATCAGCCCCTCTGGAAGTTTGTTGAGGCTTTTAGCGTTCATGATGGACTTCTGACCTCAATGTCATGTTATATAGAGCCTTTATGTACAGATACTGTAGCAACACACTCGTAAAGGAGCCAGTCTGTTCCTGAGACAATAAATACACTCCTGTGATCATGATAACCAACAGCATCACAGCTAGCTTACTGTACTTCATGATGAACATCTAACCCTGTGTTCAGGGGTTTGTTGTAGACCCAGTGATCATCTAGCTTCTGTGTAAAGTTATTTTCATCTGGATAATCAGACAACATGTTGTTCCAGGTTCTTCCAGACTGTTTGAGAGCATACAGTGACTTATTCAGTGACTTATTTCAGCATACAGCAGACCTTTTCACCTCTATTTTCCTCTGGTTGCTCCATATACATCTCACAATTAATTAAAGCATTGAAGTAGGATGTTGTAGCGTCAACCTGGTGGAGCTGAAGGTCATCTGCATCAACCCAAAACTGTGATTTTGTTGAACACCTCTTTAAAGCTCTGTGGTACATTACAGACCCTGAAACAGTAGTCAGTATTGGTCAGTATCTGGTCTTTAATATCTGACACACGGTCAGCTGAATACTGAGTCCTGTCTCTCTTTGAATAGTGTGTCTGTCTTTAGCATCAGTTTGAGACTCTTGAACCTCTTCAGGAATCTGATCACCACAGTTAGCTGTTTTCAAGGGGCTACACATCTCTCTCCATGAAAATAATCATCTGCTATTGACTGGTCAGTCTGGGTTTGGTGTTCAGTAACACACTCTGTAAGAAATTTCACCAGTCTGTGTTTATGGACTTTCTCTGTGTCTGGATAGTAGACTAGGTATGATGGACTGTTCTTACCCTACAAAGATTCCCTTTAACACTTTGAGTCTAGGTTAGGCTTTCTCCCTGTCAGCATGTTGTAATGAGGTGGTTTCAAACTGCTGTTTAAGCTCCTGTTATGAAGAGTTCTTTAGGTAAATTGCTGTGTAAAATGGTTAGTGTGTAGCCCATCAGTTGATTCGAGCCTCACTTGCTCACTTGTTTACATCCCAAACACAAAGCTCTTAACTAACTCCAGCTTCAGCTTAGTTGCAGGTATTGTCATAACATCTGCCACCATATCTGCTGTGGGACAGGGTTCAGTTATTTTACACTCATGAAGCGCTGATCTAATGAAGTGGTGTCTAATGTGGACGTGTCTTCATCTTTGTCACCATACAGGGTTCATGGAAAGAGCAATTGCGTCTTGGTTGTCTTCAGGTATTATCAGAGATGTATCTTGGTGATCACTGTTCACGGCATTTAGTAGCTGTGAGGTACAAGCTTTCCTAAGTTTGAACAGCGAGTGCCATATATTCTCCTTCACATGTAGACCGAGCAGAGAGTTAGAGGACCGTCTTTAGTGCTGGAGTCTGTTGTGCTTCGCCTGTCTTTTGTATTTGAAGCCAAATCTGCATCACTGTGTGCCTCAAGCTTCAGTTCCTCTCCTCTAATCTGGTAACACAGTCCATGATCAGTTGAAGGCTATAAGTACCTCCTTTCATGCTTGACTGCAGTCCAGTGTTGTTCTTGTCTGAGCCAAATGAACAGCGACAATTTACTGACGGTCCGACTTGGATCAGGTCTTGTACACGTTGTAACGGTTACGGCTTTGTAAGTCGTCTTGAAATCAAAAATAAAAAAATGCAGAGAGAACCATCCACTAAGTGTTATTTTGTTTACTGCACCAAAAACCCACTGAAAACACAACAAAACATACAAACATCCACCAGTTCTTTTAATGGTTCTTTCATACTTTGTCTATTGGAATAATCCAAAAACAGGAGTTAGATAGCTCTCACTGAGGTGTTTATACTTCAGATGTCCTAATGACCTAATACCCCCCCCCCTTTTGTCTCTTCACATAAGTCAGTCTACCTGCTGCTTTGTGAGATCTTGTAGGATCAACAGAATCACTACTTGTTACACTGTGACTTTTGTCCACATGGGGTTGACCTTAGCAGACATACCAAATTGTTCTAGTACGTTTGATGTGTACTTCTTTTGACTCCTCTTTACTGCTCCTTGACTTTGATCCAAATCAGTACCTAGAAAATGGTTCTGATTTCCTAGATCCTTCATCTTGAATGTTGTTGATCTCTTTTTCACCTCCATGAGTAAGTCATTGTCTCTGGCAGCAATGATGAAATCCTCAACCCAGATTATCAGTATCATCCTCCTGTTTTCAGGGTGTGTGTTGTAGACACGATGGTCAGCTGGGTTCTGTGTAAATGGTCATGTTGTTTCAGGTTTCTCCAGATGGTTTGAGAGCATTCAGTGACTTATTCAGTTTACAGAAAACCTTTTCACCTGTATTTGTGTTTCCTTTAAATGTGTGTTCCCTCTGTTTGCTCCATATACATCTCCATCAATCTATGCATGCTAGTAGGCTGTTGTAACGTCCATCTGGTGGAGCTCAAGGTCATCTGCTTCAACACAATACTGTGATTTTGTTGAACACCTCTTTGAAGATCTGTGGTACATTACAGACCCTGTAACAGTAGTCAGTATTGGTCAGTATCTGGTCTTTAATATCTGACCCACAGTAAGCTAAATACTGAGGTGCTGTCCTGTCTCTCTTTGAATAGTGTGTACCATGTCTTTAGCATCAGTTTGAGACTCTTGAACTTCTTCAGGAATCTGATCACCACGGTTAGCTGTTTGCAAGGGGGTACACATCTCTCCCCATGGAAATAATCATTCCCTTTCTCATTTTGAGTCTCGCTTCTATCTGTCATGTTTGTAAGTGTTGTATGCTGATCCAAATACTCTCATCTTTAAAAGGTTTGGCTTTCAGAGTACAAGCAGCTCCCACACTGAATGTGGGCTGTTAAATATATGATCTATAGACTCTAAAGAAGTCACTGGCAAGAGAGCATACAATGATTTATTCAGTTTACAGAAAACCTTTTCACCTCTTGATTTTCCTTCAAATTCCTCTGGTTGCTCCATATGCATTTCACAATCAGTCTGTGCAAGTGGCTGTTGTAATGTCCATCTGGTGGAGCTGAGGGTCATACTGTGCTGTCATCTGCATGAACCCAAAACAGACCCTGTAACAGAAGTCAGTATCTGTGATGATCTGGTCTTTAATATCTGACACAGTCAGCTGAATACTGAGGTGCTTTCCTCTCTCTTTTTAGATGGCGTGCACTATGTCTGTCTCCTTCTATTTAAGCGCCATCCCTGAGCATGAGGTTGAAACTCTTGAACCTCTTCTGGGGTGGGTTAACATGGTTAGCTGTTGGCATTACCTCTTTTGGAGTCTGAACACGGTTAGCTGTTGGCATTGGGGTACGCATCTCTCCCCATGGAAATAATCAGCTGCTATTACCTGGTCAGTCTGGGTTTGGGGTTCTGTAACACACTCTGTAAAAAAATGTCACAAGCCTGTGTTTGAGGACTTTCCCTGTGTCTGGATAGTAGACTAGGTATGATGGACTGTTCTTGTCCTACCTAATAAAGATTTCCTTTAACATTTTGAGTCTAACTTCTATCTGTCACGTTTGTAATGGTTGTATACTGATCAAATACTGGCGTCTAATGTCTACATACATCTTTCCATCTTTATCAACATACAGGGTTCATGGAAAGAGCGATTGCTTCTTGGTTGTCTTCCAATATTTTCACAGGTGCATATTGGTGATCACATGTTCATGGCATTTAGTAGCTGTGAGGTACAAGCTTTCCTTAGTGGTTGCAGACAGTGCTATATATTCTCCTTCACATGTAGAGAACAGAGAGTAAGAGGACCGTCTTTAGTTGGACTAAAACCGGAGTCTGTTGTGCTTCGTCTGTCTTCTGTATTTGATGCTGAATCTGCATCACTGTGTGCCTCAAGTGTCAGTTTCTCCCCACCCTCCCTTATACATGCTTGACTGCAGTCCAGTGTTGTTCATTTGGCTCAGACACGTACTGCGACAATTTACTGACGGTCCAACTTGGATCAGATCTTGTACACATTGTAACTGTTGCAGCTTTAAGTCGTCATTAGATTAAAAAGAAAAGAATCCACCAAGTGTTTGTATTTTTTTTTTCTGTACCACAAACCCAGTAAAAACACAAAACACACAAACATCCACCAGTTTTTTTTTAACCGTTCTTTCATACTTGGTGTCCATTGGAACAATTGAAAACAGTAGCTCTCACCGAGGTGTTTTTTACTTCAGATGTCCTTCTCTCTGAAGACAGTTTATAAATCCTGGGTGTTTCCTTATGAAAGGAAAGTCTAAACCAGGGAAGTCCTTGGTTTGAGTTTCTGTGATTCCATTCAGGAATGCTGCCGTTGTCCCACAGAGTCCTCTGTGTAATGTTTATCCCAATAGCCATATGGGGAGCAAGTTAATTGTAAGGAGTAAAACCTACACACAACATGAATATATAAAAAATGGAACCATGTAAAAACTTGCAATAAGTATTAGAACCTTATGTTCCTTAAATAAGGGTCTTCAATACAGTGAGGCCTGAATTTGTCCACATTACTAAGCTTCCTTGCTGCCTAATACCCCCCCACACCTTTGTCTCTTCACATAAGTCAGTCTACCTGCTGCTTTGTGAGATCTTGTAGGAACAACAGAATCACTACTTGTTACACTGTGACTTTTGTCTACATGGGGTTGACCTTAGCAGACATACCAAATTGTTCTAGTACTTTTGATGTGTACTTCTTTTGACTCCTCTTTACTGCTCCTTGACTTTGATCCAAATCAGTACCTAGAAAATAGTTCAGTTTTCCTTCATCTTGAATGTTGTTTGCCTTTTTTTCACCTCCATGAGTAAGTCATTGTTTCTGGCAGCAATGATGAGATCCTCAACCCAGATTATCAGTATCATCCTGCTGTTTTCAGGGTGTTTGTTGAAGACACGATGGTCATCTAGGTTCTGTGTAAAGCCATTTTCATCTTAATAATCATGTTTCAGGTTCTTCCAGATGGTTTGAGAGCATACAGTGACTTATTCAGTTTACAGAAAACCTTTTCACCTGTATTTGTCTTTCCTTTAAATCCCTCTGGTTGCTCCATACACATCTCTCCATCAATCTGTGCATACAAGTAGGATGTTGTAATGTCCACCTGGTGGAGCTCAAGGTCATTTGCATCAACTCAAACTGTGATTTTGTTGAACACCTCTTTGAAGCTCTGTGGTACATTACAGACCCTGTAACAGTAGTCAGTATTGGTCAGTATCTGGTCTTTAATATCTGACACACAGTCAGCTTAAATACTGAGGTGCTTTCCTGTCTCTCTTTGAATAGTGTTTGTTATGTCAATCTTTGTTTAAACGCCATCTTAAGCGTCAGTTTGAAACCCTTTTACCTCTTCTGGAGTCTGAACACGGTTGGCTGTTGGCATGGGGGTACACATCTCTCCCCATGGAAGTCATCTGCTATTGACTGGTCAGTCTGGGTTTGGTGTTCAGTAACACACTCTGTAAGAAATTTCACCAGTCTGTGTTTGAGGACTTTCCCTGTGTCTGGATAGTAGACTAGGTATGATGGACTGTTCTTGTTGTACCCTACAAAGATTCCCTTTCTCATTTTGACTCTAGCTTCTATCTGTCATGTTTGTAAGTGTTGTATACTGATCCAAATACTCTCCTCTTTAAAAGGTTTGGCTTTTCCATAACCATATCTGCTGTGGGACAGTGTTCAGTTATTTAACACTCATGGAGCACTGATCGAATGAAGTGGTGTCTAATGTGGTCGTGTCTTCATCTTTGTCACCATACAGGGTTCATGGAAAGAGTGATTGCTTCTTGATTGTCTTCAGTTATTTTCACAGGTGCATATTGGTGATCACTGTTCATGGCACTTAGTAGCTGTGTGAGGTACAAGCTTTCCTGAATGGTAAAAGCGAGTGCCATATATTCTCCTTCACATGTAGACCGAGCAGAGAGTAAGAGGACCATCTTTAGTTGGACTAAAACCGGAGTCTGTTGTGCTTCGCTGTCTTTTGTATTTGAAGCCAAATCTGCATCACTGTGTGCCTCAAGCTTCAGTTTCTCTCCTCTCTTCTGGTAACACAGTCCATGATCAGTTGGAGCCTTTAAGTACCTCCTTACATGCTTGACTGCAGTCCAGTGTTCTTGTCTGACCCAAATGAACTGTGACAATTTAGTGGCTGTCCAACTTGGATCAGGTCTTGTACATGTTGTAATGGTTGCGGCTTTGTAAGTTGTCTTCAAACTAATAAGAAAAAAATGCAGAGCGAACCATCCACTAAGTGTTTTTTTGCTTACTGCACCACAAACCCACTGAAAACACAACAAAACATACAAACATCCACCAGTTCTTTTAATGGTTCTTTTATACTTTGTCTATTGGAACAACCCAAAAACAGTAGTTGGATAGCTCTCATCAGAGTGTATCTATAACCCTCTTTTGCACACTGGATCTATAGGACCAGCTAGTATTTTGAGCAAGACTCCAAATTGCTGTTTCGATGCGGTCCTGCTTTGAAAGCTTGTGACGTAATTGGGCTCTGAGTCGAGCAACTATCCCTACTTTATAGCCTTAATATTGGCTTTGTCTTATTTATCTTGTAATCCCTGTGCTATCTGCTACCTGTGTTACTGTACAGTACTTTTTCTCACTAACTGACTTTTGCATTTCTGTCTTTGTGTTTACACTCGAGGAACATGGTGACCGCGGAGGAACAGACGCTCTTCATGGAGCTCGTCCTGCTTGAACCGCAGATCTAGTTGCTGTTGTAGAGACAGACCAAACTCCACAGATGGAAGACTAGGCCGGAGGCAGCCTGGGAGAGTCGTCGTGTTCTCATTGTTGGAGATTCCACTGTGAAACACTTACATTTTGGGCCCAAAGAGTAACGCCGCTGTCTCCTGTTTTCTAGGTGCCTGTGTCCTAAACAGGCTTCCATTGGTGCTTCGGCAGTGTGACACCTTCAGCATCATCTTTCTCCACTGTTCTCCACCTGACTCAGCGAGGCCCTGAAGGAGCACTGCCGCACACTTCTGGACACCTTTCCGAAAAAGACAGACTCAAGGATCGAAGAGGCCGCCTGGGGTCCGTCGTTCATACTTGGTGATTTGGACAGTTGGCAGGTGTGTGTGTGTGTGTGTGTGTGCGCGATATTACTTTTTGATACAAGCAGAAAAAATAATATCAGTGTCACTCAATGTTTCATCTAGGTTCTGTGTAAAGCCATTTTCATCTAGATAATAATGCACCCCCTAGGTTCTTCCAGACTGTTTGAGAGCATACAATGACTTAATCATTTTACAGAAAACCTTTTCACCATGTTTGATTTTCGCTTAAATCTCTCTGGTTGCTTCTTACAGATCTCACAATTAATTAAAGCATTCAAGGAGGCTGTTGTAACGTCCATCTGCTGGAGCCGAAGGTCGTACTTTGCTGTCATCTGCGTCAAAGTGTGTATTGGTGTAATGACTGTGTGTTTGTTTGAATGTTAGGGTTTTTGATTGGGTTTGGGGGTTTGTGGTGTAGTAAACCAAATAACTTTTAGTGGATTGTTCTCTTCTCACTCTTTCTCTTTTACCTGAGGATGAGCTACAAAGCCATGGTCTACATATAGGTCTACATGTAAATAAAGGAGTGATTGCAGACAATTTAACCCCCCTCCAAGTGCTAGTGAGCAGCACACAATTTTGTCCACAAGACCTCTCATGTTGCTTGTTACTCCTAGGCATTTCTTTATTTTCTTTAATATTAGCATTGGCTTGTTTCTTAGCCAGTTTTAATCCTTGTGTTATCTAGTGTGTTACTTTATATTATTTTGCTTTACTAACCCCTGTGTTTACTCAAGGAATACGGTGGCAGTGGAGAGGCCCTGGGAGAGTCAGCGTGACCAGGGAAACCGGTAAAATGTCCTCGGCACTTTGTCTTCAGCGAAGGACAACTACTCAGGGTGGTGTTCTCGTTTTTGGAGACTTCTTCTAAAACACTAATTAATATCTGTCACAAAGGGTAACTCCAAGGTGCCAGTGTCCTGGAGGACCACTACTGCAGGCTCCCAGACAACATATGGAAGAAGACCGCTGCCAGGATCGTCATTTCTAGCCCCATGCCCATCTACTGATGAGGGAGCAAGCCGTTCAGCCAACTCTTCACGCTCCACCACTGGCTGCAGGTTTGACGTCCGGTCCCCTTCTGCAAAGAAAGGCTTCATCTGTGCTCCCTGGGGTTTGTTGATCTCTCCGGGAACATCAAGAAGGTACTATGCTAGGACTGACTTACCTGACTGGTGTGACTGGGTAGGGCCAGTGATTTACATGATTTACTTTATTCCAATCATTAATTCTGCCATTGCTCTGCTTGTGTTAAAAATTGTCTCTAGCTCATATTTCTGACAAACCCTGCAGTATCTAACCTGTGTTGGTCCCACACATTGTAACCAAACATTATCAATGACTTTATTAGGGATAACCACCTTAGTTCACCATGTCTAATGAATACATGGCCCTGAATGAATCCACTCCCCCAGGTTTTAACTATTACAGTTTTCTTTACAGGTCTGGTCGTGGCTAAGTCTTTTTATCTATTCCATCTGCAACAGTGTGTGACTGTCTGTATATCTATATCTCTTTGTCCATCTGTAACTCTGGCTGGTTGTCCATCCATCTGCAACTTTCAGTGTCTGTGTGTCAGTCCAACTTTTAATCTGAGGTAGCTCTCTTTACATATAAGGCATATAATCTTCCTACCGACTCACCGTAAAGATCTGATTCATGCTTTCATGTGAACATGTAAGCCTGCACATCACTCTCTAACCACAGCTTTTTGTGTTAATAAATGGTGCACCAGCTCCAAAGCAGACCTGCTTCAGTTACTGAAAAGGACTTGTTTAGCATAGTTCCATCACAGTTTTTAAAACTGGTTTTGCCTAGGCTCTGTCTGTCTATTCATGTGCAACTCTGTGACTGGCTGTCTTCCTGACTGTGCGTCTGTAACTATATTTGGCTGTGTGAATGTCCATCAACACTTTCTGGCTTGTCTGTCCATCAGCACTCTCTGGCTGTCTATGAATCTGCAATTTTGTTGCGTTCTGTTTAAACTCTGATGGCTGGCTGTCAGTCCATGTGCAGTTCAATGGCTTGCTGTCTAACAATGTGCAACTCTATGGCTGGCTGTCTTTCTGACTGTGTGACGGTTTCTGACTGTTTGGCAGTGTGTATTTCGATCCACAACTCTGGCTGTTTGTTCATCTACAACTCTCTGGATGTTTATAAATCTGCAATTGGTTCTGTTTAGACTCTGGCTACAACTCTGACTGGCTGTATATCCAACTGCAACAGGTTGACTGGGTGGCTGTCCATTTTAAATTGTGTCTATCTGCAACTGTGTGTGGCGCTGTTTGCATGTCCATGTGCAACTTTGTGGCTGGCTGGCTGGCTGGCTTTCTTTCCATATGTGATTCTGTGGCTGGACTGGCTGTCTGTGTGCAACTCTGGCTGTGTCTATCCATATGAAACTGTCTGACTATCTGCATCTCTGGCTGGTTGTATCCATCTGCAACTGTGTGGCAATTCAGTGGCTAACTTTCTTTCAATGTGCAGTTCTGGTTGGCTGGCTGTTTTTCCGACTATGCATCTGCAACTCTGTTTGACTGTATGTCCCTCTTCTCAGTCTGCAACTGTCTGTCTATAAATCTGTAGCTCGGTATTTGTTCTTCAGTCCATCTGCAACTTGTTCTGTTTTATCTGTCTACAAGACGATAGCTTGCTGTCTGTCCATCTGCAGCTCTGGCTGGCTGTCTCTGTGTTGTGGTAGTGTGGCTTTACCAGAAGTACACAGCTGAATACATCCAGTGATGTTTATTGAATTCGTGCAAAAAAGTCAATGGAAAGTATAGACAAAGTCAAAACGGAACATGAAAGAGACAAGTCGCACACTCTTTACATAAGGCGCTCGTTCTTTGCTTAGCCTGGAGTGAACCAAGTGCTTGCTATAGGGGTGGTCATCACATCCTAAAATGACAATACGACATTATTTACATGTCTTGTTTACATGGCCTTGTTGATGTATACTGGTAAGCTAAGCTAGATGTAATTAATTGCTTTATCCTAATGCTATTGGTGTCCCCCCCCCCCCTCCTTATAGGTTAACTGTGGCTCCTAGAAGACCGACTCACCAGCGCCCTCATTCCCTTAGGATCTGCAACTCTGGCAGGCTGGTTGGCTGTCACTCCATCTGCAACTGTATGGCTGTCTGCATGTCCATGTGCAACGCTTGCTGCCTGGCTATTCATGTGTATCTCTGATTGGCTGCCTGTTCTTTAGCATCTCTAGCTGTCTCTCCATTTAAAACTCTGGTTGCCTTTTCATTTACACCTGTGTGGCTGTCTGCTTGGCCATTTGTTTGCAATTCAGTGTCTGTCTGTCAATGTGCAACTCTGGCAGTCTTTCTGACTATGCATTTGCAACCATGTTTGACTGTATGTTCCTTTGTCCATCTACACCTCTCTCTGGCTGTCTATAAAGCTGCAGTTCATTCTGTTTAGATTCTGGCAGCTACTCTGACTGGCTGTCTATGCATGTGAAACTCCCTATCCGTCTGCAAATGTATGATAATCCCTCTGCAACTTTGTTTGACTGGCTGTCAGGTGCAGTGATGGCTTTCTTTCTGACTATGTGTCTGCGTCTCTGTTGTTGTGTGCTGCTTTGACTGTTTATCCATGTGCAACTCTGGCTGTCTGTCTTTCTGACTGTGCGTCTGTAACTATATTTGGCTGTGTGAATGTCCATCAACACTCTTTGGCTTGTCTGTCCATCAGCACTCTTTGGCTGTCTATGAATCTGCAATTTTGTTGCGTTCTGTTTAAACTCTGATGGCTGGCTGTCTATCCATGTGCAGTTCAATGGATGGCTGTCTTTCTGACTGTGTGACTGTTTCTGACTGTTTGGCAGTGTGTATTTCGCTCCGCAACTCTGGCTGTTTGTCCATCTACAACTGGTTGACTGGGTGGCTGTCCATTTTAAACTGTGTCTATCTGCAACTGTGTGTGGCGCCGTTTGCATGTCCATGTGCAACTTTGTGGCTGGCTGGCTTTCTTTCCATGTGTGATTCAGTGGCTGGACTGGCTGTCCTTGTGCAACTCTGGCTGGCTCGCTGGCTGCTTACCGTTCTGCATCTCTGTCTGTCTCCATCTAAAACTCTGCAATTCATCCTGCTAAGGCTCTGGCAGCAACTCTGGCTGTGTTTATCCATATGAAACGCTGTATCCATGTGAAACTGTCTGACTATCTGCATCGCTGGCTGGTTGTGTCTATCTGCAACTGTGTGGCAATTTAGTGGCTAATTTTCTTTCAATGTGCAGTTCTGGCTGGCTGTTTTTCCGACTATGCATCTGCAACTCTGTTTGACTGTATGTATGTCCCTTGGCTTTCGGTCCTTCTGCATCTCTGTCTGTCTGTCTGTCTGTCAATCTATACCTCTCTGGTTATAAATCTGCAGTTCATTCTGTTTAGACTCTGGTTCCAACTCTGACTGTCTGCAACTGTGTTTGTCTTTAAATCTGCAGCTCTGTGGTTGTTTTTCTGTTCATCTGCAGCTTGTTCTATTTTACCCATCTACAAATCTGTAGCTCGCTGTCTGTCCACCTGCAACTCTGGCTGGCTGGCTGTGATGTAGTGTGGCTTCAAGCAGATGTGAAGGACGCTTCACCACAAGCACACAGCTGAATACTTCCAGGTAAGTTACAGTGATTTTGAATTTATGAAACAAGTCAAAGGAAAATGTATATAAAAAATGAAACAGAACAGAACACAAATGAGCTCACTCAGTCGCGCACTCTATTAAATTTATATAGATTTATAACCTCAAGATTGGATTATTGTAATGCTGCTATGGTAGGAAGTTTATGTAAATCTTTAAATAAGCTCAGGGTCATTAAATAAGTTCAGAATGCAGCGGCTTGACTGCTCACTAGAGCTTGAAATTGTGACCACATGTGTCTATTCTCTCGTCCCTGCACTGGATTCCAGTTAAATTCCATGTTGATTATAAAATGCTTCTTCTGAAATGAGTCTCTCGATTGTTTGTCCCCACAGCATCTTGGAGAACTTCTTAAACCCTACAACCAGTAACGTACATTTCTTTTGCAGGATTCTGGACTACTATCAGTTTCCCACTTCAGAAGAAGCAACTCTGGGGGTATTCTAATCATGCTGCTGTAGCCTGTTTTCATACTAACACTGTTCTGTCCTGATCTGATTACAGGTTCTGATTATTATTGTCTTTCTAATCTACGTTTACAGGTCGTACACCAGTCTACTCATACTCCTAAATCCCTTTCTTAATTTTCTTCTTGAAAATGGCCCAGAACATTGTGCACCCTTGACCTCCTTTCAGGCCCCCAGGAATCTGGTTCCTATCCTTTTTCACACACAAGGACAATGCACCACCTAATGTTTAGTTAGTCAATCATACCGATGTCTCTTGTGAGTTTCTGTGTTCAAAACAAAGTGTTTCATCCAAACTGGCTGAGCTGTTCTCGCGTTTGAGACTCTTACCAACACTACTTTAGGAAATGACCGCATGTGGTTGTCCTATGTAGCTTTTACAGCCACAGTGCTTCAGGACTGAAATAAGGGGGTGAGGACACCAGTCTTACGGGATGATAGAAATCATCCAAATTACCAAAATGTTTGGTAAATGGAAAATGTTTATGGACTCTGAGCTGATCAAATGGATTGCAGTGCTTGTGCTCGAGACTGCTGCATTATCCTGTTCATTCGAGGCCTTTTTCTCGGAGTGGTAGATATGTCTGTTTCTTTGCAAATGTATTTTGGCCACAATTCTGTCTCTACTGTTATGACCTTGATCAATTCTACCCGTGTCATTTGTACAGTAAGTCCTGTGGCAAAAGAGGCCTGAGTTTAGGGAAGGACATTTTTATTGTATCCAATCCTTTGAGTATGTTTATGTAGTTAGGACTTTCCCTGTGAATCAAGGCCTTGTTTTATCTAAGATGTGCTTGAAACCTTTACTGCTTTTTTTTTTTTGTTTGTTTTTTTTTGTTGTTGATGTTTTAAGCTTGCCGTGATCTGACTCCCACCCTACCCATTGGATCTCCTAACCCCTTGTTTCCCCCCCTCCTTTCTTCTCTACCTCTCTCTCTCTCTCTCTACCTCTCTACCTCTACCATGTATTGAGATGCCCAGTTCCAGCTATTCCATCCTTGTACCACCAGACCTGGCTCTCGACTATCCTACAGCCCACTGTCCTGATCTAGAGCCTCGTGTTGATTCATCCTCACCTCACTGCATGACCATGCATACCTGCCTGGACTTCAACATTTCACTCACGTTTTCATCTTTTATGGCTTGACGGCGCATTTCCATATTCTCTTAATTCAGTATTGACTTATTGTTTTTATTCCTGAGTTTTATTCTAGGTATTTATACCCAGATCTCTGTTAAATGCTTTGTGATGACATTCGTTGTTTTATAAATAAACTTGAATTGATTTTATAAGGCTTTTTTCCCCTTTTATCTATTTTGTTTTTTGCCAATGTTTCAATATCACTCCCTTTTCCTATTATTTATTACTTGTTGACACTTTGAACATATAGTCGAGTGATGACGCCAACTGCTCGTACTTTCCTGCTTTAGAGAGACTAGGGCTGTCAGCTTGTATATCATATATACTCTTCTATATTCTGAAAGCAGTGTGTGCAGTCTTTAATCCCTTATTTTTCACTAATAATAATAATCATAATACATGTAACATTTGCTGTTACTTTACTTTGTGTGTTATTATAGTAGTCTAGTGGTTATAGATTTAGTCTCTATGTAGTCCAAGCTATGTAGAAGTCAAAACAGTAAAAGTCAATACAAAAAACAACCGAACTGTTCACTAATGCTGATTAGAGGTTTCTGATTGAATACTCACGACAGGAAGATCTTACTCGGGCCAAAGGCCAGTATATTAATTATGAATTACTTCAGGTGACCATATATATGTAAATTCAGTATGTGAGTAAAAGGGGAACACACATTTACTTTCACTGTTATGGTAAATTTATCTTTACCCCTTATCTCGTGTACATTACGTCCTCTCTGTAATCTTCTCATCCTGAACTGAATTTAGAGCATCTATCGACCGATACTTGGAAAATACTTGAACATGGACTCCCAGGTGGTAGGTGGGATGAGAAGAATCATATCTTAAAATAAAAAAATATGTGAAAAAACTGGATGTAGTTCAGTTAATGACCATCATGAAAAGGGAGAGTGACGGTCTGTAAACAGAAGAATTGATAAATCTGTAGAATCCTCACTTGAACTGAATGTTTAAATGCACTGGAACTAAAGAAACAAACTGTAGCTGGTCTCTGTGGCCTAGACTTTGCAAAGGCTTGTGGGAGGGTGCGGGGAGATTGCCTCTCCAAGGCCAAGTGAGGTGAGGGTCCCGGAGAGCAGGAGATAAGAACTAATAAACTGCTGTTATGTTTAATATATGCCGGAGTTGATCATTTAGACACTACAGTCTATTAGACGTCTAAATTAAACAGCCCATAATGTTGAATATTAATGGTTTTCAAATGCTGCCATGGAGTTTCAGTTCATAGTTTCTAAAATGAATCTGGGTCTGGGTTCATGTTGGGAAATAAGGACTGTTTACACTCATTATGGAACTTAAAGGTGAAGGTCACTTTAGGTCAGTCTGAAACCACGTTAAGGTCATTTTTTCCAGGCCTCCTCATACTGTGGTTATTAGCACAACAAAACGGAGACAGTTGAGGGTAAAGAGACATAAGTAGACAATTCAGTCCAGTTTCACAGAGATTACACTGATTCAGGATGAAAAGCGACTCAGCAGCGCCACCTACAGGTCAGATATCATACCTGCAGCAGCAGCTCCAGTCATAGACTCACTTATTAATGAGGCTAATCGTCTCATCTTAAGGCATTTTAGCACATTAAATATGTAAATATTACCATTGTTATTATTGTTAATAAATAATGACAACCACAATAATTTCCTTTATGTATTACAGATGTGATGTTTTCATGATACAGTTGTTTTCAATAATAATAATAATAATAATAATAATAATAATAATAATAATAAATAAATAAATAATGATAATAAATAATTTATTAGTTACTGTCATACCTGGTCAGACGTGACAGTGAACACAAGGAAACACTTGCAGGGATGGACGATGCAGGACTTTAATGTAACCTGGGCAAAAGTAAACAGACACAACAAAGCAAAGCACAACCGGGGGAACAGCAATCTAATGCACAGAACCAGAAACAAAATCAAAACCTCACAACTCAAACTGGACACAGTAACACAGCTGGGACTGGGAGGAAGCTGAGCAGTATTCAGGAAAACGAGAAACATATCAAACAAAAGCAGAACACTAGACGGAGCTTGGGCCAGGAGAAAGAACACAAGTGAGGTGTTGAAAAAACAATGAACAGAAACCTGGAGGCAGAAAAACCAACAAACCAAAACAATGAAGGAAAAACAGAGAAGAAATCCATTAGTTTTGGGATGAGTTGGGGAGTTTGGGATGAGGTGGGGTGGTAATCCTCACATCCATGCTCGTTCTGCAGAGAAGAAAATAAGATACTTTTTAATACCCTTGATTTCAGAAGAAATAATGAATGAGCAGGTGTCCACAAACATTTGGACATGTGTATCTACTCTCTGTTTACCTTCTGTGAGTTTCAATGTACCTCAGTAAACTGTCCTCTGAACAGAAAGTACTCACAGTGTCTACGATACGTCTTCTCAGCTTTCTGCAGTTTTTGCTTATTTCTCCCTTTGAGGAAAACAATGATCGGCACTGATACGAGTAACAGTCCTGCTGCTGCTGCTGAAAAACTGATGATGGGAACCAACGATACTGAGGGAGAAATTACTGTCAGAATATTTACACTTCAGGAGAACTAGTCCAGAAAAACGATGAGCTCATCTTATTACTGTAACTTTCACAGTGACGGCCAAGAGTTCCGTGTTGGAGGATCTAAAAGAGCGTGAAGACACAGTTACTTCATAAACACAGCTGTAGTTTCCCTGGTGGACATAATCAGCCTCAGGGAAGGAGAAGGTGGTTGAGTGGTTAACAGCTGACTGAGTTTTGGTGATGCTGGATTCACCACTGAACTCCAGGTGGAAGGAGCCTCCTGGATACTGCGGTTGAACGGAGCAGATGATGGAGCTGTAGCTCCTGGTCACTTCAGGCCCTTCAAGCCACCAGTGAAACACTGGTGAAGCACTGAAGGAGATGTTGGGCTGCAGCAAATTCACTGGAAAAGAAGAGGAACTGGTATCAGTAGCTGTAAACTGGTACAACATTCACACAGGCCACATTGTGATTGCAGCAGCTCACCCACAGTGGCTGTTCACACATACAGCAGTTGTCTGTGGAAGCTACTGTTTGTGAGCTGATGACAGCCAGACAGATACCAGTTAAGTTGCTCTACTAAAACTAGATAATGGCCAATGACCAAATGTTTGTTGACACACCTTCTAATCACTGAATTCAGCATCTTTAAGGTGCACCCATTTCTGACACAGATGTGCAAACAGCACGCAGCTTGTCTAGTGCTTGTAGAAAAGTACTGCCATTAGAATAGGACACTTTTTATGGAGCAGATAGTAAACATGAACCTTCTTGCGCCATGCCTGATGTCAGGCGTGGGTTAGAGGGGTATAAAACCACCCAGCATTGAGCTGAATTATGGTGGTGCTCCATCTAATAGTTGAGGTGGTGGGGTGGTGATCATCCAACATCCTGACCTCAGTAACGCTCTTGTCACTGAATGCAATCAAATCCTCACAGCAATGCTCCTCCAAACTCTAGTAGAAAGCCTTCTTCCCTGAACAGTAGAGACAGTTACTCCAACAAAAGCAGGATAAATACTTTTTTATATCCTTCATTTAGAAGAAACAATGAATGAGCAGGTGTCCAAATACTTATGTTACAAAGTTGAGTTGAACCTTTGTTATTGACCAAACACTTATTTTCCACCAAAATTTACAAATAAATTCTTTACACATCCTACAATGTGATTTCCTGGATTATAGTTGACCTATGTGTACCTACCTACCTTATAGTGTACCTATGATGAAAATTACAGGCCTCTCTCATCTTTCTTAAATAAATTATTATAAATTAATTATTAAATACAACAAATGAAAATCTAAATAAATAAGCTAAAATAAAGAATGACATTCACCTGTTAATGTTATTGTCATGGCGTGTGCGGCCAGACCTGAAGGGATGAACACTCGCAGAGATGGAAATCAAAGCATGATACTTTATTAACCAAATACAAAACAAAGAGATATGAACAGCAAAGTGCAGCAACATGGGCAAAACCATGAACAGAACCAAAACACCACAAATCAGATGGCGAACAAAACAAACCTGGGACTGGAAGGAGCAGGGAGCTGAACGAGAGTGAAACGAGGGGAGAACTAAAGGGGGGATAAACACAAAGCCACAAGCCTCGCTTGGGCAGAGAGGGGAGATACAAAACTAAGGACAGAGCTGAGCTCTGTGTACAAACGAAGGTAGCTGGGGAACTAGCCGCTAGACCAGCAAGCAAGGCCGACCTAACCTGAACCTGCAGAGTACTAAAACGTAGGTCGCCTTGGAACCTGAGCAGAAAGCGAACGTACCTCGCTTGCCTCCGAGTCAGATGGAGAATCTCTCCTAAACATGGACTGCAAAACTAGAGCTGAGCTGAACACGCCAGTAACGCGTGATGAATCCCAGAGCGTCACAGGGATTCCAGTCGAGTCAGTTCACGGCAGAGAACAAAGGGAACTACACTCCTTTCTCCTTACTCCCAGTCCCAGGTGAAACACATGAACAATGAATCAACACAAATAAACAGACACGATCAGGAAGTCCCTATTTGGGCCTGTGGGCAGCGGCTCGGGATCGCCCCGGGGGAGGGCATGATAACGAGGGCCTGACAGTTATAGCTTTATGGTAACAGTAGGGGGCATTGGCATCTTTCAGAACCAATATTCTTTTTTTATTACTATGATTATTTTATATTTTTGAACATCCAGTGAACAGTTTAAACTCACCCGGCATATCGAGAGTCTCTACACCCAACTGAATGATGCGTGGAAGAATCGCCATCTAGCGATCATTATATGTCAGTAACAGCTTCCTTGTATAAAGACTCGCTTCCCGGCGCTTCTCGTGACATTCAGGGTGAGATGGTAAATATTTGTTGTCGTTCCTTGTGTAACATTTCCTATATTTAATTGAACATAAAACACGACTCATATGATGGGTTAGGTTGGGTGGTGTGAGCAGTTTAACTGAACCCTACGCCATTGTTTCCTTCAAATATTTCTTTAACTAGAAGCTGAGTGAATATTTACTGCTGGAAGGTCTAATTTACACTGGAGAGTGATATCATTTTCCTTTATGCTTTAAAAATGAAATTCTTTAGAAATTTGGATTCAGTTTTTATTACACACTGTGCTGTAATGGCTCCCGCGAGCTTAAGACTCTCCACAGGGGGCGCCATTAGCGCAGCGATGTACTTGAAGTACTTGAGCAGCTTTGGTGGAGAGATGCTCACTGAGAAGCTTTTCAGAGTATTAACACAGTTCAGTGCTGTTGAAGCATTTGACTCCTGACTCCATGCTGCCACCTAGCGTCTAGTTTAATCTCCTACAATGACTGTTTCTGTCCTTTAATACAACTATACCTTTCATACAACGCAAATGTCAATTTGATATTTTCAAAATTAAATTAATATACCACTGATATAATTCTCATTCCTATTAACCACCGAAAAATATATATATTTCATATATATATCATTTTATATATAATAAAATGAACTTTATTTGACCTAAAAATGTCTCTTCTTTCTTTTTTTTTACACACTTTCACACATTCTGGGAAGTAGGCGTCAGAGGGACTGAGACAAAAGTATTAAGTTATTCAGACAAAATCTAAGATAAAAGTCTTTATTAATGGATGAATGAATGAATGTAGCCGGTCCTCTTTACATCCGGGATACCCGTCCACGACTCTGCGTTGTGTCCAGCTGCACAGAGAAACAGGCTGGACTCCGTCTGCTGGTTCAGCCTGGTTCTTCTCCTCGACCGTGCTCCAGCCCGTCTAAATGAAATGAAGAGATGCAGTTCACTAAAGAGAAGCAGCCTCTGTCTCCTCAGTCATGCTGAAGCACAGACTAGCTGAGCTACAGGCTAAGCTTAATACACTGCATTCAACCCATATTCACTTCCTAATCAATGCTGAACGAGTCTGTGTGTGTCTGTTGTGAGTGTTGGACCCTCATCTGTTTAGAAGCATACTGTCCTAATTGCTGCTGCTCCAACATTGCATTTAAACCACTCCCATTTGTTCAAAGGTGAAATTTCCAGTAGTGAAATATCTTCAATTAAGCAAAAGGTTACTATTAAATTTCCTAATTGAATTAAAAGGTGATTTACATTTGTTCAAAGAGAGGAAAAAGGGAACTGAACAGTGATCAGTTAAAGGAGATGCTGAAATTTCACAACTTTAAATACTATCCGTCATATTGTGAAAGATTAACCAGTAGTGTAGCCTTGAACACTGAGCATTATTAGAAGCATTAAACCAGGTGTACTGTCTGGCATTGGGGTTTCTTGTCCTCCAACAGTTTGTCAGATTAGTATTGGAGACTAAGTTATTAAGAATTTAATAAAATAGATGCTGCTGCCCTCTAGAGGGAAGATGGTCAACTGAGTCGTCTGGAACTACAATAAAGTCTTCTCTTATAACCACCTGATCTGTCCAGTATTTTACCTCCCATTACTTTATCTTCCTACAAAGGTCTGCTTAAAATAGCCTAAACCTCAGCTGAATCTAAAACTGACACTAAGCCTAACTTTAAATCAACTCTAAACCTCAGCTGAACCTAAAAAAACTGACACTAAGCCTAACTTTAAATCCAGCCTAAACCTCAGCTGAACCTAAAACTGATGTCAAGCCTAACTTTTAATCAAGCCTAACCTGAGCTGAACCTAAAACTGACACTAAGCCTAACTTTAAATCAAGCCTAAACCTCAGCTGAACCTAAAACTGACACTAAGCCTAACTTTAAATCAAGTCTAAACCTGAGCTGAACCTAAAACTGACACTAAGCCATGGTGGACATTTTTAAATAAGCAGAAATCACTATTAATGCTCCAAAGTAATATATTTATTGAAAAGCTTTCGGCCGGGGAGAAGCTCCTGGCAAATACTCCGAGATCTCTGAAGGTTGACCAAGTTACAAAAGGTCATATATATCTTCCCAAAGGGGTGTTGTCACTTTCCATTGATTCACAGAAGACAAAGAAGTTATTGAAGCGCATTGGTTACACCTAACATAAACAAACAAACAATAAACAAAAGGGTGTTAACATACGTGCATAATTAATGAAGAGGAAGGAAGCTCAAATATGTTTTTTAGAAGCCCCTCACACCTGGAGATACCCAAACGAGTTGGTATGCAACTTCGAGGTCACTTGAACAATAACTCACTGTGGCCAGCATAGAGAAAACAGATAAGGTCTACACTTGGGATCGGAGGAGTAGCTAGTTTGTTCCACTCCGGCTGAAGGGGAGTAACTGATTTGTGGTCTCCTTCATATGGAGCAGTAAAAGTCCACCCGAAAGTTTTGATTAAGTGCGTAAGTCTAGTAGTATGTTAGCCTGGATATAATTTACTAAGAGAATGATGATGAAATGAAATACATATGGTATATGTGAGAGATAATAATCACCTGACTATGTACTACTATGATCTCAAAACCACATTTCCTCCCTTTAAACATAAAATGTCAAACAAAGATTCTAACTGTTCAGAACTAGTTGATCTGAATTTAGATCTATGTCCACGATTCCAATGACCTCTACATGTCATAAAATCTAATACAATTGTTCATAAAGATAGGAGAGCATGAAGTATAAGTAAGAACAAGTGTAACATAAAGGTCAAAGTCCTGTCTGTTTCCCTAAAGAAAATTCTAACACACTAGACGGAAAACAGTGGAAACAACAACAAACTTGTCGACAAGCATCTGCTTCTGGGCCACTACTCCGGGCCAGCATTGGTTTATCTGTGGCATGGAAACAACCGTCTTCTGCCTAGTGGAGTTTTGCACTACATAGGAGACGTTGGGCATAAAAGGGAGAGGTTACTAGCACGTCATCTGATCACCTGGATCTTCAGACACAAAGCTGTCTGGAACAGTCTCTCTCTTGCAATGTGAGCAGTGGATCCATGAACCTTCCTTCGATAGGCTTTCACGACCACCCAGTCACCGACTTTCACAGAGTGTAGAGGACCCTCAGCACTCACTGGCAACACCTCTTTCACCTGTTAATGAATAGACTGAAGAGTTTTGCACAGTGCACTCATATAATCAATCATGTGATCATCGACCTGCTGTAGAGAGCATTCAACTGGCCTGTAAAGAGAAAGGTTAGGAAAACCACATAATACTTCCATTGGGCTCAGTCCTGTTTGGCGGTTTGAATTATTTGATGGTCTGGTTTAGACGTTCCCATGCACCAGCCGACTGCGGATGATAAGCGCAATGTGTTTTCAAATCAATTTTCAAAGCACCAGAAAGATGTTGGATCAGTTTGTTCTAAAAGTGATTGCCATTGTCTGATGAAATTCTTACTGGAACTCCAAAGGAAGTACTCTAGTAATTACTTCCCTTAGCAAGCATTTTGCTACTGCGAGTGTGTCTTGTTTTCTACATGGAAAGCACTCTGGACATTTGCTGAACAATGATTATCAGACAATACAAGTAATTTTGGCATGGTGTTAGCTCAATGAAGTCAATCATAATGTGTTCAAATGGAAAATTTGAAGTAGGATGTGCCGATTGAGCTGTCGTGTCATTTTCCCTATGTTATGTTCGTACAAATGACTCAGGATTTGCAAAACTTTTCTGCAAACGTTGAAAAACCTGGCGCCAACCAGTGTTTGTTTGCTGTTGCTACCATCGGCCCTTTTGATACATGGTCCAATCCGTGTATCAATTTCGCCAAAAAGGGAAAGCAAAAGCTTGGAAGTGCCATGCGGCCCCTTCAGATTCACGCCACAATCCTGATTGTGCATCATTCTCAACACAATACATCATATTCATTTATGTAACAATTTCTTCTGCTAATTAAAGATTATTCCTGCCTGAAAGACCAGAAAACAACATTCAAACATTTTTAACCACTGAAACCACTGAAGTCCTATAATTGTTGATTAAAAGTGTGTTGAGTTGTTTTCCTCTGTTGCCCGCCATATGACGGCATTTCACCACTAGATTACAGTGAATCCTTTTTGATGTGATTTTTTTCAACAAGTGGAATTAAGAAATAGCTACAAATATTGATCCCATAATGTCCAGGAAAAGAAAAATGCCGATGCCGATGGAAGACAGTTTCAAGAGAGATGAGAAGGCGAATACATGTTTGTGCTTCAAGGAGAAAAAAACGGTATGTCTTTTGTGTTATGAGGCGGTGGCAGTTGTCAAGGAGTACAATTTACGTCTGCACTTTGATACCAAACACGGAGCTAAGTACGCCAAAGTTAGCCTTCAAGAAAAGCAACAAATTGTACAAGAATTAAAAGGCAAACTGCGATCGCAGCAGAATATGTTCACACGAGCTACGGCCCAAAACAAAGCAGCTGTGAAAGCCGGCTTTATTGTAGCTGAAGAAATCGCTCGCGCATCTAAGTCTTTTTCAGAGGGTGCATTTTTGAAGCAGTGTATGCTGAAGGTCTGTGAGCAGCTGTGTCCCGACCAGAGAATTAGGGAACTTGCAGGAAACCTGGCAACACAGCTGGCCGCAGAGACGCGCAACTACATCACCTTTTCATTAGCGCTTGATGAAAGCACAGACAGCACGGATACAGCGCAGCTATCCATTTTCATTAGAGGCGTGAAGTCGGACCTCTCTGTCACTGAAGAGCTGTTGGATATAGCTGCCATGCATGGGACCACAACAGTACGGGACATTTTTGATGCGGTGGAGAAGTCCTTAAGTAAAAATGCATTGCCCTGGCAAAAATTGGTTGGATTAACCATAGACGCCGCACCTGCAATGTGTGGAGGATTTATTTGTATTGCGCTTTTTACAACTGTTGTCATCACAAAGCAGCTTTACATAAATAGTGATTAATAAAAGAGAGACAAAGAAGAAATAACGAATCAAAGACCCCCAATGAGCAAGCCAATGGCAACAGTGGCAAGGAAAAACTCCCTCAGAGCTGGAGGAAGAAACCTTGGGAGGAACCAAGACTCACAAGGGGGACCCATCCTCCTCTGGCCAGAACTATTTAAACATTAATAATAAAATCTCCAAACCAGATACAACAGATAGTTAAAAATGTTTTTAACATGGTCGCTAAACAGGTAGCAGTGGTAGGTGTGTGAGCCGCTGGTCTGCTATGGGTGGTGGTGGGTCGGGGGCCTGCTGGTTGGACCGGTAGGTGGCAGCTGGTTTGACGAAGGTAGAGGGGACCTTAACGGGCAATCTTCCAGCAGGTTGGGCCGGGTGGCCATTTACTCGGAGAGGGTAAAGAGAGAGGGTTAATTCGGAGAGGAATTTTATGGAGAGCAGAGAATGTTGGTCAGTATCAGATTGTGTCTGACGACTCAGGCAGGTCTGACTATTACAGCCTAATTAAAAGGAGAGAGCCAGAAGGTAACACGGACACGGGAGCACCCATCTGCTCCACCGTCAACAAACCTGAGTGATCGCGTGTAAGCTGCGAGACGACAGCTCCAGCATCTCAGTGTACTTCAATTCCCTGGGTCTAATAAATTCTTTATGTGATGTGATTTTCAGAATTTCTTTCTCATTTTGTCTCTCATAGTTGAGGTCTACCTATGATGTCAATTACAGGCGCCTCTCATTTTTTAAGTGGGAGAACTTGCACAATTGGTGACTGACTAAATACTTTTTTTCCCCACTGTAGGAGAACTTTGTAGTTCTAGAATTACAGATTGTAGTCCTCCTGTTTCTCTGCATACTTTATTATGTAAAGTATCCTGTACGATTAGTGTGAGCTGAAAACATGGAAAATGGTGCAACTAATAACATTCAGTGGCCAGTGAATGGTAAACGGTGCCCATTACTTCTGGGATGAGCTGGGGAAACTTTAATCTTTCAGTTGGGGATGAGGTTGGGTGATGATCATTCAATATTCTGACCGCACCAATGCCCTTGTTGATAAATGCAATCAAATTTTTACAGTGATGCTCCAAAATTTAAGATTCTGAAATCTCAAATTAAATATATTATAAATATAGATCATAACACACACAATGTAAATCTCTTTCAAATATCTGTCCTTATCCCTGTAAAAATTATAGCAAAAAAGTAGTAGCAGCACTTTATTATATAAAAAATATTATATTATATTTCATCTTAATGTTTCACCTCTAGATTTCAAACTGCAATTCATACTTATTTATTTCCACTTTTATTATTATTGTTATTATTAGTAGAAGGAGGAGGAGGATTAACAATGGACTTACAATAATAAACAATAATTCACACAAACTCAAGAGAAGGAGAGAGGTGAAGAGCTAAAAAGTGGAGCTAAAATGAGATGATTAAAAAACCCGCTTTAAAAACTACAGAGCTGTAAATCAGAACTTCTACTCCCACTGTCTCCCACTGCTCCCTTTACCTTCACTAAATAAGTCCTGTCTGCTTCAGACCGGAAATTCAGTTCCGCTTGCTGGAGCTTCATCTCCATCTGCTGGAAGCTAATCAGTTCATAGACCTCCTGGAGAAGATCGTTCCAGAAAAATGACTTTAATCTTACGTTTATCTCAGCAGTGTTAATATTACATTTATCTCAGCAGTGTTAATATAAATTTTATCTCAGCAGTGTTAATATTAAATATATCTCAGCAATATTAATATTAAATTTCTCAGTAGTGTTAATATTATTTTTTTTCTCAGCAGTGTTAATATTACATTTATCTCAGCAGTGTTAATATTAAATATATCTCAGCAGTATTAATATTAAATATATCTCAGCAGTGCTTTGTCAGGTCCACAGGCTTCAAGGTCCAGGACTTTTATGTTGACAGTCATTTATGTAGGACTCCATGTTTTCTGTCTAGTCCAGGTGGGCTTCATTATCGTGTGTAATGTGTTGTGATTAGGGTCACCTGGGAGCTGGGGGGTTTAGAGGGAGCTGGGGGGTTTATAGGGAGCTAAAGCGAGCGCCTCCTCTCCGAGAATTATACTCGCTACTTGAAGCTGTCTGGGTGTCTTCATGTTCATGTGGTTCGTGGTCGTCTATGGTGTTTTCTCTCGAGGACTTTGGATGAGAGTCTGTCCTCGTTCAGGAGTAGATCTCTTCAGGGTCTGCAGGTTGGGGGTCTTGAGGATTCGGCTAATCCCGTTGTTCTGAGTCACGTAAGTTTAGTGTCGCCTGACGAGCGCGGTGCTCCGTCTGATCTGTCCTTCACTATCTCGCCTGACTCCCTGACTCCCAACCAGCCCTCAGGTGGCTTTCAGGTTCAGCTCATGTTAGTTTGTCTCGTTTGTTTGGTTTATTCATTCTTTCTTGTTATTGCTGCATTCTTGTTTCCCCTGTTTGGTTTAATAAAGTCTTGCATCGCACCGCCAGTGTTCACCCGTCATTGTCCTAACCAGTCCTGACCCAGCAGTGTTAATAATCTTACATTAATCTCAGCAGTTCAAATAATAAATGTATCTCAATAGTGCTAATCCTAAATTTAGGATTATGATTAGCACTATTGAGATACATTTATTATTTGAACTGCTGAGAGAAATTTAGGATTAGCACTGCTGAGAAATTGATCTCAGCAGTGTTAATAATAAATTTGTCTCAGCAGTATTATTACATTTCTCAGAAGTGCTAATCATGCATTTATCTCAGTAGTGTTAATGTTAAATTTCTCAATAGTGCTAAATATTAAATTATCTCAGCAGTGTTAATATAAAATTTCTTAGCAGTGCTAATCATAAGTTTACCTCAGCAGTGTTAATATTACATTTTTCTCAGCAGTGCCAATCCAAAATTTCTCTCAGCAGTGCTAATCTGACATTTATCTGAGCAGTGTTAATCTTAAATGTATCTCAGCAATGTTAATATTACATTTATTTAAGCAGTGCTATTAAATTTATCTCAGAAGTGATTATCATAACTTTGCTGAGAAATTTAATATTAACACTGCTGACAGTGTTAATCATAAATTTATCTCAGAAGAGTTAATATTGCAATTATCTCACCAGCGCTAATCTTAAATGTACCTTAGCGATATTAATCTGAAATTTATCTCAGCAGTGTTAAATATTAAATTTATTTCAAAAGTGTTAATATTACATTTATCTCACCAGTGCTAATCTTAAATTTACCTTAGCAGTATTACTCTTACATTTACCTCAGTAGTGCTAATCTTACATTTACTTCAGCAGTGCTAATCTTACATTTACTTCAGCAGTGCTAATAATAAATTTATCTCAGCGGTGCCAATCATAAATTTCTCAGAAGTAAAAGTTAAATTTATCTCTGCAATGTTAGTATTACATTTATCTCAGCAGTGATAATCCTAAATTTATCTCAGCAATGCTAATCTGGAATTTATCTCAGCAGTGTAAATGAGAAATGTATCTCAGCAATGTTAATATTAAATGTATCTCAGCAGTGCTAATCTTAAATGTACCTTAGTGGTATTAATCTTACATTTATTTAAGCAGTGTTAATATTAAATTCATCTCAGCAGAAATTCACTTAAGCAGAGCTAATCTTATTAGAGCTAATGTTAATATGACATTTATTTAAGCAGTGTTAATATTAAATTTGTTTCAGCAGGGTTAGTCATAAATGAATCTCAGCAGTGTTAATATTAAATTAATCTCATCAGTGATCATAACTTTATCTCAGCAGTGCTAATCATAAATGTATCTCAGCAGTGCTAATCCAACATTTTTCTCAGCAGTGCTAATCCTAAATTTATCTCAACAATGTTAATCCTAAATTGATCTCAGCCATGTTAATATTACATGTATTTAAGCAGTGTTATTAAATTTATTTCAGCAATCATAATCATAATTTTCTCAGCAGTGTTATTATTAAATTAATCTCAGCAGTGTTAATCAGAAAATTACATTTTAAAAATCATACGTTAACCGCAGCAGTCCTAATCTTAAATTTCTCAGCAGTGTTCATATTAATTTTCTCAGCAATGCTAATCATAATTTTATCTCAATAGTGTTAATAAAAATACATTTATCTTAGCAGTGTTGATTATACATTTCTCAGTAGTGTTAATATTACATTCATCGTATCAGTGCTAATCATAAATGAATCTCAGCAGTGTTAATATTAAATCAATCTCAACAGTGTTAATATTAAATTAATCTCAACAGTGTTATTAAATTTCTCAGCAGTGTTAATATTAAGTTCATCTGAGCAGTGCTAATCCAAAATTTTTCTCAGCAGTGTTCATCCTAAATGTATTTCAGCAATGTTATTAAATGCATTTAAGCAGTGCTAATCATAAATTTATCTTAGCAGTGCTAATCTTAAATTTATTTCAGAAGTTAATCTTAAATTTATCTCAGCAATGTTAATATTACATTTATTTAAGCAGTGTTATTATTAAATTCATCTCAGAAGTGTTCATAAATTTCTCAGAAGTGTTAATCCTAAATCTTTCTCAGCAGTGCTAATCATAAATTTATCTCAGCAATGTTAATATTAAATGTATCTCAGCAGTGCTAATCATAAATTAATCTCAGAAGAGTTAATATTACAATTATCTTACCAGTGCTAATCTTAAAAGTACCTTAGCGTTATTAATCTTACATTTATTTAAGCAGTGTTTATATTAAATTTCTTAGCAGTGCTAATCATACATTTACCACAGCAGTGTTAATCATCTTGAATTAACCTCAGCCGTGCTAATCTTAAATTTATCTCTGCAGTGTTAATATTAAATTTATCACAGCAGTGTTAATCTTAAATTTCTCAGCACTGATAATCATAATTTTATCTCAATAGTGTTAATATTAAATGTCTCAGCAGTGTTAATATTAAATTCATCTGAGCAGTGATCATAAATTTACCTCAGCAATGCTAATCCTAAATTTGTCTCAGCAATGCTAATCATAAATTTGTCTCAGCAGTGCTAATCCTAAATTTGTCTCAGTAGTTTTAATCATAAATTTATCTCAGAAGTTAATCCTAATTTTTTTAGCAATGTTATTAATAAATGTATCTTACCAGTGCTAATCATAAATTTCTCAGCAATGTTAATATTACGTTTATTTAAGCAGTGTTGATTTTAAATTGATCTCAGCAGTGCTTATCTAAAATTTATCTCTGCAGTGTTAATATTAAATTTCTCAGCAGTGATAAACATACGTTTACCGCAGCAGTCTTATTCTTAAATTTATGTCAGCAGTGATAATCATATCTTTACCTCAGCAGTGTTAATACATTTATGTCAGCAGTATTAATATTACATTTCTCAGCACTGCTAATCATAAGTTTATCTCAATAGTGTTAATAAAAATAAATTTATCTCAGCAGTGCTAATCAGAAATTCATCTCAGGAGGGTTATTCTTAAATTTATCTCAGCAATGTTGTTACATTTATTTCAGCAGTGTTATTCTTAAATTTATTTTAGCAATGTTGTTACATTTATTTCAGCAGTGTTATTCTTAAATTTATCTCAGCAGTGTTAATCCTAAATATTTCTCAGCAGTGTAAATAATAAATTTCTCAGCAGTGTTAATAATAAATTAATCTTAGCAGTGCTAATTATAAATTTCTCAGCAATGTTAATATTAAATGTGTCTCAGCAGTGCTAATCATAAATTTATCTCAGAAGAGTTAATTTTACAATTATCTCACCATTGCTAATCTTAAATGTACCTTAGCGGTATTAATCTTACATATATTTTACATAGAAATTTATCTCAGCAGTGCTAATCATACATAAACCACAGCAGTGTAAATCTTATTTATCTCAGCAATGGTAATCATAATTTTCTCAATAGTGTTTATTAAATTTATCTCAGAAATGTTAATATTAAATTCACCTCAGCAGAGCTAATCTTAAATGTAATAATAACACTGCTGAGATGAATTTATCTCAGCAGTGATAATCATACATTTACCACAGCAGTGTTAATAATACATTTATTTCAGCAGTGCTAATCCTAAATTTCTCAGCAATGCTAATCATAATTGTATCTCAATAGTGTTAATAAAAATAAATTTCTCAGCAGTGTTAATATTAAATTCATCTCAGCAGTGCTAATCAGAAATTCACCTCAGCAGAGCTAATCTTAATTTTATCTCAGCAGTGTTAATCTTAAATTTATCTCAGCGGTGCTAATCATAAATTTACCTCAGCGGTGCTACTATTAAATTAATCTCAGAGGTGCTAATCATAAATTAATCTCCGCAGTGTTCATTTTAAATTTACCACAGCAGTGTTAATATTAAATTTTTGATCACTGATAATCATAACATTATCTCAGCAGTGTTAATATTAAATTTACCTCAGCAGTGCTAATTCTAAATTTATCTCATCAATGTTAATATTACATTTATTTAAGCAGTGTTAATTTTAAATTTATCTCATCAGTGATAATCCTAAATTTATCTCTGCAGCGTTAGTTTTAAATTTCTCAGCAGTGTTAGTATTAAATTTATCTCAGCAATGTTAATATAACATTTATCTCGGCAGTGCTAATCATGAATGTTAATATTTATAAAATATTACATTTATTTAAGCAGTGTTAATATTAAATGTATCTTAGCAGTGATGTTCATACATGTACCATAGCAGTGCTAATCTTAATTTTATGTCAGCAGTGATAATCATAACTTTCTCAGCAGTGTTAATCATACATTAACCACAGCAGTGTTGATTTCGCTTTCATCTCAGCAGTGTTAATATTACATTTATCTCAGCAGTGCTAATCTTAAATGTATCTCAGCAGTGCTAATCATAAATGTATCTCAGAAGTGTTAATATTACAATTCTCACCAGTGCTAATCTTAAATGTACCTTAGCAGTGTTAATCCTAAAAAAAATTTCAGCAGTGTAAATAAGAAATGCATCTCAGCAGTGCTAATCATAAATTTACCTCAGCCGTGTTAATATTAAATTTCTCAGCAATGCTAATCATATTTTTATATCAATAGTGTTAATATTAAATTGACCTCAGCAGCGTTGTTATAAAAATTTCTCAGCAGTGCTAATCAGAAATTGATCTCAAAAGTGTTCATATTAAAATTCTCAGCAGTGCCTCGTCCCACCTTCCCTGAAACCACAGTCTACCTTTAGGAGAAACCCAGAAGATCCTTACTGCCATTCTGCCACCAAGGTATGACCTTCCTCACCTGCTCACCATGTAGCAGTTTTAGCTGCTACTGAAATTACCAGTGTTACCATCTCCATCTTTTCTTCTATGAACATGTAATACTGATAATGCTACAACGGCTTTCTTTAGTCACTGTTCTGCCAGATAACACCCTGAATACACCTCTCCTCCATGAACAGGTTAAAAAAAGCTTTTACTGATCTAGTTTAAACTGAATGTAAAGAGGCTAAAAGCATGAACCTAATGCAGGAAACATCTTTCTAATGTGAATAACTGTGATTGATCAGTCAGTCAATCAACCTTCATTAAGCTAGACTAACTGAAGTAACTTTAATATATATATAAAAATATGAAATAATAATAATAATTAAAGTCATACATGTCACTAAAATTATAATAACAATAAAGACCAATAAATAAATGAATATTGTATAATAAAGAACTAAAATTTTTATTAATGAAAATCCTGTAAATCAGATTCAGGCAGAGTGGAGGTGGTTAGAAATGAAAAGGTTAAATGATTGAGTGACTCCAGTGAGCTGAGCTTTAGTGTTTCCTGTAGTGAAGTCCAGCTCACTGCTCACTGAAAGCAGATTAAGTTTATCAATCCACTGGAGTGCAGAAATAAAGAAATATTGAAATAAGTGGTGAATTCTCCTGGTAAGATACAATGTGAACACACTGCTCACTTACACATTGATTGTCTTTCCCTTAGATGAGCTGATCAGGCAGGTCACTGTCAGCTGTGCTGAGAGGGGGATGCTGCTTCTACGAGTGCGAGATGAGAGTCTGACTGAAGCTGGCTGTCAGACCCTGTATGAGAGCAGTATGACCTTTGGAGTGAGGAAAACTCTGCTGGCTGAGCATCAGAAATTGTTCATGAACAAGAGGGTGAGAACTGCTGTCTGCCTTACAGTTGTCTCTCGATTCCTTTTCAGTGGTCTCTTCTACCTTCCTCTTATTCTTAGTAGCTTAACCTGAGACTCTGAGTCTTCTGTAAATAGAGCTGTAGCTGAGCTGTACTCATACTCAGCTGTACCGTCGAGATTTTGGGAAGCAGTGCAATTTTAAGGGGTCAAAGCACTACTCAACAATTATGCCCAGAACCACGGTTGCAGGTGGGTTTCTCTGGTGCATCTGCCTGGTTCACGGAGCTGTATTGCTCCAGCCTCACTGCCCCGGCCCCTTCCACGGCTCTTCCCACAGTCCCGGCTTCTGTTTCGGTCCTGGCTTGGTTCCTGGCTTCGGCTTGGGTCCCTGCCTGGTTCCTAACTTCATCCTGTGTCAAGGCTTGGTTCCAGGCTTCGGTCTGGGTCCCAGCTTGGTTCCAGGCTTCGGTCTGGGTCCTGGCTTGGTTCCAGGCTTCGGCCTGGGTCCGGCCAGGCAACCACCTAGTGACTCCAGAGCAACACCATTGCAACCACCTAGCAACACCCTATCAACCATCTGGCGACACCATAGCAACCAGCCAATGCCAGCGTAGCAATCACCTTGCAATCACTTAGGAAAACCATTGCAACCACTTGCAACACCATAGCAACCACAAACAAAATCCATAGCAACCACCTGGGACACCATAGCAAGCACCTAGCAACACTATAGCAACCACCTAGCAACCACTTAGGGACACCATAGCAAGCACCTAGTGACATCATAGAAACTGCTTGTGACATCCTAGCAACCGCCTAGCAACATCTTAGAAACCATCTAGCAAAAACATAGCAACCACTTCTGACACCCTAGCAATCACCTGTGACACCATAGCAACCATGTAGCAACTCCATAGCAACCACCTACAAAATCCATGGTAACAACCTGGAACGCCATAGCAACTACCTAGCAACTGCATAGGAACAACCTTGAGGCAAAAAGGTGGGTCATGGGATCCTGTGTGACAAAAAAGAAAATCAATATATGTATAAAAACTGAATTAACACGTACCTGTTACACAGTTGCAGATTAATGGCAAGCCAGTCAGACACCATTCCAGATGGAGACAACCACTCACAGCTGAAGATGGATTGCCCCTTGTTGGCCAGAACCACTTTCAGGTAAACAGCTGGGTCATGAGATCCTGAAAATAAGAAATATGAATAAGAAAGTCAATATATGTATAGAAACTGAATGTTCACTTACCCGTTACTCAGTTGCAGATTAATTGCAAGCCAGCCAGACACTGTTCCAGATGCAGACAACAACTCACAGCTGAAGATGGATTGCCCCTTGTTGGCCAGATCCACTTTCAGGTAAAAAGGTGCGTCAGGTGGGTCATGAGATCCTGAAAATAAGAAAGACAAAAAAGAAAGTCAATATAAGTATAGAAACTGAATGTTCACTTACCTGTTACTCAGTTGCAGATGAGAAGAAAGCCAGTCAGACACCGTTCCAGATGCAGACAACCTCTCACAGCTGGAGATGGATAGCCCCTTGTTGGCCGGATCCATTTTCAGGTAAAAAGGTGCGTCATGGGATCCTGTGTGACAAGAAAAAAGAAAATCAATATATGTATAAAAAATAATTAACACGTACCTGTTACACAGTTGCAGATTAATTGCAAGATCCACTTTCAGGTAAAAAGGTGCGTCAGGTGGGTAATGAGATCCTGAAAATAAGAAAGACAAAAAAGAAAGTCTATAAGTATAGAAACTGAATGTTCACTTACCTGTTACTCAGTTGCAGATGAAAAGAAAGCCAGTCAGACACCGTTCCAGATGCAGACAACCTCTCACAGCTGGAGATGGATAACCCCTTGTTGGCTGGATCCACTTTCAGGTAAAAAGGTGCTTCATGGGATCCTGTGTGACAAGAGAAAAGAAAATCAATATATGTGTAAAAACCGGATTTACACGTACCTGTTACACAGTTGTAGATTAAATGCAAGATCCACTTTCAGGTAAAAAGGTGCGTCAGGTGGGTCATCAGATCCTGAAAATTAGAAAGACAAAAAATAAAGTCAACACAGTTGCAGATTAATTGCAAGCCAGCCAGACACTGTTCCAGTAAAAAGAAAATCAATATATGTATAATAACCGAATTAACACGTCCCTGTTACACAGTTGCAGATTAATTGCAAGCCAGCCAGACACCGTTCCAGATGCAGACAACCACTCACAGCTGAAGATGGAATGCCCCTTGTTGGCCGAATCCACTTTCAGGTGAAAAGCTGGGTCATGAGATCCTGAAAATAAGAAAGACAAATAAAAAAGTCAATATATGTATAGAAACCAAATGTTCACTTACCCGTTACTCAGTTGCAGATGAGAAGAAAGCCAGGCAGACAGACTTCCAGATGCAGACAACCTCTCTCAGCTGGAGATGGATTGCCCCTTGTTGGCAAGATGCACTTTCAGGTAAAAAAGTTGCGTCATGACATCCTCTGTGACAAGAAAAAAGAAAATCAATATATGTATAAAAACCGAATTAACACTTACCTGTTACATAGTTGCAGATTAATTGCAAGATCCACTTTCAGGTAAAAAGGTGCATCAGGTAGGTCATGAGATCCTAATAATAAGAAAGACGAAAAAGAAAATCAATATATGTATAGAAACTGAATGTTCGTGTACCTGTTACACTGTTGCAGATTAATTGCAAGCCAGCCAGACACCGTTCCAGATGCAGACAACCAATCACAGCTGAAGATGGATTGCCCCTTGTTGGCCAAATCCACTTTCAGGTTAAAAGCTGGGTCATGAGATCCTGAAAATAAGAAAGACAAATAAGAAAGTCAATATATGTATAGAAACCGAACGTTCACTTACCTGTTACTCAGTTGCAAATAAGAAAGCCAGGCAGACAGACTTCCAGATGCAGACAACCTCTCTCAGCTGGAGATGGATAGGCACTTGTTTGCCAGATCCACTTTCAGGTAAAAAGGTGCGTCAGGTGGGTCATGACATCCTGAAAATAAGAAAGACAAAAAAGAAAGTCAACACAGTTGCAGATTAATTGGAAGCCAGCCAGACATCGTTTCAGATGCAGACAACCGCTCACAGCTGAAGATGGAATGCCACTTGTTGGCCAGATCCACTTTCAGGTAAAAAGGTGCGTCATGAGATACTGTGTGAAAAAAAAAAAAAATCAATATATGTATAAAAACCGAATTAACACGTACCTGTTACACAGTTGCAGATTAATTGCAAGATCCACTTTCAGGTAAAAAGATGCGTCAGGTGGGTCATGAGATCCTGAAAATAAGAAAGACAAAAAAGAAAATCTATATATGTATAGAAACTGAATGTTCACTTACCTGTTACTCAGTTGCAGATGAAAAGAAAGCCAGTCAGACACCATTGCAGATGCAGACAGCCACTCACAGGTGACGATGGATTGCCCGTTGTTGGCCAGATCCACTTTCAGGTAAAAAGCTGGGTCATGAGATCCTGAAAATAAGAAAGACAAATAAGAAAGTCAATATATGTATAGAAACTGAATGTTCACTTACCTGTTACTCAGTTGCAGATGAAAAGAAAGCCAGTCAGACACCGTTCCAGATGCAGACAAACTCACAGCTGGAGATGGATAGCCCCTTGTTGGCCGGATCCACTTTCAGGTAAAAAGGTGCATCATGGGATCCTGTGTGACAAGAAAAAAGAAAATCAATATATGTATAAAAAACGAATTAACACGTACCTGTTACACAGTTGCAGATTAATTGCAAGATCCACTTTCAGGTAAAAAGGTGCATCAGGTGGGTCATGAGATCCTAAAAAAAAAAGAAAAACAAAAAAGAAAATCAATATATGTATAGAAACTGAATGTTCACTTACCTGTTATTCAGTTGAAGATGAAAAGAAAGCCATTCAGACACCGTTCCAGATGCAGACAGCCACTCACAGCTGAAGATGGATTGCCCGTTGTTGGCCAGATCCACTTTCAGTTAAAAAGCTGGGTCATGAGATCCTGAAAATAAGAGACAAATAAAGTCAATATATGTATAGAAACCGAATGTTCACTTACCTATTACTCAGTTGCAAGTAATGAAAATCAGGCAGACAGACTTCGAGATGCAGACAACCTCTCTCAGCTGGAGATGGATAGGCACTTGTTGCCCAGATCCACTTTCAGGTAAAAAGGTGCATGAGATCCTGTGTGACAAGAAAAAAGAAAATCAGTATATGTATAAAAACCGAATTAAGACGTACCTGTTACACAGTTGCAGATTAATTGCAAGATCCACTTTCAGGTACAAATGTGCGTCAGGTGGGTCATGAGATCCTGAAAATAAGAAAGACAAAAAAGAAAGTCAACACAGTTGCAGATTAATTGCAAGCCAGCCAGACACTGATCCAGAAAAAATAAGTCAATATTTATAAAAAACGAATTAACACGTATATTTTACACAGTTGCAGATTAATTGCAAGACACCGTTCCAGATGCAGACAACCACTCACAGCTGAAGATGGATTGCCCATTGTTGGCCAGATCCACTTTCAGGTAAAAAGGTGCGTCAGGTGGGTCATGACATCCTGATAATAAGAAAGTCAACACAGTTGCAGATTAATTGCAAGCCAGTCAGACACTGATCCAGAAAAAAATAAATCAATATGTATAAAAATAGAATTAACATGTATCTTTTACACAGTTGCAGATTAATTGCAAGCCAGCCAGACACCGTTCCAGATGCAGACAATCACTCACAGCTGAGGATGGATTGCCCCTTGTTGGCCAGATCCACTTTCAGATAAAAAGGTGCGCGATGGGATCCTGTGTGACAAAAAAAAAAGAAAATCAATAAATGTATAAAAACCGAATTAACACGTACCTGTTACGCAGTTGCAGATTAATTGCAAGCCAGCCAGACACCGTTTCAGATGTAGACAACCACTCGCAGCTGAAGATGGATTGCCCCTTGTTGGCCAGATCCACTTTCAGATAAAAAGGTGCATCATGAGATCGTGTGTGACAAGAAAAAAGAAAATCAGTACATGTATAAAAACCGAATTAACACGTACCTGTTACACAGTTGCAGATTAATTGCAAGATCCACTTTAAGGTAAAAATGTGCGTCAGGTGGGTCATGAGATCCTGAAAATAAGAAAGACAAAAAAGAAAGTCAACACAGTTGCAGATTAATTGCAAGCCAGCCAGACACTGATCCAGAAAAAAGAAATCAATATGTATGAAAAAAGAAATTAACACGTATCTTTTACACAGTTGCAGACTAATTGCAAGCCAGCCAGACACCGTTCCAGATGCAGACAACCACTGACAGCTGAAGATGGATTGCCCCTTGTTGGCCAGATCCACTTTCAGGTAAAAAGGTGCATCAGGTGGGTCATGAGATCCTGAAAATAAAAAAAGACAAAAAAGAAAGTCAACACAGTTGCAGATTAATTGCAAGCCAGCCAGACACTGTTTCAGATGCAGACAACCTATCACAGCTGAAGATGGATTGCACCTTGTTGGCCAGATCCACTTTCAGATAAAAAGGTGCGTGATGGGATCCTGTGTGACAAAAAAAAAAGAAAATCAATATATGTATAAAAAACAAATTAACACGTACCTGTTACAGAGTTGCAGATTAATTGCAAGCCAGCCAGACATCGTTTCAGATGCAGACAACCACTCGCAGCTGAAGATGGATTGCCCCTTGTTGGCCAGATCCACTTTCAGATAAAAAGGTGCATCAGGTGGGTCATGACATCCTGAAAATAAGAAAGACAAAAAAGAAAGTCAATATAAGTATATAAACTGAATGTTCACTTACCTGTCACTCAGTTGCAGATGAAAAGAAAGCCAGTCAGACACCATTCCAGATGCAGGCAACCTCTCACAGCTGGACATTGATAGCCCCTTGTTGGCCAGATCCAATTTCATGTAAAAAAAGTGCGTGATGGGATCTTGTGTAACAAAAAAAAAAAGAAAATCAATATATGTATAAAAAACGAATTAACACGTACCTGTTACACAGTTGCAGATTAATTGCAAGCCAGCCAGACACCGTTCCAGATGCAGAGAACCACTTGCAGCTGAAGAAGGATTGCCCCTTGTTGGCCAGATCCGCTTTCAGGTAAAAAGGTGCGTCATGAGATCCTTTGTGACAAGAAAAAAGAAAATCAATATATGTATAAAAAACGAATTAACACGTACCTGTTACAGTTGCACATTAATTGCAAGCCAGCCAGACACCGTTCCAGATGCAGACAACCACTCGCAGCTGAAGATGGATTGCCCCTTGTTGGCTAGATCCACTTTCAGGTAAAAAGATGCGTCAGGTGGTTCATGACATCCTGAAAATAAGAAAGACAAAAAAGAAAATCTATATATGTATAGAAACTGAATGTTCCCTTACCTGTTACTCAGTTGCAGTTGAAAAGAAAGCCAGTCAGACACCATTGCAGATGCAGACAGCCACTCACAGGTCACGATGGATTGCCTGTTGTTGGCCAGATCCACTTTCAGGTAAAAAGCTGGATCATGAGATCCTGAAAATAAGAAAGACAAATAAGAAAGTCAATATATGTATACAAACTGAATGTTCACTTACCTGTTACTCAGTTGCAAATGAAAAGAAAGCCAGTCAGACGCTGTTCCAGATGCAGACAAACTCACAGCTGAATGGATAGCCCCTTGTTGGCCGGATGCACTTTCAGGTAAAAAGGTGCATCATGGATCCTGTGTAAGAAGAATAAAGAAAATCAATATATGTATAAAAAACGAATTAACACATACCTGTTACACAGTTGCAGATTAATTGCAAGCCAGCCAGACACTTTTCCAGATGGAGACATCCAGTCACAGCTGAAGATGGATTGCCCCTTGTTGGCCAGATCAACTTTCAGGTAAAAAGCTGGGTCATGAGATCCTGAAAATTAGAAAGATTAATAGTCATTATATTTATAGAAACCGAATGTTCACTTACCTGTTATTCAGTTGCAAATAAGAAAGTCAGGCAGACAGACTTCCAGATGCAGACAACCTCTCAGCTGGAGATGGATAGGCACTTGTTGGCCAGATCCACTTTCAGGTAAAAAGGTGCGTCAGGTGGGTCATGACATCCTGAAAATAAGAAAGACAAAAAAGAAAGTCAACACAGTTGCAGATTAATTGCAAGCCAGCGAGACACTATTCCAGATGCAGACAACCTATCACAGCTGAAGATGGATTGCCCCTTGTTGGCCAGATCCACTTTCAGGTAAAAAGGTGCGTGATGGGATCCTGTGTGACAAAAAAAAAGAAAATCAATATATTTATAAAAACCAAATTAACACGTTACACAGTTGCAGATTAATTGCAAGATCCACTTTCAGGGAAAAAGGTGCATCAGGTGGGTCATGAGATCCTGAAAATAAGAAAGACAAAAAAGAAAGTCAACACAGTTGCAGATTAATTGCAAGCCAGCCAGACACTTGTCCTGAAAAAAGAAATCAATATGTATAAAAAACTAATTAACACGTATCTTTTACACAGTTGCAGATTAATTGCAAGCCAGCCAGATACTGTTCCAGATGCAGACAACCACTCACAGCTGAAGATGGATTGCCCCTTGTTGGCCAGATCCACTTTAAGGTAAAAAGGTGCGTCAGGTGGGTCATGACATCCTGAAAATAAGAAAAACAAAAAAGAAAGTCAATATAAGTATAGAAACTGAATTTTCACTTACCTGTAACTCAGTTGCAGATGAAAAGAAAGACAGTCAGACACCATTCCAGATGCAGGCAACCTCTCACAGCTGGACATGGATAGCCCCTTGTTGGCCGGATCCACTTTCATGTAAAAAAGTGCGTGATGGGATCCTGTGTGACAAAAAAAAGAAAATCAATATATGTATAAAAACCAAATTAACACGTACCTGTTACACAGTTGCAGATTAATTGCAAGATCCACTTTCAGGTAAAAAGATGCGTCAGGTGGGTCATGAGATCCTGAAAATAAGAAAGACAAAAAAAGAAAGTCAACACAGTTGCAGATTAATTGCAAACCAGCCAGACACTGTTCCAGATGCAGGCAACCTCTCACAGGTGCACATGGATAGCCCCTTGTTGGCCGGATCCACTTTCAGGCAAAAAGGTGCGTGATGGGATCCTGTGTGACAAAAAAAAGAAAATCAATATATGTATAAAAACCGAATTAACACGTACCTGTTACACAGTTGCAGATTAATTGCAAGATCCACTTTAAGATAAAAAGATGCGTCAGGTGGGTCATGACATCCTGAAAATAAGAAAGACAAAAAAGAAAGTCAATATAAGTATAGAAACTGAATGTTCACTTACCTGTAACTCAGTTGCAGATGAAAAGAGCCCGTCAGACACCATTCCAGATGCAGGCAACCTCTCACAGCTGGACATGGATAGCCCCTTTTTGGCCGGATCCACTTTCAGGTAAAAAAGGTGCGTGATTGGATCTTGTGTGCCATAAAAAAAAGAAAATCAATATATGTATTAAAACCGAATTAACACGTACCTGTTACACAGTTGCAGATTAATTGCAAGCCAGCCAGACACCGTTCCAGATGCAGACAACCACTCGTATCTTAAGATGGATTGCCCCTTTTTGGCCAGGTCCACTTTCAGGTAAAAAGGTGCGTCATGAGATCCTGTGTGACAAGAAAAAAGAAAATCAATAAATGTATAAAAACCGAATTTACACGTACCTGTTACACAGTTGCTGATTAATTGCAAGATCCACTATCAGGTAAAAAGATGCGTCAGGTGGGTCATGAGATCCTGAAAATAAGCAAGACAAAAAAGACAGTCAACACTTTTGCAGATTAATTGCAAGCAAGCCAGACACTGATCCAGAAAAAAGAAATCAATGTGTATAAAAAACGAATTTACACGTATCTTTTACACAGTTGCAGATTAATTGCAAGCCAGCCAGACACCGTTCCAGATGCAGACAACCACTCACAGCTGAAGATGGATTGCCTCTTGTTGGCCAGATCCACTTTCAGGTAAAAAGGTGCGTCAGGTGGGTCATGACATCCTGAAAATAAGAAAGACAAAAAAGAAAGTCAACACAGTTGCAGATTAATTGCAAGCCAGCCAGACACTGATCCAGAAAAAAGAAATCAATACGTACAAAAAACGAATTAACACATATCTTTTACACAGTTGCACATTACTTGCAAGCCAGCCAGACACCGTTCCAGATGCAGACAACCACTCACAGCTGAAGATGGATCGTCCCTTGTTGGCCAGATCCACTTTCAGGTAAAAAGGTGCATCAGGTGTGTCATGACATCCTGAAAATAAGAAAGACTAAAAAGAAAGTCAATATAAGTATAGAAACTGAATGTTCACTTACCTGTAAGTCAGTTGCAGATGAAAAGAAAGCCAGTCAGACACCATTCCAGATGCAGGCAACCTCTCAGAGATGGACATGGATAGCCCCTTGTTGGTCGGATCCACTTTCAGGTAAAAAGGTGTGATGGGATTCTGTGTGACAAAAAAATGAAAATCAATATATGTATAAAAACCAAATCAACACGTACCTGTTACATAGTTGCAGATTAATTGCAAGCCAGCCAGACACCGTTCCAGATGCAGACAACCACTCGTAGCTGAAGATCGATTGCCCCTTTTTGGCCAGGTCCACTTTCAGGTAAAAAGGTGCGTCATGAGATCCTGTGTGACAAGAAAAAAGAAACTCAATATATGTATAAAAACCGAATTAACACGTACCTGTTACACAGTTGCAGATTAATTGCAAGATCCACTTTCAGGTAAAAAGATGCGTCAGGTGGGTCATGAGATCCTGAAAATAAGAAAGACAAAAAAGAAAGTCAACACAGTTGCAGATTAATTGCAAGCCAGCCAGACACTGATCCAGAAAAAATAAGTCAATATGTATAAAAAACGAATTAACATGTGTATTTTACACAGTTGCAGATTAATTGCAAGACAGCCAGACACCGTTCCAGATGCAGACAACCACTCACAGCTGAAGATGGATTGCCCCTTGTTGGCCAGATCCACTTTCAGGTAAAAAGGTGCATCAGGTGGATCATGAGATCCTGAAAATAAAAAAAGACAAAAAAGAAAGTCAACACAGTTGCAGATTAATTGCAAACCAGCCAGACACTGTTCCAGATGCAGGCAACCTCTCACAGGTGCACATGGATAGCCCCTTGTTGGCCGGATCCACTTTCAGGCAAAAAGGTGCGTGATGGGATCCTTTGTGACAAAAAAAAGAAAATCATTATATGTATAAAAACCGAATTAACACGTACCTGTTACACAGTTGCAGATTAATTGCAAGATCCACTTTAAGATAAAAAGATGCGTCAGGTGGGTCATGACATCCTGAAAATAAGAAAGACAAAAAAGAAAGTCAATATAAGTATAGAAACTGAATGTTCACTTACCTGTTACTCAGTTGCAGATGAAAAGAAAGCCAGTCAGACACCATTGCAGATGCAGACAGCCACTCACAGGTGACGATGGATTGCCCGTTGTTGGCCAGATCCACTTTCAGGTAAAAAGGTGCATCAGGTGGGTCATGAGATCCTGAAAATAAAAAAAGACAAAAAAGAAAGTCAACACAGTTGCAGATTAATTGCAAGCCAGCCAGATACTGTTCCAGATGCAGACAACCACTCACAGCTGAAGATGGATTGCCCCTTGTTGGCCAGATCCACTTTCAGGTAAAAAGGTGCATCAGGTGGGTCATGAGATCCTGAAAATAAAAAAAGACAAAAAAGAAAGTCAACACAGTTGCAGATTAATTGCAAGCCAGCCAGACACTGTTCCAGATGCAGACAACCTATCACAGCTGAAGATGGATTGCACCTTGTTGGCCAGATCCACTTTCAGATAAAAAGGTGCGTGATGGGATCCTGTGTGACAAAAAAAAAGAAAATCAATATATGTATAAAAACCGAATTAACACGTACCTGTTACAGTTGCACATTAATTGCAAGCCAGCCAGACACCGTTTCAGATGCAGACAACCACTCGCAGCTGACGATGGATTGCCCCTTGTTGGCCAGATCCACTTTCAGATAAAAAGGTGCATCAGGTGGGTCATGACATCCTGAAAATAAGAAAGACAAAAAAGAAAGTCAATATAAGTATATAAACTGAATGTTCACTTACCTGTAACTCAGTTGCAGATGAAAAGAAAGCCAGTCAGACACCATTACAGATGCAGGCAACCTCTCACAGCTGGACATTGATAGCCCCTTGTTGGCCAGATCCACTTTCAGGTAAAAAGGTGCGTGATGGGATCCTTTTTGATAAAAAAAAGAAAATCAATATATGTATAAAAACCGAATTAACACGTACCTGTTACACAGTTGCAGATTAATTGCAAGATCCACTTTGAGATAAAAAGATGCGTCAGGTGGGTCATGACATCCTGAAAATAAGAAAGACAAAAAAGAAAGTCAATATAAGTATAGAAACTGAATGTTCACTTACCTGTTGCTCAGTTGCAGATGAAAAGAAAGCCAGTCAGACCATTGCAGACCATTGCAGATGCAGACAGCCACTCACAGGTGACGATGGATTGCCCGTTGTTGGCCAGATCCACTTTCAGGTAAAATGGTGCGTGATGGGATCCTGTGTGACATAAAAAAAAGAAAATCAATATATGTATAAAAACTGAATTAACACGTACCTGTTACACAGTTGCAGATTAATTGCAAGCCAGCCAGACACTGTTCCAGATGCAGTCAACAACTCGTATCTGAAGATGGATTACCCCTTGTTGGCCAGATCCACTTTCAGGTAAAAAGGTGCGTGATGGGATCCTGTGTGACAAGAAAAAAGAAAATCAATATATGTATAAAATCCGAATTAACACGTACCTGTTATACAGTTGCAGATTAATTGCAAGATCCACTTTCAGGTAAAAAGATGCGTCAGGTGGGTCATGAGATCCTGAAAATAAGAAAGACAAAAAAGAAAGTCAACACAGTTGCAGATTAATTGCAAGCTAGCCAGACACTGATCCAGAAAAAAGAAATCAATATGTATAAAAAACGAATTAACACGTATCTTTTACCCAGACACCGTTCCAGATGCAGACAACCTCTCACAGCTGAAGATGGATTGCCTCTTGTTGGCCAGATCCCCTTTCAGGAAAAAAGGTGCATCAGGTGAGTCATGACATCCTGAAAATAAGAAAGACAAAAAAGAAATTCAATATAGGTTTAGAAACTGAATGTTCACTTACCTGTAACTCAGTTGCAGATGAAAAGAAAGCCAGTCAGACACCATTCCAGATGCAGGCAACCTCTCACAGCTGGACATGGATAGCCCCTTGTTGGCCGGATCCACTTTCAGGTAAAAAGGTGTGTGATGGGATCCTGTGTGACAAAAAAAAGAAAATCATATAAGTATAAAAACCGAATTAACACGTACCTGTTACACAGTTGCAGATTAATTGCAAGCCAGCCAGACACCGTTCCAAATGCAGACAACCACTCGCAGCTGAAGATGGATTGCCCCTTGTTGGCCAGGTCCACTTTCAGGTAAAAAGGTCTGTCAGGTGGGTCATGAGATCCTGAAAATAAGAAAGACAAAAAATAAAGTCAACACAGTTGCAGATTAATTGCAAGCCAGCCAGACACTGATCCAGAAAAAAGAAATCAATAAGTATAAACAAAATGAATTAACATGTATCTTTTACACAGTTGCAGATTAACTGCAAGCCAGCCAGACACCGTTCCAGATGCAGACAACCACTCACAGCTGAAGATGGATTGCCCCTTGTTGGCCAGATCCACTTTTAGGTAAAAAGGTGCGTGATGGGATCCTGTGTGACAAAAAAAAGAAAATCAATATATGTATAAAAACCGAATTAACACGTACCTGTTACACAGTTGCAGATTAATTGCAAGCCAGCCAGACACCGTTCTAGATGGAGACAACCACTCATAGCTGAAGATGGATTGCCCCTTGTTGGCCAGGTCCACTTTCAGGTAAAAAGGTGCGTCATGAGATCCTGTGTGACAAGAAAAAAGAAAATCAATATATGTATAAAAACCGAATTAACACGTACCTGTTACACAGTTGCAGATTAATTGCAAGCCAGCCAGACACCGTTCTAGATGCAGACAACCACTCATAGCTGAAGATGGATTGCCCCTTGTTGGCCAGGTCCACTTTCAAGCAAAAAGGTGCGTCATGAGATCCTGTGTGACAAGAAAAAAGAAAATCAATATATGTATAAAATCCGAATTTCAGGTAAAAAGATGCGTCAGGTGGGTCATGACATCCTGAAAATAAGAAAGACAAAAAAGAAAGTCAATATAAGTATAGAAACTGAATGTTCACTTACCTGTAACTCAGTTGCAGATTAAAAAAAGAAAGCCAGTCAGACACCATTCCAGATGCAGGCAACCTCTCACAGCTGGACATGGATAGCCCCTTGTTGGCCGGATCCACTTTCAGGTAAAAAGGTGCGTGATGGGATGCTGTGTGACAAAAAAAAGAAAATCAATATATGTATAAAAACCGAATTAACACTTACCTGTTACACAATTGCAGATTAATTGCAAGCCAGCCAGACACCGTTCCAGATGGAGACAACCACTCGTAGCTGAAGATGGATTGCCCCTTTTTGGCCAGGTCCACTTTCAGGTAAAAAGGTGCGTCATGAGATCCTGTGTGACAAGAAAAGAGAAAGTCAATATATGTATAAAATCCAAATTAACACGTACCTGTTACACAGTTGCAGATTAATTGCATGATCCACTTTCAGGTAAAAAGATGCGTCAGGTGGGTCATGAGATCCTGAAAATAAGAAAGACAAAAAAGAATGTCAACACAGTTGCAGATTAATTGCAAGCCAGCCAGACACTGATCCAGAAAAAAGAAATCAATATGTATAAAAAAACGAATTAACACGTATCTTTTACACAGTTGCAGATTAATTGCAAGCCAGCCAGACACCGTTCCAGATGCAGACAACCACTCACAGCTAAAGATGGATTGCCCCTTGTTGGCCAGATCCACTTTCAGGTAAAAAGGTGCGTGATGGGATCCTGTGTGACAAAAAAAAGAAAATCAATATATGTATAAAAACGGAATTAACACGTACCTGTTACACAGTTGCAGATTAATTGCAAGCCAGCCAGACACTGATCTAGAAAAAAGAAATCAGGTGTGTGATGGGATCCTGTGTGACAAAAAAAAGAAAATCAATATATGTATAAAAATCGAATTAACACGTACCTGTTACACAGTTTCAAGTTAATTGCAAGCCAGCCAGACACCGTTCTAAAAAGAACGGTGTCTGGCTGAAAGAAAATCAAAATATGTATAAAAACCGAATTAACACGTACCTGTTACACAGTTGCAGATTAATTGCAAGCCAGCCAGACACTGATCTAGAAAAAAGAAATCAGGTGTGTGATGGGATCCTTTGTGACAAAAAAAGAAAATCAATATATGTATAAAAAACGAATTAACACGTACCTGTTACACAGTTGCAGATTAATTGCAAGCCAGCCAGACACCGTTCCAGATGCAGACAACCACTCGTAGCTGAAGATGGATAGCCCCTTGTTGGCCGGATCCACTTTCAGGTAAAAAGGTGTTTGATGGGATCCTGTGTGACAAAAAAAATAAAATCAATATATGTATAAAAACCGAATTAACACGTACCTGTTACACAGTTGCAGATTAATTGCAAGCCAGCCAGACACCGTTCCAGATGCAGACAACCACTCGTAGCTGAAGATGGATTGCCCCTTGTTGGCCAGGTCCACTTCAGGTAAAAAGGTGCGTCATGAGATCCTGTGTGACAAGAAAAGAGAAAATCAATATATGTATAAAATCTGAATTAACACGTACCTGTTACACAGTTGCAGATTAATTGCAAGATCCACTTTCAGGTAAAAAGATGCGTCAGGTGGGTCATGACATCCTGAAAATAAGAAAGACAAAAAAGAAAGTCAACACAGATGCAGATTAATTGCAAGCCAGCCAGACATTGATCCAGAAAAAAGAAATCAATATGTAAGAAAAACGAACTAACACGTATATTTTACACAGTTGTAGATTAATTGCAAGCCCGCCAGACACCGTTCCAGATGCAGGCAACCTCTCACAGCTGGACATGGATAGCCCCTTGTTGGCCGGATCCACTTTCAGGTAAAAAGGTGCGTGATGGGATCCTGTGTGACAAAAAAAAGAAAATCAATATATGTATAAAAACTGAATTAACACGTACCTGTTACACAGTTGCAGATTAATTGCAAGCCAGCCAGACACCGTTCCAGATGCAGACAACCACTCGTAGCTGAAGATGGATAGCCCCTTGTTGGCCGGATCCACTTTCAGGTAAAAAGGTGTTTGATGGGATCCTGTGTGACAAAAAAAATTAAATCAATATATGTATAAAAACCGAATTACCTCTTACCTGTTACACAATTGCAGATTAATTGCAAGCCAGCCAGACACCATTTCAGATGCAGACAACCATTCGCAGCTGAAGATGGATTGCCCCTTGTTGGCCAGATCCACTTTCAGGTAAAAAGGTGCGTGATGGGATCCTGTGTGACAAAAAAAAGAAAATCAATATATGTATAAAAAACGAATTAACACGTACCTGTTACACAGTTGCAGATTAATTGCAAGATCCACTTTCAGGTAAAAAGATACGTCAGGTGGGTCATGACATCCTGAAATTAAGAAAGACAAAAAAGAAATTCATTATAGGTATAGAAACTGAATGTTCACTTACCTGTAACTCAGTTGCAGATGAAAAGAAAGCCAGTCAGACACCATTCCAGATGCAGGCAACCTGTCACAGCTGGACATGGATAGCCCCTTGTTGGCCGGATCCACTTTTAGGTAAAAAGGTGTTTGATGGGATCCTGTGTGACAAAAAAAAGAAAATCAATATATGTATAAAAACCGAATTACCACTTACCTGTTACACAATTGCAGATTAATTGCAAGCCAGCCAGACACCGTTTCAGATGCAGACAACCATTCGCAGCTGAAGATGGATTGCCCCTTGTTGGCCAGATCCACTTTCAGGTAAAAAGGTGCGTGATGGGATCCTGTGTGACAAAAAAAAGAAAATCAATATATGTATAAAAAACGAATTAACACGTACCTGTTACACAGTTGCAGATTAATTGCAAGCCAGCCAGACACTGATCAAGAAAAAAGAAATCAGGTGTGTGATGGAATCCTGTGTGACAAAAAAAGAAAATCAATATATGTATAAAAACCGAATTAACACGTACCTGTTACACAGTTGCAGATTAATTGCAAGCCAGCCAGACACCGTTCTAGATGCAGACAACCACTCATAGCTGAAGATGGATTGCCCCTTGTTGGCCAGGTCCACTTTCAGGTAAAAAGGTGCGTCATGAGATCCTGTGTGACAAGAAAAAAGAAAATCAATATATGTATAAAAACCGAATTAACACGTACCTGTTACACAGTTGCAGATTAATTGCAAGCCAGCCAGACACCGTTCTAGATGCAGACAACCACTCATAGCTGAAGATGGATTGCCCCTTGTTGGCCAGGTCCACTTTCAAGCAAAAAGGTGCGTCATGAGATCCTGTGTGACAAGAAAAAAGAAAATCAATATATGTATAAAAACCGAATTAACACGTACCTGTTACACAGTTGCAGATTAATTGCAAGATCCATTTTCAAGTAAAAAGATGCGTCAGGTGGGTCATGACATCCTGAAAATAAGAAAGACAAAAAAGAAAGTCAATATAAGTATAGAAACTGAATGTTCACTTACCTGTAACTCAGTTGCAGATTAAAAAAAGAAAGCCAGTCAGACACCATTCCAGATGCAGGCAACCTCTCACAGCTGGAAATGGATAGCCCCTTGTTGGCCAGATCCACTTTCAGGTAAAAAGGTGCATGATGGGATCCTGTGTGACAAAAAAAAGAAAATCAATATATTTATAAAAACTGAATTAACACGTACCTGTTACACAGTTGCAGATTAATTGCAAGCCAGCCAGACACCGTTCCAGATGCAGACAACCACTCGTAGCTGAAGATGGATTGCCCCTTGTTGGCCAGATCCACTTTCAGGTAAAAAGGTGCGTGATGGGATCCTGTGTGACAAAAAAAAGAAAATCAATATATGTATAAAAAACGAATTAACACGTACCTGTTACACAGTTGCAGATTAATTGCAAGCCAGCCAGACACTGATCCAGAAAAAAGAAATCAGGTGTGTGATGGAATCCTGTGTGACAAAAAAAGAAAATCATTATATGTATAAAAAACGAATTAACACGTATCTTTTACACAGTTGCAGATTAATTGCAAGCCAGCCAGACACCGTTCCAGATGCAGACAACCACTCGTAGCTGAAGATGGATTGCCCCTTTTTGGCCAGATCCACGTTCAGGTAAAAAGGTGCGTGATGGGATCCTGTGTGACAAGAAAAAAGAAAATCAATATATGTATAAAAACCGAATTAATACATACCTGTTACACAGTTGCAGATTAATTGCAAGATCCACGTTCAGGTAAAAAGATGCATCAGGTGGGTCATGACATCCTGAAAATAAGAAAGACAAAAAAGAAAGTCAACACAGATGCAGATTAATTGCAAGCCAGCCAGACACTGATCCAGAAAAAAGAAATCAATATGTATGAAAAATGAATTAACACGTATATTTTACACAGTTGCAGATTAATTGCAAGCCCGCCAGACACCGTTCCAGATGCAGACAACCACTCACACCTGAAGATGGATTGCCCCTTGTTGGCCAGATCCACTTTTAGGTAAAAAGGTGCGTGATGGGATCCTGTGTGACAAAAAAAAGAAAATCAATATATGTATAAAAACCGAATTAACACGTACCTGTTACACAGTTGCAGATTAATTGCAAGCCAGCCAGACACCGTTCTAGATGCAGACAACCACTCATAGCTGAAGATGGATTGCCCCTTGTTGGCCAGGTCCACTTTCAGGTAAAAAGGTGCGTCATGAGATCCTGTGTGACAAGAAAAAAGAAAATCAATATATGTATAAAAACCGAATTAACACGTACCTGTTACACAGTTGCAGATTAATTGCAAGATCCACTTTCAGGTAAAAAGATGCATCAGGTGGGTCATGACATCCTGAAAATAAGAAAGACAAAAAAGAAAGTCAATATAAGTATAGAAACTGAATGTTCACTTACCTGTAACTCAGTTGCAGATTAAAAAAAGATAGCCAGTCAGACACCATTCCAGATGCAGGCAACCTCTCACAGCTGGACATGGATAGCCCCTTGTTGGCCGGATCCACTTTCAGGTAAAAAGGTGCGTGATGGGATCCTGTGTGACAAAAAAAAGAAAATCAATATATGTATAAAAACTGAATTAACACGTACCTGTTACACAGTTGCAGATTAATTGCAAGCCAGCCAGACACCGTTCCAGATGCAGACAACCACTCGTAGCTGAAGATGGATTGCCCCTTTTTGGCCAGGTCCACTTTCAGGTAAAAAGGTGCGTCATGAGATCCTGTGTGACAAGAAAAGAGAAAATCAATATATGTATAAAATCCGAATTAACACGTACCTGTTACACAGTTGCAGATTAATTGCATGATCCACTTTCAGGTAAAAAGATGCGTCAGGTGGGTCATGAGATCCTGAAAATAAGAAAGACAAAAAAGAATGTCAACACAGTTGCAGATTAATTGCAAGCCAGCCAGACACTGATCCAGAAAAAAGAAATCAATGTGTATAAAAAACGAATTAACACGTATCTTTTACACAGTTGCAGATTAATTGCAAGCCAGCCAGACACCGTTCCAGATGCAGACAACCACTCACAGCTGAAGATGGATTGCCCCTTGTTGGCCAGATCCACTTTCAGGTAAAAAGGTGCGTGATGGGATCCTGTGTGACAAAAAAAAGAAAATCAATATATGTATAAAAACCAAATTAACACGTACCTGTTACACAGTTGCAGATTAATTGCAAGCCAGCCAGACACTGATCTAGAAAAAAGAAATCAGGTGTGTGATGGAATCCTGTGTGACAAAAAAAGAAAATCAATATATGTATAAAAAACGAATTAACACGTATCTGTTACACAGTTGTAGATTAATTGCAAGCCAGCCAGACACCGTTCCAGATGCAGACAACCACTCACACCTGAAGATGGATTGCCCCTTGTTGGCCAGGTCCACTTTCAGGTAAAAAGGTGCGTCATGAGATCCTGTGTGACAAGAAAAAAGAAAATCAATATATGTATAAAAACCGAATTAACACGTACCTGTTACACAGTTGCAGATTAATTGCAAGCCAGCCAGACACCGATCTAGATGCAGACAACCACTCATAGCTGAAGATGGATTGCCCCTTGTTGGCCAGGTCCACTTTCAAGCAAAAAGGTGCGTCATGAGATCCTGTGTGAGAAGAAAAAAGAAAATCAATATATGTATAAAAACCGAATTAACACGTACCTGTTTCACAGTTGCAGATTAATTGCAAAATCCACTTTCAGGTAAAAAGATGCTTCAGGTGGGTCATGACATCCTGAAAATAAGAAAGACAAAAAAGAAAGTCAATATAAGTATAGAAACTGAATGTTCACTTACCTGTAACTCAGTTGCAGATTAAAAAAAGAAAGCCAGTCAGACACCATTCCAGATGCAGGCAACCTCTCACAGCTGGACATGGATAGCCCCTTGTTGGCCGGATCCACTTTCAGGTAAAAAGGTGCGTGATGGGATCCTGTGTGACAAAAAAAAGAAAATCAATATATGTATAAAAACTGAATTAACACGTACCTGTTACACAGTTGCAGATTAATTGCAAGCCAGCCAGACACCGTTCCAGATGCAGACAACCACTCGTAGCTGAAGATGGATTGCCCCTTTTTGGCCAGGTCCACTTTCAGGTAAAAAGGTGCGTCATGAGATCCTGTGTGACAAGAAAAGAGAAAATCAATATATGTATAAAATCCGAATTAACACGTACCTGTTACACAGTTGCAGATTAATTGCATGATCCACTTTCAGGTAAAAAGATGCGTCAGGTGGGTCATGACATCCTGAAATTAAGAAAGACAAAAAAGAAATTCATTATAGGTATAGAAACTGAATGTTCACTTACCTGTAACTCAGTTGCAGATGAAAAGAAAGCCAGTCAGACACCATTCCAGATGCAGGCAACCTGTCACAGCTGGACATGGATAGCCCCTTGTTGGCCGGATCCACTTTCAGGTAAAAAGGTGTTTGATGGGATCCTGTGTGACAAAAAAAAGAAAATCAATATATGTATAAAAACCGAATTACCACTTACCTGTTACACAATTGCAGATTAATTGCAAGCCAGCCAGACACCGTTTCAGATGCAGACAACCATTCTCAGCTGAAGATGGATTGCCCCTTGTTGGCCAGATCCACTTTCAGGTAAAAAGGTGCGTGATGGGATCCTGTGTGACAAAAAAAAGAAAATCAATATATGTATAAAAAACGAATTAACACGTACCTGTTACACAGTTGCAGATTAATTGCAAGCCAGCCAGACACTGATCCAGAAAAAACAAATCAGGTGTGTGATGGAATCCTGTGTGACAAAAAAAGAAAATCATTATATGTATAAAAAACGAATTAACACGTATCTTTTACACAGTTGCAGATTAATTGCAAGCCAGCCAGACACCGTTCCAGATGCAGACAACCACTCACAGCTGAAGATGGATTGCCCCTTGTTGGCCAGATCCACGTTCAGGTAAAAAGGTGCGTGATGGGATCCTGTGTGACAAAAAAAAGAAAATCAATATATGTATAAAAACCGAATTAACACGTACCTGTTACACAGTTGCAGATTAATTGCAAGCCAGCCAGACACTGATCCAGAAAAAACAAATCAGGTGTGTGATGGAATCCTGTGTGACAAAAAAAGAAAATCATTATATGTATAAAAAACGAATTAACACGTATCTTTTACACAGTTGCAGATTAATTGCAAGCCAGCCAGACACCGTTCCAGATGCAGACAACCACTCACAGCTGAAGATGGATTGCCCCTTGTTGGCCAGATCCACGTTCAGGTAAAAAGGTGCGTGATGGGATCCTGTGTGACAAGAAAAAAGAAAATCAATATATGTATAAAAACCGAATTAATACATACCTGTTACACAGTTGCAGATTAATTGCAAGATCCACTTTCAGGTAAAAAGATGCGTCAGGTGGGTCATGACATCCTGAAAATAAGAAAGACAAAAAAGAATGTCAACACAGTTGCAGATTAATTGCAAGCCAGCCAGACACTGATCCAGAAAAAAGAAATCAATGTGTATAAAAAACGAATTAACACGTATCTTTTACACAGTTGCAGATTAATTGCAAGCCAGCCAGACACCGTTCCAGATGCAGACAACCACTCACAGCTGAAGATGGATTGCCCCTTGTTGGCCAGATCCACTTTCAGGTAAAAAGGTGCGTGATGGGATCCTGTGTGACAAAAAAAAGAAAATCAATATATGTATAAAAATCGAATTAACACGTACCTGTTACACAGTTGCAGATTAATTGCAAGCCAGCCAGACACTGATCTAGAAAAAAGAAATCAGGTGTGTGATGGGATCCTGTGTGACAAAAAAAGAAAATCAATATATGTATAAAAAACGAATTAACACGTATCTTTTACACAGTTGTAGATTAATTGCAAGCCAGCCAGACACCGTTCCAGATGCAGACAACCACTCACACCTGAAGATGGATTGCCCCTTCTTGGCCAGATCCACTTTTAGGTAAAAAGGTGCGTGATGGGATCCTGTGTGACAAAAAAAAGAAAATCAATATATGTATAAAAACCGAATTAACACGTACCTGTTACACAGTTGCAGATTAATTGCAAGCCAGCCAGACACCGTTCTAGATGCAGACAACCACTCATAGCTGAAGATGGATTGCCCCTTGTTGGCCAGGTCCACTTTCAGGTAAAAAGGTGCGTCATGAGATCCTGTGTGACAAGAAAAAAGAAAATCAATATATGTATAAAAACCGAATTAACACGTACCTGTTACACAGTTGCAGATTAATTGCAAGATCCACTTTCAGGTAAAAAGATGCATCAGGTGGGTCATGACATCCTGAAAATAAGAAAGACAAAAAAGAAAGTCAATATAAGTATAGAAACTGAATGTTCACTTACCTGTAACTAAGTTGCAGATTAAAAAAAGATAGCCAGTCAGACACCATTCCAGATGCAGGCAACCTCTCACAGCTGGACATGGATAGCCCCTTGTTGGCCGGATCCACTTTCAGGTAAAAAGGTGCGTGATGGGATCCTGTGTGACAAAAAAAAGAAAATCAATATATGTATAAAAACTGAATTAACACGTACCTGTTACACAGTTGCAGATTAATTGCAAGCCAGCCAGACACCGTTCCAGATGCAGACAACCACTCGTAGCTGAAGATGGATTGCCCCTTTTTGGCCAGGTCCACTTTCAGGTAAAAAGGTGCGTCATGAGATCCTGTGTGACAAGAAAAGAGAAAATCAATATATGTATAAAATCCGAATTAACACGTACCTGTTACACAGTTGCAGATTAATTGCATGATCCACTTTCAGGTAAAAAGATGCGTCAGGTGGGTCATGACATCCTGAAATTAAGAAAGACAAAAAAGAAATTCATTATAGGTATAGAAACTGAATGTTCACTTACCTGTAACTCAGTTGCAGATGAAAAGAAAGCCAGTCAGAGACCATTCCAGATGCAGGCAACCTGTCACAGCTGGACATGGATAGCCCCTTGTTGGCCGGATCCACTTTCAGGTAAAAAGGTGTTTGATGGGATCCTGTGTGACAAAAAAAAGAAAATCAATATATGTATAAAAACCGAATTACCACTTACCTGTTACACAATTGCAGATTAATTGCAAGCCAGCCAGACACCGTTTCAGATGCAGACAACCATTCTCAGCTGAAGATGGATTGCCCCTTGTTGGCCAGATCCACTTTCAGGTAAAAAGGTGCGTGATGGGATCCTGTGTGACAAAAAAAAGAAAATCAATATATGTATAAAAAACGAATTAACACGTACCTGTTACACAGTTGCAGATTAATTGCAAGCCAGCCAGACACTGATCCAGAAAAAACAAATCAGGTGTGTGATGGAATCCTGTGTGACAAAAAAAGAAAATCATTATATGTATAAAAAACGAATTAACACGTATCTTTTACACAGTTGCAGATTAATTGCAAGCCAGCCAGACACCGTTCCAGATGCAGACAACCACTCACAGCTGAAGATGGATTGCCCCTTGTTGGCCAGATCCACGTTCAGGTAAAAAGGTGCGTGATGGGATCCTGTGTGACAAGAAAAAAGAAAATCAATATATGTATAAAAACCGAATTAATACATACCTGTTACACAGTTGCAGATTAATTGCAAGATCCACTTTCAGGTAAAAAGATGCGTCAGGTGGGTCATGACATCCTGAAAATAAGAAAGACAAAAAAGAATGTCAACACAGTTGCAGATTAATTGCAAGCCAGCCAGACACTGATCCAGAAAAAAGAAATCAATGTGTATAAAAAACGAATTAACACGTATCTTTTACACAGTTGCAGATTAATTGCAAGCCAGCCAGACACCGTTCCAGATGCAGACAACCACTCACAGCTGAAGATGGATTGCCCCTTGTTGGCCAGATCCACTTTCAGGTAAAAAGGTGCGTGATGGGATCCTGTGTGACAAAAAAAAGAAAATCAATATATGTATAAAAACCAAATTAACACGTACCTGTTACACAGTTGCAGATTAATTGCAAGCCAGCCAGACACTGATCTAGAAAAAAGAAATCAGGTGTGTGATGGGATCCTGTGTGACAAAAAAAAGAAAATCAATATATGTATAAAAATCGAATTAACACGTACCTGTTACACAGTTGCAGATTAATTGCAAGCCAGCCAGACACCGTTCTAAAAAGAACGGTGTCTGGCTGAAATAAAATCAAAATATGTATAAAAACCGAATTAACACGTACCTGTTACACAGTTGCAGATTAATTGCAAGCCAGCCAGACACTGATCTAGAAAAAAGAAATCAGGTGTGTGATGGAATCCTGTGTGACAAAAAAAGAAAATCAATATATGTATAAAAAACGAATTAACACGTATCTTTTACACAGTTGTAGATTAATTGCAAGCCAGCCAGACACCGTTCCAGATGCAGACAACCACTCACACCTGAAGATGGATTGCCCCTTGTTGGCCAGATCCACTTTCAGATAAAAAGGTGCGTCATGAGATCCTGTGTGACAAGAAAAAAGAAAATCAATATATGTATAAAAACCGAATTAACACGTACCTGCTACACAGTTGCAGATTAATTGCAAGATCCACTTTCAGGTAAAAAGATGCGTCAGGTGGGTCATGACATCCTGAAATTAAGAAAGACAAAAAAGAATGTCAACACAGTTGCAGATTAATTGCAAGCCAGCCAGACACTGATCCAGAAAAAAGAAATCAATGTGTATAAAAAACGAATTAACACGTATCTTTTACACAGTTGCTGATTAATTGCAAGCCAGCCAGACACCGTTCCAGATGCAGACAACCACTCACAGCTGAAGATGGATTGCCCCTTGTTGGCCAGATCCACTTTCAGGTAAAAAGGTGCGTGATGGGATCCTGTGTGACAAAAAAAAGAAAATCAATATATGTATAAAAACCAAATTAACACGTACCTGTTACACAGTTGCAGATTAATTGCAAGCCAGCCAGACACTGATCTAGAAAAAAGAAATCAGGTGTGTGATGGGATCCTGCTTGACAAAAAAAAGAAAATCAATATATGTATAAAAATCGAATTAACACGTACCTGTTACACAGTTGCAGATTAATTGCAAGCCAGCCAGACACCGTTCTAAAAAGAACGGTGTCTGGCTGAAATAAAATCAAAATATGTATAAAAACCGAATTAACACGTACCTGTTACACAGTTGCAGATTAATTGCAAGCCAGCCAGACACTGATCCAGAAAAAAGAAATCAGGTGTGTGATGGAATCCTGTGTGACAAAAAAAGAAAATCATTATATGTACAAAAAACAAATTAACACGTATCTTTTACACAGTTGCAGATTAATTGCAAGCCAGCCAGACACCGCTCCAGATGCAGACAACCACTCAAACCTGAAGATGGATTGCCCCTTGTTGGCCAGATCCACTTTTAGGTAAAAAGGTGCGTGATGGGATCCTGTGTGACAAAAAAAAGAAAATCAATATATGTATAAAAACCGAATTAACACGTACCTGTTACACAGTTGCAGATTAATTGCAAGCCAGCCAGACACCGTTCTAGATGCAGACAACCACTCATAGCTGAAGATGGATTGCCCCTTTTTGGCCAGGTCCACTTTCAGGTAAAAAGGTGCGTCATGAGATCCTGTGTGACAAGAAAAAAGAAAATCAATATATGTATAAAAACCGAATTAACACGTACCTGTTACACAGTTGCAGATTAATTGTAAGATCCACTTTCAGGTAAAAAGATGCATCAGGTGGGTCATGACATCCTGAAAATAAGAAAGACAAAAAAGAAAGTCAATATAAGTATAGAAACTGAATGTTCACTTACCTGTAACTCAGTTGCAGATTAAAAAAAGAAAGCCAGTCAGACACCATTCCAGATGCAGGCAACCTCTCACAGCTGGACATGGATAGCCCCTTGTTGGCCGGATCCACTTTCAGGTAAAAAGGTGCGTGATGGGATCCTGTGTGACAAAAAAATGAAAATCAATATATGTATAAAAACTGAATTAACACGTACCTGTTACACAGTTGCAGATTAATTGCAAGCCAGCCAGACACCGTTCCAGATGCAGACAACCACTCGTAGCTGAAGATGGATTGCCCCTTTTTGGCCAGGTCCACTTTCAGGTAAAAAGGTGCGTCATGAGATCCTGTGTGACAAGAAAAGAGAAAATCAATATATGTATAAAATCCGAATTAACACGTACCTGTTACACAGTTGCAGATTAATTGCATGATCCACTTTCAGGTAAAAAGATGCGTCAGGTGGGTCATGACATCCTGAAATTAAGAAAGACAAAAAAGAAATTCATTATAGGTATAGAAACTGAATGTTCACTTACCTGTAACTCAGTTGCAGATGAAAAGAAAGCCAGTCAGAGACCATTCCAGATGCAGGCAACCTGTCACAGCTGGACATGGATAGCCCCTTGTTGGCCGGATCCACTTTCAGGTAAAAAGGTGTTTGATGGGATCCTGTGTGACAAAAAAAAGAAAATCAATATATGTATAAAAACCGAATTACCACTTACCTGTTACACAATTGCAGATTAATTGCAAGCCAGCCAGACACCGTTTCAGATGCAGACAACCATTCTCAGCTGAAGATGGATTGCCCCTTGTTGGCCAGATCCACTTTCAGGTAAAAAGGTGCGTGATGGGATCCTGTGTGACAAAAAAAAGAAAATCAATATATGTATAAAAAACGAATTAACACGTACCTGTTACACAGTTGCAGATTAATTGCAAGCCAGCCAGACACTGATCCAGAAAAAACAAATCAGGTGTGTGATGGAATCCTGTGTGACAAAAAAAGAAAATCATTATATGTATAAAAAACGAATTAACACGTATCTTTTACACAGTTGCAGATTAATTGCAAGCCAGCCAGACACCGTTCCAGATGCAGACAACCACTCACAGCTGAAGATGGATTGCCCCTTGTTGGCCAGATCCACGTTCAGGTAAAAAGGTGCGTGATGGGATCCTGTGTGACAAGAAAAAAGAAAATCAATATATGTATAAAAACCGAATTAATACATACCTGTTACACAGTTGCAGATTAATTGCAAGATCCACTTTCAGGTAAAAAGATGCGTCAGGTGGGTCATGACATCCTGAAAATAAGAAAGACAAAAAAGAATGTCAACACAGTTGCAGATTAATTGCAAGCCAGCCAGACACTGATCCAGAAAAAAGAAATCAATGTGTATAAAAAACGAATTAACACGTATCTTTTACACAGTTGCAGATTAATTGCAAGCCAGCCAGACACCGTTCCAGATGCAGACAACCACTCACAGCTGAAGATGGATTGCCCCTTGTTGGCCAGATCCACTTTCAGGTAAAAAGGTGCGTGATGGGATCCTGTGTGACAAAAAAAAGAAAATCAATATATGTATAAAAACCAAATTAACACGTACCTGTTACACAGTTGCAGATTAATTGCAAGCCAGCCAGACACTGATCTAGAAAAAAGAAATCAGGTGTGTGATGGGATCCTGTGTGACAAAAAAAAGAAAATCAATATATGTATAAAAATCGAATTAACACGTACCTGTTACACAGTTGCAGATTAATTGCAAGCCAGCCAGACACCGTTCTAAAAAGAACGGTGTCTGGCTGAAATAAAATCAAAATATGTATAAAAACCGAATTAACACGTACCTGTTACACAGTTGCAGATTAATTGCAAGCCAGCCAGACACTGATCTAGAAAAAAGAAATCAGGTGTGTGATGGAATCCTGTGTGACAAAAAAAGAAAATCAATATATGTATAAAAAACGAATTAACACGTATCTTTTACACAGTTGTAGATTAATTGCAAGCCAGCCAGACACCGTTCCAGATGCAGACAACCACTCACACCTGAAGATGGATTGCCCCTTGTTGGCCAGATCCACTTTCAGATAAAAAGGTGCGTCATGAGATCCTGTGTGACAAGAAAAAAGAAAATCAATATATGTATAAAAACCGAATTAACACGTACCTGCTACACAGTTGCAGATTAATTGCAAGATCCACTTTCAGGTAAAAAGATGCGTCAGGTGGGTCATGACATCCTGAAATTAAGAAAGACAAAAAAGAATGTCAACACAGTTGCAGATTAATTGCAAGCCAGCCAGACACTGATCCAGAAAAAAGAAATCAATGTGTATAAAAAACGAATTAACACGTATCTTTTACACAGTTGCTGATTAATTGCAAGCCAGCCAGACACCGTTCCAGATGCAGACAACCACTCACAGCTGAAGATGGATTGCCCCTTGTTGGCCAGATCCACTTTCAGGTAAAAAGGTGCGTGATGGGATCCTGTGTGACAAAAAAAAGAAAATCAATATATGTATAAAAACCAAATTAACACGTACCTGTTACACAGTTGCAGATTAATTGCAAGCCAGCCAGACACTGATCTAGAAAAAAGAAATCAGGTGTGTGATGGGATCCTGCTTGACAAAAAAAAGAAAATCAATATATGTATAAAAATCGAATTAACACGTACCTGTTACACAGTTGCAGATTAATTGCAAGCCAGCCAGACACCGTTCTAAAAAGAACGGTGTCTGGCTGAAATAAAATCAAAATATGTATAAAAACCGAATTAACACGTACCTGTTACACAGTTGCAGATTAATTGCAAGCCAGCCAGACACTGATCCAGAAAAAAGAAATCAGGTGTGTGATGGAATCCTGTGTGACAAAAAAAGAAAATCATTATATGTACAAAAAACAAATTAACACGTATCTTTTACACAGTTGCAGATTAATTGCAAGCCAGCCAGACACCGCTCCAGATGCAGACAACCACTCAAACCTGAAGATGGATTGCCCCTTGTTGGCCAGATCCACTTTTAGGTAAAAAGGTGCGTGATGGGATCCTGTGTGACAAAAAAAAGAAAATCAATATATGTATAAAAACCGAATTAACACGTACCTGTTACACAGTTGCAGATTAATTGCAAGCCAGCCAGACACCGTTCTAGATGCAGACAACCACTCATAGCTGAAGATGGATTGCCCCTTTTTGGCCAGGTCCACTTTCAGGTAAAAAGGTGCGTCATGAGATCCTGTGTGACAAGAAAAAAGAAAATCAATATATGTATAAAAACCGAATTAACACGTACCTGTTACACAGTTGCAGATTAATTGCAAGATCCACTTTCAGGTAAAAAGATGCATCAGGTGGGTCATGACATCCTGAAAATAAGAAAGACAAAAAAGAAAGTCAATATAAGTATAGAAACTGAATGTTCACTTACCTGTAACTCAGTTGCAGATTAAAAAAAGAAAGCCAGTCAGACACCATTCCAGATGCAGGCAACCTCTCACAGCTGGACATGGATAGCCCCTTGTTGGCCGGATCCACTTTCAGGTAAAAAGGTGCGTGATGGGATCCTGTGTGACAAAAAAATGAAAATCAATATATGTATAAAAACTGAATTAACACGTACCTGTTACACAGTTGCAGATTAATTGCAAGCCAGCCAGACACCGTTCCAGATGCAGACAACCACTCGTAGCTGAAGATGGATTGCCCCTTTTTGGCCAGGTCCACTTTCAGGTAAAAAGGTGCGTCATGAGATCCTGTGTGACAAGAAAAGAGAAAATCAATATATGTATAAAATCCGAATTAACACGTAGCTGTTACACAGTTGCAGATTAATTGCATGATCCACTTTCAGGTAAAAAGATGCGTCAGGTGGGTCATGAGATCCTGAAAATAAGAAAGACAAAAAAGAATGTCAACACAGTTGCAGATTAATTGCAAGCCAGCCAGACACTGATCCAGAAAAAAGAAATCAATGTGTATAAAAAACGAATTAACACGTATCTTTTACACAGTTGCTGATTAATTGCAAGCCAGCCAGACACCGTTCCAGATGCAGACAACCACTCACAGCTGAAGATGGATTGCCCCTTGTTGGCCAGATCCACTTTCAGGTAAAAAGGTGCGTGATGGGATCCTGTGTGACAAAAAAAAGAAAATCAATATATGTATAAAAACCAAATTAACACGTACCTGTTACACAGTTGCAGATTAATTGCAAGCCAGCCAGACACTGATCTAGAAAAAAGAAATCAGGTGTGTGATGGGATCCTGTGTGACAAAAAAAAGAAAATCAATATATGTATAAAAATCGAATTAACACGTACCTGTTACACAGTTGCAGATTAATTGCAAGCCAGCCCGACACCGTTCTAAAAAGAACGGTGTCTGGCTGAAATAAAATCAAAATATGTATAAAAACCGAATTAACACGTACCTGTTACACAGTTGCAGATTAATTGCAAGCCAGCCAGACACTGATCTAGAAAAAAGAAATCAGGTGTGTGATGGAATCCTGTGTGACAAAAAAAGAAAATCAATATATGTATAAAAAACGAATTAACACGTATCTTTTACACAGTTGTAGATTAATTGCAAGCCAGCCAGACACCGTTCCAGATGCAGACAACCACTCACACCTGAAGATGGATTGCCCCTTGTTGGCCAGATCCACTTTCAGATAAAAAGGTGCGTCATGAGATCCTGTGTGACAAGAAAAAAGAAAATCAATATATGTATAAAAACCGAATTAACACGTACCTGCTACACAGTTGCAGATTAATTGCAAGATCCACTTTCAGGTAAAAAGATGCGTCAGGTGGGTCATGACATCCTGAAATTAAGAAAGACAAAAAAGAATGTCAACACAGTTGCAGATTAATTGCAAGCCAGCCAGACACTGATCCAGAAAAAAGAAATCAATGTGTATAAAAAACGAATTAACACGTATCTTTTACACAGTTGCTGATTAATTGCAAGCCAGCCAGACACCGTTCCAGATGCAGACGACCACTCACAGCTGAAGATGGATTGCCCCTTGTTGGCCAGATCCACTTTCAGGTAAAAAGGTGCGTGATGGGATCCTGTGTGACAAAAAAAAGAAAATCAATATATGTATAAAAACCAAATTAACACGTACCTGTTACACAGTTGCAGATTAATTGCAAGCCAGCCAGACACTGATCTAGAAAAAAGAAATCAGGTGTGTGATGGGATCCTGTGTGACAAAAAAAAGAAAATCAATATATGTATAAAAATCGAATTAACACGTACCTGTTACACAGTTGCAGATTAATTGCAAGCCAGCCAGACACCGTTCTAAAAAGAACGGTGTCTGGCTGAAATAAAATCAAAATATGTATAAAAACCGAATTAACACGTACCTGTTACACAGTTGCAGATTAATTGCAAGCCAGCCAGACACCGTTCCAGATACAGACAACCACTCACACCTGAAGATGGATTGCCCCTTGTTGGCCAGATCCACTTTCAGATAAAAAGGTGCGTCATGAGATCCTGTGTGACAAGAAAAAAGAAAATCAATATATGTATAAAAACCGAATTAACACGTACCTGCTACACAGTTGCAGATTAATTGCAAGATCCACTTTCAGGTAAAAAGATGCGTCAGGTGGGTCATGACATCCTGAAATTAAGAAAGACAAAAAAGAAATTCATTATAGGTATAGAAACTGAATGTTCACTTACCTGTAACTCAGTTGCAGATGAAAAGAAAGCCAGTCAGACACCATTCCAGATGCAGGCAACCTGTCACAGCTGGACATGGATAGCCCCTTGTTGGCCGGATCCACTTTCAGGTAAAAAGGTGTTTGATGGGATCCTGTGTGACAAAAAAAAGAAAATCAATATATGTATAAAAACCGAATTACCACTTACCTGTTACACAATTGCAGATTAATTGCAAGCCAGCCAGACACCGTTTCAGATTCAGACAACCATTCGCAGCTGAAGATGGATTGCCCCTTGTTGGCCAGATCCACTTTCAGGTAAAAAGGTGCGTGATGGGATCCTGTGTGACAAAAAAAAGAAAATCAATATATGTATAAAAAACGAATTAACACGTACCTGTTACACAGTTGCAGATTAATTGCAAGCCAGCCAGACACTGATCCAGAAAAAAGAAATCAGGTGTGTGATGGAATCCTGTGTGACAAAAAAAGAAAATCATTATATGTACAAAAAACAAATTAACACGTATCTTTTACACAGTTGCAGATTAATTGCAAGCCAGCCAGACACCGCTCCAGATGCAGACAACCACTCAAACCTGAAGATGGATTGCCCCTTGTTGGCCAGATCCACTTTTAGGTAAAAAGGTGCGTGATGGGATCCTGTGTGACAAAAAAAAGAAAATCAATATATGTATAAAAACCGAATTAACACGTACCTGTTACACAGTTGCAGATTAATTGCAAGCCAGCCAGACACCGTTCTAGATGCAGACAACCACTCATAGCTGAAGATGGATTGCCCCTTTTTGGCCAGGTCCACTTTCAGGTAAAAAGGTGCGTCATGAGATCCTGTGTGACAAGAAAAAAGAAAATCAATATATGTATAAAAACCGAATTAACACGTACCTGCTACACAGTTGCAGATTAATTGCAAGATCCACTTTCAGGTAAAAAGATGCGTCAGGTGGGTCATGACATCCTGAAATTAAGAAAGACAAAAAAGAAATTCATTATAGGTATAGAAACTGAATGTTCACTTACCTGTAACTCAGTTGCAGATGAAAAGAAAGCCAGTCAGACACCATTCCAGATGCAGGCAACCTGTCACAGCTGGACATGGATAGCCCCTTGTTGGCCGGATCCACTTTCAGGTAAAAAGGTGTTTAATGGGATCCTGTGTGACAAAAAAAAGAAAATCAATATATGTATAAAAACCGAATTACCACTTACCTGTTACACAATTGCAGATTAATTGCAAGCCAGCCAGACACCGTTTCAGATGCAGACAACCACTCGTAGCTGAAGATGGATTGCCCCTTTTTGGCCAGGTCCACTTTCAGGTAAAAAGTTGCGTCATGAGATCCTGTGTGACAAGAAAAGAGAAAATCAATATATGTATAAAATCCGAATTAACACGTACCTGTTACACAGTTGCAGATTAATTGCAAGCCAGCCAGACACCGTTCCAGATGCAGACAACCACTCACACCTGAAGATGGATTGCCCCTTGTTGGCCAGATCCACTTTCAGATAAAAAGGTGCGTCATGAGATCCTGTGTGACAAGAAAAAAGAAAATCAATATATGTATAAAAACCGAATTAACACGTACCTGCTACACAGTTGCAGATTAATTGCAAGATCCACTTTCAGGTAAAAAGATGCGTCAGGTGGGTCATGACATCCTGAAAATAAGAAAGACAAAAAAGAAAGTCAATATAAGTATAGAAACTGAATGTTCACTTACCTGTAACTCAGTTGCAGATTAAAAAAAGAAAGCCAGTCAGATACCATTCCAGATGCAGGCAACCTCTCACAGCTGGACATGGATAGCCCCTTGTTGGCCGGATCCACTTTCAGGTAAAAAGTTGCGTGATGGGATCCTGTGTGACAAAAAAAAGAAAATCAATATATGTATAAAAACTGAATTAACACGTACCTGTTACACAGTTGCAGATTAATTGCAAGCCAGCCAGACACCGTTCCAGATGCAGACAACCACTCACAGCTGAAGATGGATTGCCCCTTGTTGGCCAGATCCACGTTCAGGTAAAAAGGTGCGTGATGGGATCCTGTGTGACAAGAAAAAAGAAAATCAATATATGTATAAAAACCGAATTAATACATACCTGTTACACAGTTGCAGATTAATTGCAAGATCCACTTTCAGGTAAAAAGATGCGTCAGGTGGGTCATGACATCCTGAAAATAAGAAAGACAAAAAAGAATGTCAACACAGTTGCAGATTAATTGCAAGCCAGCCAGACACTGATCCAGAAAAAAGAAATCAATGTGTATAAAAAACGAATTAACACGTATCTTTTACACAGTTGCTGATTAATTGCAAGCCAGCCAGACACCGTTCCAGATGCAGACAACCACTCACAGCTGAAGATGGATTGCCCCTTGTTGGCCAGATCCACTTTCAGGTAAAAAGGTGCGTGATGGGATCCTGTGTGACAAAAAAAAGAAAATCAATATATGTATAAAAACCAAATTAACACGTACCTGTTACACAGTTGCAGATTAATTGCAAGCCAGCCAGACACTGATCTAGAAAAAAGAAATCAGGTGTGTGATGGGATCCTGTGTGACAAAAAAAAGAAAATCAATATATGTATAAAAATCGAATTAACACGTACCTGTTACACAGTTGCAGATTAATTGCAAGCCAGCCAGACACTGATCTAGAAAAAAGAAATCAGGTGTGTGATGGGATCCTGTGTGACAAAAAAAGAAAATCAATATATGTATAAAAAACGAATTAACACGTATCTTTTACACAGTTGTAGATTAATTGCAAGCCAGCCAGACACCGTTCCAGATGCAGACAACCACTCACACCTGAAGATGGATTGCCCCTTGTTGGCCAGATCCACTTTCAGATAAAAAGGTGCGTCATGAGATCCTGTGTGACAAGAAAAAAGAAAATCAATATATGTATAAAAACCGAATTAACACGTACCTGCTACACAGTTGCAGATTAATTGCAAGATCCACTTTCAGGTAAAAAAATGCGTCAGGTTGGTCATGACATCCTGAAATTAAGAAAGACAAAAAAGAAATTCATTATAGGTATAGAAACTGAATGTTCACTTACCTGTAACTCAGTTGCAGATGAAAAGAAAGCCAGTCAGACACCATTCCAGATGCAGGCAACCTGTCACAGCTGGACATGGATAGCCCCTTGTTGGCCGGATCCACTTTCAGGTAAAAAGGTGTTTGATGGGATCCTGTGTGACAAAAAAAAGAAAATCAATATATGTATAAAAACCGAATTACCACTTACCTGTTACACAATTGCAGATTAATTGCAAGCCAGCCAGACACCGTTTCAGATGCAGACAACCATTCGCAGCTGAAGATGGATTGCCCCTTGTTGGCCAGATCCACTTTCAGGTAAAAAGGTGCGTGATGGGATCCTGTGTGACAAAAAAAAAGAAAATCAATATATGTATAAAAAACGAATTAACACGTACCTGTTACACAGTTGCAGATTAATTGCAAGCCAGCCAGACACTGATCCAGAAAAAAGAAATCAGGTGTGTGATGGAATCCTGTGTGACAAAAAAAGAAAATCATTATATGTATAAAAAACGAATTAACACGTATCTTTTACACAGTTGCAGATTAATTGCAAGCCAGCCAGACACCGTTCCAGATGCAGACAACCACTCACACCTGAAGATGGATTGCCCCTTCTTGGCCAGATCCACTTTTAGGTAAAAAGGTGCGTGATGGGATCCTGTGTGACAAAAAAAAGAAAATCAATATATGTATAAAAACCGAATTAACACGTACCTGTTACACAGTTGCAGATTAATTGCAAGCCAGCCAGACACCGTTCTAGATGCAGACAACCACTCATAGCTGAAGATGGATTGCCCCTTGTTGGCCAGGTCCACTTTCAGGTAAAAAGGTGCGTCATGAGATCCTGTGTGACAAGAAAAAAGAAAATCAATATATGTATAAAAACCGAATTAACACGTACCTGTTACACAGTTGCAGATTAATTGCAAGATCCACTTTCAGGTAAAAAGATGCATCAGGTGGGTCATGACATCCTGAAAATAAGAAAGACAAAAAAGAAAGTCAATATAAGTATAGAAACTGAATGTTCACTTACCTGTAACTCAGTTGCAGATTAAAAAAAGAAAGCCAGTCAGACACCATTCCAGATGCAGGCAACCTCTCACAGCTGGACATGGATAGCCCCTTGTTGGCCGGATCCACTTTCAGGTAAAAAGGTGCGTGATGGGATCCTGTGTGACAAAAAAAAGAAAATCAATATATGTATAAAAACTGAATTAACACGTACCTGTTACACAGTTGCAGATTAATTGCAAGCCAGCCAGACACCGTTCCAGATGCAGACAACCACTCGTAGCTGAAGATGGATTGCCCCTTTTTGGCCAGGTCCACTTTCAGGTAAAAAGGTGCGTCATGAGATCCTGTGTGACAAGAAAAGAGAAAATCAATATATGTATAAAATCCGAATTAACACGTACCTGTTACACAGTTGCAGATTAATTGCATGATCCACTTTCAGGTAAAAAGATGCGTCAGGTGGGTCATGAGATCCTGAAAATAAGAAAGACAAAAAAGAATGTCAACACAGTTGCAGATTAATTGCAAGCCAGCCAGACACTGATCCAGAAAAAAGAAATCAATGTGTATAAAAAACGAATTAACACGTATCTTTTACACAGTTGCTGATTAATTGCAAGCCAGCCAGACACCGTTCCAGATGCAGACAACCACTCACAGCTGAAGATGGATTGCCCCTTGTTGGCCAGATCCACTTTCAGGTAAAAAGGTGCGTGATGGGATCCTGTGTGACAAAAAAAAGAAAATCAATATATGTATAAAAACCAAATTAACACGTACCTGTTACACAGTTGCAGATTAATTGCAAGCCAGCCAGACACTGATCTAGAAAAAAGAAATCAGGTGTGTGATGGGATCCTGTGTGACAAAAAAAAGAAAATCAATATATGTATAAAAATCGAATTAACACGTACCTGTTACACAGTTGCAGATTAATTGCAAGCCAGCCAGACACCGTTCTAAAAAGAACGGTGTCTGGCTGAAATAAAATCAAAATATGTATAAAAACCGAATTAACACGTACCTGTTACACAGTTGCAGATTAATTGCAAGCCAGCCAGACACTGATCTAGAAAAAAGAAATCAGGTGTGTGATGGAATCCTGTGTGACAAAAAAAGAAAATCAATATATGTATAAAAAACGAATTAACACGTATCTTTTACACAGTTGTAGATTAATTGCAAGCCAGCCAGACACCGTTCCAGATGCAGACAACCACTCACACCTGAAGATGGATTGCCCCTTGTTGGCCAGATCCACTTTCAGATAAAAAGGTGCGTCATGAGATCCTGTGTGACAAGAAAAAAGAAAATCAATATATGTATAAAAACCGAATTAACACGTACCTGCTACACAGTTGCAGATTAATTGCAAGATCCACTTTCAGGTAAAAAGATGCGTCAGGTGGGTCATGACATCCTGAAATTAAGAAAGACAAAAAAGAAATTCATTATAGGTATAGAAACTGAATGTTCACTTACCTGTAACTCAGTTGCAGATGAAAAGAAAGCCAGTCAGACACCATTCCAGATGCAGGCAACCTGTCACAGCTGGACATGGATAGCCCCTTGTTGGCCGGATCCACTTTCAGGTAAAAAGGTGTTTGATGGGATCCTGTGTGACAAAAAAAAGAAAATCAATATATGTATAAAAACCGAATTACCACTTACCTGTTATACAATTGCAGATTAATTGCAAGCCAGCCAGACACCGTTTCAGATTCAGACAACCATTCGCAGCTGAAGATGGATTGCCCCTTGTTGGCCAGATCCACTTTCAGGTAAAAAGGTGCGTGATGGGATCCTGTGTGACAAAAAAAAGAAAATCAATATATGTATAAAAAACGAATTAACACATACCTGTTACACAGTTGCAGATTAATTGCAAGCCAGCCAGACACTGATCCAGAAAAAAGAAATCAGGTGTGTGATGGAATCCTGTGTGACAAAAAAAGAAAATCATTATATGTACAAAAAACAAATTAACACGTATCTTTTACACAGTTGCAGATTAATTGCAAGCCAGCCAGACACCGCTCCAGATGCAGACAACCACTCAAACCTGAAGATGGATTGCCCCTTGTTGGCCAGATCCACTTTTAGGTAAAAAGGTGCGTGATGGGATCCTGTGTGACAAAAAAAAGAAAATCAATATATGTATAAAAACCGAATTAACACATACCTGTTACACAGTTGCAGATTAATTGCAAGCCAGCCAGACACCGTTCTAGATGCAGACAACCACTCATAGCTGAAGATGGATTGCCCCTTTTTGGCCAGGTCCACTTTCAGGTAAAAAGTTGCGTCATGAGATCCTGTGTGACAAGAAAAGAGAAAATCAATATATGTATAAAATCCGAATTAACACGTACCTGTTACACAGTTGCAGATTAATTGCAAGATCCACTTTCAGGTAAAAAGATGCGTCAGGTGGGTCATGACATCCTGAAAATAAGAAAGACAAAAAAGAATGTCAACACAGTTGCAGATTAATTGCAAGCCAGCCAGACACTGATCCAGAAAAAAGAAATCAATGTGTATAAAAAACGAATTAACACGTATCTTTTACACAGTTGCAGATTAATTGCAAGCCAGCCAGACACCGTTCCAGATGCAGACAACCACTCACAGCTGAAGATGGATTGCCCCTTGTTGGCCAGATCCACTTTCAGGTAAAAAGGTGCGTGATGGGATCCTGTGTGACAAAAAAAAGAAAATCAATATATGTATAAAAACCAAATTAACACGTACCTGTTACACAGTTGCAGATTAATTGCAAGCCAGCCAGACACTGATCTAGAAAAAAGAAATCAGGTGTGTGATGGGATCCTGTGTGACAAGAAAAGAGAAAATCAATATATGTATAAAATCCGAATTAACACGTACCTGCTACACAGTTGCAGATTAATTGCAAGATCCACTTTCAGGTAAAAAGATGCGTCAGGTGGGTCATGACATCCTGAAATTAAGAAAGACTAAAAAGAAATTCATTATAGGTATAGAAACTGAATGTTCACTTAACTGTAACTCAGTTGCAGATGAAAAGAAAGCCAGTCAGACACCATTCCAGATGCAGGCAACCTGTCACAGCTGGACATGGATAGCCCCTTGTTGGCCGGATCCACTTTCACGTAAAAAGGTGTTTGATGGGATCCTCTGTGACAAAAAAAAGAAAATCAATATATGTATAAAAACCGAATTACCACTTACCTGTTACACAATTGCAGATTAATTGCAAGCCAGCCAGACACCGTTTCAGATGCAGACAACCATTCGCAGCTGAAGATGGATTGCCCCTTGTTGGCCAGATCCACTTTCAGGTAAAAAGGTGCGTGATGGGATCCTGTGTGACAAAAAAAAGAAAATCAATATATGTATAAAAAACGAATTAACACGTACCTGTTACACAGTTGTAGATTAATTGCAAGCCAGCCAGACACTGATCCAGAAAAAAGAAATCAGGTGTGTGATGGAATCCTGTGTGACAAGAAAAGAAAATCATTATATGTATAAAAAACGAATTAACACGTATCTTTTACACAGTTGCAGATTAATTGCAAGCCAGCCAGACACCGCTCCAGATGCAGTTAACCACTCACACCTGAAGATGGATTGCCCCTTGTTGGCCAGATCCACTTTTAGGTAAAAAGATGCGTGATGGGATCCTGTGTGACAAAAAAAAGAAAATCAATATATGTACAAAAACCGAATTAACACGTACCTGTTACACAGTTGCAGATTAATTGCAAGCCAGCCAGACACCGTTCTAGATGCAGACAACCACTCATAGCTGAAGATGGATTGCCCCTTTTTGGCCAGGTCCACTTTCAGGTAAAAAGGTGCGTCATGAGATCCTGTGTGACAAGAAAAAAGAAAATCAATATATGTATAAAAACCGAATTAACACGTACCTGTTTCACAGTTGCAGATTAATTGCAAGATCCACTTTCAGGTAAAAAGATGCTTCAGGTGGGTCATGACATCCTGAAAATAAGAGACAAAAAAGAAAGTCAATATAAGTATAGAAACTGAATGTTCACTTACCTGTAACTCAGTTGCAGATTAAAAAAAGAAAGCCAGTCAGACACCATTCCAGATGCAGGCAACCTCTCACAGCTGGACATGGATAGCCCCTTGTTGGCCGGATCCACTTTCAGGTAAAAAGGTGCGTGATGGGATCCTGTGTGACAAAAAAAAGAAAATCAATATATGTATAAAAACTGAATTAACACGTACCTGTTACACAGTTGCAGATTAATTGCAAGCCAGCCAGACACCGTTCCAGATGCAGACAACCACTCGTAGCTGAAGATGGATTGCCCCTTTTTGGCCAGGTCCACTTTCAGGTAAAAAGGTGCGTCATGAGATCCTGTGTGACAAGAAAAGAGAAAATCAATATATGTATAAAATCCGAATTAACACGTACCTGTTACACAGTTGCAGATTAATTGCATGATCCACTTTCAGGTAAAAAGATGCGTCAGGTGGGTCATGACATCCTGAAATTAAGAAAGACAAAAAAGAAATTCATTATAGGTATAGAAACTGAATGTTCACTTACCTGTAACTCAGTTGCAGATGAAAAGAAAGCCAGTCAGACACCATTCCAGATGCAGGCAACCTGTCACAGCTGGACATGGATAGCCCCTTGTTGGCCGGATCCACTTTCAGGTAAAAAGGTGTTTGATGGGATCCTGTGTGACAAAAAAAAGAAAATCAATATATGTATAAAAACCGAATTACCACTTACCTGTTAAACAATTGCAGATTAATTGCAAGCCAGCCAGACACCGTTTCAGATGCAGACAACCATTCTCAGCTGAAGATGGATTGCCCCTTGTTGGCCAGATCCACTTTCAGGTAAAAAGGTGCGTGATGGGATCCTGTGTGACAAAAAAAAGAAAATCAATATATGTATAAAAAACGAATTAACACGTACCTGTTACACAGTTGCAGATTAATTGCAAGCCAGCCAGACACTGATCCAGAAAAAACAAATCAGGTGTGTGATGGAATCCTGTGTGACAAAAAAAGAAAATCATTATATGTATAAAAAACGAATTAACACGTATCTTTTACACAGTTGCAGATTAATTGCAAGCCAGCCAGACACCGTTCCAGATGCAGACAACCACTCACAGCTGAAGATGGATTGCCCCTTGTTGGCCAGATCCACGTTCAGGTAAAAAGGTGCATGATGGGATCCTGTGTGACAAGAAAAAAGAAAATCAATATATGTATAAAAACCGAATTAATACATACCTGTTACACAGTTGCAGATTAATTGCAAGATCCACTTTCAGGTAAAAAGATGCGTCAGGTGGGTCATGACATCCTGAAAATAAGAAAGACAAAAAAGAATGTCAACACAGTTGCACATTAATTGCAAGCCAGCCAGACACTGATCCAGAAAAAAGAAATCAATGTGTATAAAAAACGAATTAACACGTATCTTTTACACAGTTGCAGATTAATTGCAAGCCAGCCAGACACCGTTCCAGATGCAGACAACCACTCACAGCTGAAGATGGATTGCCCCTTGTTTGCCAGATCCACTTTCAGGTAAAAAGGTGCGTGATGGGATCCTGTGTGACAAAAAAAAGAAAATCAATATATGTATAAAAACCAAATTAACACGTACCTGTTACACAGTTGCAGATTAATTGCAAGCAGCCAGACACTGATCTAGAAAAAAGACATCAGGTGTGTGATGGGATCCTGTGTGACAAAAAAAAGAAAATCAATATATGTATAAAAAACGAATTAACACGTATCTTTTACACAGTTGTAGATTAATTGCAAGCCAGCCAGACACCGTTCCAGATGCAGACAACCACTCACACCTGAAGATGGATTGCCCCTTGTTGGCCAGATCCACTTTTAGGTAAAAAGATGCGTGATGGGATCCTGTGTGACAAAAAAAAGAAAATCAATATATGTACAAAAACCGAATTAACACGTACCTGTTACACAGTTGCAGATTAATTGCAAGCCAGCCAGACACCGTTCTAGATGCAGACAACCACTCATAGCTGAAGATGGATTGCCCCTTTTTGGCCAGGTCCACTTTCAGGTAAAAAGGTGCGTCATGAGATCCTGTGTGACAAGAAAAAAGAAAATCAATATATGTATAAAAACCGAATTAACACGTACCTGTTTCACAGTTGCAGATTAATTGCAAGATCCACTTTCAGGTAAAAAGATGCTTCAGGTGGGTCATGACATCCTGAAAATAAGAGACAAAAAAGAAAGTCAATATAAGTATAGAAACTGAATGTTCACTTACCTGTAACTCAGTTGCAGATTAAAAAAAGAAAGCCAGTCAGACACCATTCCAGATGCAGGCAACCTCTCACAGCTGGACATGGATAGCCCCTTGTTGGCCGGATCCACTTTCAGGTAAAAAGGTGCGTGATGGGATCCTGTGTGACAAAAAAAAGAAAATCAATATATGTATAAAAACTGAATTAACACGTACCTGTTACACAGTTGCAGATTAATTGCAAGCCAGCCAGACACCGTTCCAGATGCAGACAACCACTCGTAGCTGAAGATGGATTGCCCCTTTTTGGCCAGGTCCACTTTCAGGTAAAAAGGTGCGTCATGAGATCCTGTGTGACAAGAAAAGAGAAAATCAATATATGTATAAAATCCGAATTAACACGTACCTGTTACACAGTTGCAGATTAATTGCATGATCCACTTTCAGGTAAAAAGATGCGTCAGGTGGGTCATGACATCCTGAAATTAAGAAAGACAAAAAAGAAATTCATTATAGGTATAGAAACTGAATGTTCACTTACCTGTAACTCAGTTGCAGATGAAAAGAAAGCCAGTCAGACACCATTCCAGATGCAGGCAACCTGTCACAGCTGGACATGGATAGCCCCTTGTTGGCCGGATCCACTTTCAGGTAAAAAGGTGTTTGATGGGATCCTGTGTGACAAAAAAAAGAAAATCAATATATGTATAAAAACCGAATTACCACTTACCTGTTACACAATTGCAGATTAATTGCAAGCCAGCCAGACACCGTTTCAGATGCAGACAACCATTCTCAGCTGAAGATGGATTGCCCCTTGTTGGCCAGATCCACTTTCAGGTAAAAAGGTGCGTGATGGGATCCTGTGTGACAAAAAAAAGAAAATCAATATATGTATAAAAAACGAATTAACACGTACCTGTTACACAGTTGCAGATTAATTGCAAGCCAGCCAGACACTGATCCAGAAAAAACAAATCAGGTGTGTGATGGAATCCTGTGTGACAAAAAAAGAAAATCATTATATGTATAAAAAACGAATTAACACGTATCTTTTACACAGTTGCAGATTAATTGCAAGCCAGCCAGACACCGTTCCAGATGCAGACAACCACTCACAGCTGAAGATGGATTGCCCCTTGTTGGCCAGATCCACGTTCAGGTAAAAAGGTGCATGATGGGATCCTGTGTGACAAGAAAAAAGAAAATCAATATATGTATAAAAACCGAATTAATACATACCTGTTACACAGTTGCAGATTAATTGCAAGATCCACTTTCAGGTAAAAAGATGCGTCAGGTGGGTCATGACATCCTGAAAATAAGAAAGACAAAAAAGAATGTCAACACAGTTGCACATTAATTGCAAGCCAGCCAGACACTGATCCAGAAAAAAGAAATCAATGTGTATAAAAAACGAATTAACACGTATCTTTTACACAGTTGCAGATTAATTGCAAGCCAGCCAGACACCGTTCCAGATGCAGACAACCACTCACAGCTGAAGATGGATTGCCCCTTGTTTGCCAGATCCACTTTCAGGTAAAAAGGTGCGTGATGGGATCCTGTGTGACAAAAAAAAGAAAATCAATATATGTATAAAAACCAAATTAACACGTACCTGTTACACAGTTGCAGATTAATTGCAAGCAGCCAGACACTGATCTAGAAAAAAGACATCAGGTGTGTGATGGGATCCTGTGTGACAAAAAAAAGAAAATCAATATATGTATAAAAAACGAATTAACACGTATCTTTTACACAGTTGTAGATTAATTGCAAGCCAGCCAGACACCGTTCCAGATGCAGACAACCACTCACACCTGAAGATGGATTGCCCCTTGTTGGCCAGATCCACTTTCAGATAAAAAGGTGCGTCATGAGATCCTGTGTGACAAGAAAAAAGAAAATCAATATATGTATAAAAACCGAATTAACACGTACCTGCTACACAGTTGCAGATTAATTGCAAGATCCACTTTCAGGTAAAAAGATGCGTCAGGTTGGTCATGACATCCTGAAATTAAGAAAGACAAAAAAGAAATTCATTATAGGTATAGAAACTGAATGTTCACTTACCTGTAACTCAGTTGCAGATGAAAAGAAAGCCAGTCAGACACCATTCCAGATGCAGGCAACCTGTCACAGCTGGACATGGATAGCCCCTTGTTGGCCGGATCCACTTTCAGGTAAAAAGGTGTTTGATGGGATCCTGTGTGACAAAAAAAAGAAAATCAATATATGTATAAAAACCGAATTACCACTTACCTGTTACACAATTGCAGATTAATTGCAAGCCAGCCAGACACCGTTTCAGATGCAGACAACCATTCGCAGCTGAAGATGGATTGCCCCTTTTTGGCCAGGTCCACTTTCAGGTAAAAAGGTGCGTCATGAGATCCTGTGTGACAAGAAAAGAGAAAATCAATATATGTATAAAATCCGAATTAACACGTACCTGTTACACAGTTGCAGATTAATTGCATGATCCACTTTCAGGTAAAAAGATGCGTCAGGTGGGTCATGAGATCCTGAAAATAAGAAAGACAAAAAAGAATGTCAACACAGTTGCAGATTAATTGCAAGCCAGCCAGACACTGATCTAGAAAAAAGAAATCAGGTGTGTGATGGGATCCTGTGTGACAAAAAAAAGAAAATCAATATATGTATAAAAATCGAATTAACACGTACCTGTTACACAGTTGCAGATTAATTGCAAGCCAGCCAGACACCGTTCTAAAAAGAACGGTGTCTGACTGAAATAAAATCAAAATATGTATAAAAACCGAATTAACACGTACCTGTTACACAGTTGCAGATTAATTGCAAGCCAGCCAGACACTGATCTAGAAAAAAGAAATCAGGTGTGTGATGGAATCCTGTGTGACAAAAAAAGAAAATCAATATATGTATAAAAAACGAATTAACACGTATCTTTTACACAGTTGTAGATTAATTGCAAGCCAGCCAGACACCGTTCCAGATGCAGACAACCACTCACACCTGACAATGGATTGCCCCTTGTTGGCCAGATCCACTTTCAGATAAAAAGGTGCGTCATGAGATCCTGTCTGACAAGAAAAAAGAAAATCAATATATGTATAAAAACCGAATTAACACGTACCTGCTACACAGTTGCAGATTAATTGCAAGCCAGCCAGACACTGATCCAGAAAAAAGAAATCAGGTGTGTGATGGAATCCTGTGTGACAAAAAAAGAAAATCATTATATGTATAAAAAACGAATTAACACGTATCTTTTACACAGTTGCAGATTAATTGCAAGCCAGCCAGACACCGTTCCAGATGCAGACAACCACTCACAGCTGAAGATGGATTGCCCCTTGTTGGTCAGGTCCACTTTCAGGTAAAAAGGTGCGTCATGAGATCCTGTGTGACAAGAAAAAAGAAAATCAATATATGTATAAAAACCGAATTAACACGTACCTGCTACACAGTTGCAGATTAATTGCAAGATCCACTTTCAGGTAAAAAGATGCGTCAGGTGGGTCATGACATCCTGAAATTAAGAAAGACTAAAAAGAAATTCATTATAGGTATAGAAACTGAATGTTCACTTACCTGTAACTCAGTTGCAGATGAAAAGAAAGCCAGTCAGACACCATTCCAGATGCAGGCAACCTGTCACAGCTGGACATGGATAGCCCCTTGTTGGCCGGATCCACTTTCAGGTAAAAAGGTGTTTAATGGGATCCTGTGTGACAAAAAAAAGAAAATCAATATATGTATAAAAACCGAATTACCACTTACCTGTTACACAATTGCAGATTAATTGCAAGCCAGCCAGACACCGTTTCAGATGCAGACAACCACTCATAGCTGAAGATGGATTGCCCCTTTTTGGCCAGGTCCACTTTCAGGTAAAAAGGTGCGTCATGAGATCCTGTGTGACAAGAAAAGAGAAAATCAATATATGTATAAAATCCGAATTAACACGTACCTGTTACACAGTTGCAGATTAATTGCAAGCCAGCCAGACACCGTTCCAGATGCAGACAACCACTCACACCTGAAGATGGATTGCCCCTTGTTGGCCAGATCCACTTTCAGGTAAAAAGGTGCGTCATGAGATCCTGTGTGACAAGAAAAAAGAAAATCAATATATGTATAAAAACCGAATTAACACGTACCTGCTACACAGTTGCAGATTAATTGCAAGATCCACTTTCAGGTAAAAAGATGCGTCAGGTGGGTCATGACATCCTGAAATTAAGAAAGACAAAAAAGAAATTCATTATAGGTATAGAAACTGAATGTTCACTTACCTGTAACTCAGTTGCAGATGAAAAGAAAGCCAGTCAGACACCATTCCAGATGCAGGCAACCTGTCACAGCTGGACATGGATAGCCCCTTGTTGGCCGGATCCACTTTCAGGTAAAAAGGTGTTTGATGGGATCCTGTGTGACAAAAAAAAGAAAATCAATATATGTATAAAAACCGAATTACCACTTACCTGTTACACAATTGCAGATTAATTGCAAGCCAGCCAGACACCATTTCAGATTCAGACAACCATTCGCAGCTGAAGATGGATTGCCCCTTGTTGGCCAGATCCACTTTCAGGTAAAAAGGTGCGTGATGGGATCCTGTGTGACAAAAAAAAGAAAATCAATATATGTATAAAAAACGAATTAACACGTACCTGTTACACAGTTGCAGATTAATTGCAAGCCAGCCAGACACTGATCCAGAAAAAAGAAATCAGGTGTGTGATGGAATCCTGTGTGACAAAAAAAGAAAATCATTATATGTATAAAAAACAAATTAACACGTATCTTTTACACAGTTGCAGATTAATTGCAAGCCAGCCAGACACCGCTCCAGATGCAGATAACCACTCACACCTGAAGATGGATTGCCCCTTGTTGGCCAGATCCACTTTTAGGTAAAAAGGTGCGTGATGGGATCCTGTGTGACAAAAAAAAGAAAATCAATATATGTATAAAAACCGAATTAACACGTACCTGTTACACAGTTGCAGATTAATTGCAAGCCAGCCAGACACCGCTCCAGATGCAGCTAACCACTCACACCTGAAGATGGATTGCCCCTTGTTGGCCAGATCCACTTTTAGGTAAAAAGATGCGTGATGGGATCCTGTGTGACAAAAAAAAGAAAATCAATATATGTACAAAAACCGAATTAACACGTACCTGTTACACAGTTGCAGATTAATTGCAAGCCAGCCAGACACCGTTCTAGATGCAGACAACCACTCATAGCTGAAGATGGATTGCCCCTTTTTGGCCAGGTCCACTTTCAGGTAAAAAGGTGCGTCATGAGATCCTGTGTGACAAGAAAAGAGAAAATCAATATATGTATAAAATCCGAATTAACACGTACCTGTTACACAGTTGCAGATTAATTGCATGATCCACTTTCAGGTTAAAAGATGCGTCAGGTGGGTCATGAGATCCTGAAAATAAGAAAGACAAAAAAGAATGTCAACACAGTTGCAGATTAATTGCAAGCCAGCCAGACACTGATCCAGAAAAAAGAAATCAATGTGTATAAAAAACGAATTAACACGTATCTTTTACACAGTTGCAGATTAATTGCAAGCCAGCCAGACACCGTTCCAGATGCAGACAACCACTCACAGCTGAAGATGGATTGCCCCTTGTTGGCCAGATCCACTTTCAGGTAAAAAGGTGCGTGATGGGATCCAGTGTGACAAAAAAAAGAAAATCAATATATGTATAAAAAATGAATTAACACGTACCTGTTACACAGTTGCAGATTAATTGCAAGCCAGCCAGACACTGATCTAGAAAAAAGAAATCAGGTGTGTGATGGGATCCTGTGTGACAAAAAAAAGAAAATCAATATATGTATAAAAATCGAATTAACACGTACCTGTTACACAGTTGCAGATTAATTGCAAGCCAGCCAGACACTGATCTAGAAAAAAGAAATCAGGTGTGTGATGGGATCCTGTGTGACAAAAAAAGAAAATCAATATATGTATAAAAAACGAATTAACACGTATCTTTTACACAGTTGTAGATTAATTGCAAGCCAGCCAGACACCGTTCCAGATGCAGACAACCACTCACACCTGAAGATGGATTGCCCCTTGTTGGCCAGATCCACTTTCAGATAAAAAGGTGCATCATGAGATCCTGTGTGACAAGAAAAAAGAAAATCAATATATGTATAAAAACCGAATTAACACGTACCTGCTACACAGTTGCAGATTAATTGCAAGATCCACTTTCAGGTAAAAAGATGCGTCAGGTGGGTCATGACATCCTGAAATTAAGAAAGACAAAAAAGAAATTCATTATAGGTATAGAAACTGAATTTTCACTTACCTGTAACTCAGTTGCAGATGAAAAGAAAGCCAGTCAGACACCATTCCAGATGCAGGCAACCTGTCACAGCTGGACATGGATAGCCCCTTGTTGGCCGGATCCACTTTCAGGTAAAAAGGTGTTTGATGGGATCCTGTGTGACAAAAAAAAGAAAATCAATATATGTATAAAAACCGAATTACCACTTACCTGTTACACAATTGCAGATTAATTGCAAGCCAGCCAGACACCGTTTCAGATGCAGACAACCATTCGCAGCTGAAGATGGATTGCCCCTTGTTGGCCAGATCCACTTTCAGGTAAAAAGGTGCGTGATGGGATCCTGTGTGACAAAAAAAAAGAAAATCAATATATGTATAAAAAACGAATTAACACGTACCTGTTACACAGTTGCAGATTAATTGCAAGCCAGCCAGACACCGTTCTAGATGCAGACAACCACTCATAGCTGAAGATGGATTGCCCCTTGTTGGCCAGGTCCACTTTCAAGCAAAAAGGTGCGTCATGAGATCCTGTGTGAGAAGAAAAAAGAAAATCAATATATGTATAAAAACCGAATTAACACGTACCTGTTACACAGTTGCAGATTAATTGCAAAATCCACTTTCAGGTAAAAAGATGCGTCAGGTGGGTCATGACATCCTGAAAATAAGAAAGACAAAAAAGAAAGTCAATATAAGTATAGAAACTGAATGTTCACTTACCTGTAACTCAGTTGCAGATTAAAAAAAGAAAGCCAGTCAGACACCATTCCAGATGCAGACAACCACTCACACCTGAAGATGGATTGCCCCTTGTTGGCCAGATCCACTTTTAGGTAAAAAGGTGCGTGATGGGATCCTGTGTGACAAAAAAAAGAAAATCAATATATGTATAAAAACTGAATTAACACGTACCTGTTACACAGTTGCAGATTAATTGCAAGCCAGCCAGACACCGTTCCAGATGCAGACAACCACTCGTAGCTGAAGATGGATTGCCCCTTTTTGGCCAGGTCCACTTTCAGGTAAAAAGGTGCGTCATGAGATCCTGTGTGACAAGAAAAGAGAAAATCAATATATGTATAAAATCCGAATTAACACGTACCTGTTACACAGTTGCAGATTAATTGCATGATCCACTTTCAGGTTAAAAGATGCGTCAGGTGGGTCATGAGATCCTGAAAATAAGAAAGACAAAAAAGAATGTCAACACAGTTGCAGATTAATTGCAAGCCAGCCAGACACTGATCCAGAAAAAAGAAATCAATGTGTATAAAAAACGAATTAACACGTATCTTTTACACAGTTGCAGATTAATTGCAAGCCAGCCAGACACCGTTACAGATGCAGACAACCACTCACAGCTGAAGATGGATTGCCCCTTGTTGGCCAGATCCACTTTCAGGTAAAAAGGTGCGTGATGGGATCCTGTGTGACAAAAAAAAGAAAATCAATATATGTATAAAAACCGAATTAACACGTACCTGTTACACAGTTGCAGATTAATTGCAAGCCAGCCAGACACCGCTCCAGATGCAGCTAACCACTCACACCTGAAGATGGATTGCCCCTTGTTGGCCAGATCCACTTTTAGGTAAAAAGATGCGTGATGGGATCCTGTGTGACAAAAAAAAGAAAATCAATATATGTACAAAAACCGAATTAACACGTACCTGTTACACAGTTGCAGATTAATTGCAAGCCAGCCAGACACCGTTCTAGATGCAGACAACCACTCATAGCTGAAGATGGATTGCCCCTTTTTGGCCAGGTCCACTTTCAGGTAAAAAGTTGCGTCATGAGATCCTGTGTGACAAGAAAAGAGAAAATCAATATATGTATAAAATCCGAATTAACACGTACCTGTTACACAGTTGCAGATTAATTGCATGATCCACTTTCAGGTTAAAAGATGCGTCAGGTGGGTCATGAGATCCTGAAAATAAGAAAGACAAAAAAGAATGTCAACACAGTTGCAGATTAATTGCAAGCCAGCCAGACACTGATCCAGAAAAAAGAAATCAATGTGTATAAAAAACGAATTAACACGTATCTTTTACACAGTTGCAGATTAATTGCAAGCCAGCCAGACACCGTTCCAGATGCAGACAACCACTCACAGCTGAAGATGGATTGCCCCTTGTTGGCCAGATCCACTTTCAGGTAAAAAGGTGCGTGATGGGATCCAGTGTGACAAAAAAAAGAAAATCAATATATGTATAAAAAATGAATTAACACGTACCTGTTACACAGTTGCAGATTAATTGCAAGCCAGCCAGACACTGATCTAGAAAAAAGAAATCAGGTGTGTGATGGGATCCTGTGTGACAAAAAAAAGAAAATCAATATATGTATAAAAATCGAATTAACACGTACCTGTTACACAGTTGCAGATTAATTGCAAGCCAGCCAGACACTGATCTAGAAAAAAGAAATCAGGTGTGTGATGGGATCCTGTGTGACAAAAAAAGAAAATCAATATATGTATAAAAAACGAATTAACACGTATCTTTTACACAGTTGTAGATTAATTGCAAGCCAGCCAGACACCGTTCCAGATGCAGACAACCACTCACACCTGAAGATGGATTGCCCCTTGTTGGCCAGATCCACTTTCAGATAAAAAGGTGCATCATGAGATCCTGTGTGACAAGAAAAAAGAAAATCAATATATGTATAAAAACCGAATTAACACGTACCTGCTACACAGTTGCAGATTAATTGCAAGATCCACTTTCAGGTAAAAAGATGCGTCAGGTGGGTCATGACATCCTGAAATTAAGAAAGACAAAAAAGAAATTCATTATAGGTATAGAAACTGAATGTTCACTTACCTGTAACTCAGTTGCAGATGAAAAGAAAGCCAGTCAGACACCATTCCAGATGCAGGCAACCTGTCACAGCTGGACATGGATAGCCCCTTGTTGGCCGGATCCACTTTCAGGTAAAAAGGTGTTTGATGGGATCCTGTGTGACAAAAAAAAGAAAATCAATATATGTATAAAAACCGAATTACCACTTACCTGTTACACAATTGCAGATTAATTGCAAGCCAGCCAGACACCGTTTCAGATGCAGACAACCATTCGCAGCTGAAGATGGATTGCCCCTTGTTGGCCAGATCCACTTTCAGGTAAAAAGGTGCGTGATGGGATCCTGTGTGACAAAAAAAAAGAAAATCAATATATGTATAAAAAACGAATTAACACGTACCTGTTACACAGTTGCAGATTAATTGCAAGCCAGCCAGACACCGTTCTAGATGCAGACAACCACTCATAGCTGAAGATGGATTGCCCCTTGTTGGCCAGGTCCACTTTCAAGCAAAAAGGTGCGTCATGAGATCCTGTGTGAGAAGAAAAAAGAAAATCAATATATGTATAAAAACCGAATTAACACGTACCTGTTACACAGTTGCAGATTAATTGCAAAATCCACTTTCAGGTAAAAAGATGCGTCAGGTGGGTCATGACATCCTGAAAATAAGAAAGACAAAAAAGAAAGTCAATATAAGTATAGAAACTGAATGTTCACTTACCTGTAACTCAGTTGCAGATTAAAAAAAGAAAGCCAGTCAGACACCATTCCAGATGCAGGCAACCTCTCACAGCTGGACATGGATAGCCCCTTGTTGGCCGGATCCACTTTCAGGTAAAAAGGTGCGTGATGGGATCCTGTGTGACAAAAAAAAAGAAATTCAATATATGTATAAAAAACGAATTAACACGTACCTGATACACAGTTGCAGATTAATTGCAAGCCAGCCAGACACTGATCCAGAAAAAAGAAATCAGGTGTGTGATGGAATCCTGTGTGACAAAAAAAGAAAATCATTATATGTATAAAAAACGAATTAACACGTATCTTTTACACAGTTGCAGATTAATTGCAAGCCAGCCAGACACCGTTCCAGATGCAGACAACCACTCACACCTGAAGATGGATTGCCCCTTGTTGGCCAGATCCACTTTTAGGTAAAAAGGTGCGTGATGGGATCCTGTGTGACAAAAAAAAGAAAATCAATATATGTATAAAAACTGAATTAACACGTACCTGTTACACAGTTGCAGATTAATTGCAAGCCAGCCAGACACCGTTCCAGATGCAGACAACCACTCGTAGCTGAAGATGGATTGCCCCTTTTTGGCCAGGTCCACTTTCAGGTAAAAAGGTGCGTCATGAGATCCTGTGTGACAAGAAAAGAGAAAATCAATATATGTATAAAATCCGAATTAACACGTACCTGTTACACAGTTGCAGATTAATTGCATGATCCACTTTCAGGTTAAAAGATGCGTCAGGTGGGTCATGAGATCCTGAAAATAAGAAAGACAAAAAAGAATGTCAACACAGTTGCAGATTAATTGCAAGCCAGCCAGACACTGATCCAGAAAAAAGAAATCAATGTGTATAAAAAACGAATTAACACGTATCTTTTACACAGTTGCAGATTAATTGCAAGCCAGCCAGACACCGTTACAGATGCAGACAACCACTCACAGCTGAAGATGGATTGCCCCTTGTTGGCCAGATCCACTTTCAGGTAAAAAGGTGCGTGATGGGATCCTGTGTGACAAAAAAAAGAAAATCAATATATGTATAAAAAACGAATTAACACGTACCTGTTACACAGTTGCAGATTAATTGCAAGCCAGCCAGACACTGATCTAGAAAAATGAAATCAGGTGTGTGATGGGATCCTGTGTGACAAAAAAAAGAAAATCAATATATGTATAAAAATCGAATTAACACGTACCTGTTACACAGTTGCAGATTAATTGCAAGCCAGCCAGACACTGATCTAGAAAAAAGAAATCAGGTGTGTGATGGGATCCTGTGTGACAAAAAAAGAAAATCAATATATGTATAAAAAACGAATTAACACGTATCTTTTACACAGTTGTAGATTAATTGCAAGCCAGCCAGACACCGTTCCAGATGCAGACAACCACTCACACCTGAAGATGGATTGCCCCTTGTTGGCTAGATCCACTTTCAGATAAAAAGGTGCATCATGAGATCCTGTGTGACAAGAAAAAAGAAAATCAATATATGTATTAAAACCGAATTAACACGTACCTGCTACACAGTTGCAGATTAATTGCAAGATCCACTTTCAGGTAAAAAGATGCGTCAGGTGGGTCATGACATCCTGAAATTAAGAAAGACAAAAAAGAAATTCATTATAGGTATAGAAACTGAATGTTCACTTACCTGTAACTCAGTTGCAGATGAAAAGAAAGCCAGTCAGACACCATTCCAGATGCAGGCAACCTGTCACAGCTGGACATGGATAGCCCCTTGTTGGCCGGATCCACTTTCAGGTAAAAAGGTGTTTGATGGGATCCTGTGTGACAAAAAAAAGAAAATCAATATATGTATAAAAACCGAATTACCACTTACCTGTTACACAATTGCAGATTAATTGCAAGCCAGCCAGACACCGTTTCAGATGCAGACAACCATTCGCAGCTGAAGATGGATTGCCCCTTGTTGGCCAGATCCACTTTCAGGTAAAAAGGTGTGTGATGGGATCCTGTGTGACAAAAAAAAAGAAAATCAATATATGTATAAAAAACGAATTAACACGTACCTGTTACACAGTTGCAGATTAATTGCAAGCCAGCCAGACACTGATCCAGAAAAAAGAAATCAGGTGTGTGATGGAATCCTGTGTGACAAAAAAAGAAAATCATTATATGTATAAAAAACGAATTAACACGTATCTTTTACACAGTTGCAGATTAATTGCAAGCCAGCCAGACACCGTTCCAGATGCAGACAACCACTCACACCTGAAGATGGATTGCCCCTTGTTGGCCAGATCCACTTTTAGGTAAAAAGGTGCGTGATGGGATCCTGTGTGACAAAAAAAAGAAAATCAATATATGTATAAAAACTGAATTAACATGTACCTGTTACACAGTTGCAGATTAATTGCAAGCCAGCCAGACACCGTTCTAGATGCAGACAACCAGTCATAGCTGAAGATGGATTGCCCCTTGTTGGCCTGGTCCACTTTCAGGTAAAAAGGTGCGTCATGAGATCCTGTGTGACAAGAAAAAAGAAAATCAATATATGTATAAAAACCGAATTAACACGTACCTGTTAAAAAGTTGCAGATTAATTGCAAGCCAGCCAGACACCGTTCTAGATGCAGACAACCACTCATAGCTGAAGATGGATTGCCCCTTGTTGGCCAGGTCCACTTTCAAGCAAAAAGGTGCGTCATGAGATCCTGTGTGACAAGAAAAAAGAAAATCAATATATGTATAAAAACCGAATTAACACGTACCTGTTACACAGTTGCAGATTAATTGCAAGATCCACTTTCAGGTAAAAAGATGCGTCAGGTGGGTCATGACATCCTGAAAATAAGAAAGACAAAAAAGAAAGTCAATATAAGTATAGAAACTGAATGTTCACTTACCTGTAACTCAGTTGCAGATTAAAAAAAGAAAGCCAGTCAGACACCATTCCAGATGCAGGCAACCTCTCACAGCTGGACATGGATAGCCCCTTGTTGGCCGGATCCACTTTCAGGTAAAAAGGTGCGTGATGGGATCCTGTGTGACAAAAAAAAAGAAATTCAATATATGTATAAAAAACGAATTAACACGTACCTGATACACAGTTGCAGATTAATTGCAAGCCAGCCAGACACTGATCCAGAAAAAAGAAATCAGGTGTGTGATGGAATCCTGTGTGACAAAAAAAGAAAATCATTATATGTATAAAAAACGAATTAACACGTATCTTTTACACAGTTGCAGATTAATTGCAAGCCAGCCAGACACCATTCCAGATGCAGACAACCACTCACACCTGAAGATGGATTGCCCCTTGTTGGCCAGATCCACTTTTAGGTAAAAAGGTGCGTGATGGGATCCTGTGTGACAAAAAAAAGAAAATCAATATATGTATAAAAACTGAATTAACACGTACCTGTTACACAGTTGCAGATTAATTGCAAGCCAGCCAGACACCGTTCCAGATGCAGACAACCACTCGTAGCTGAAGATGGATTGCCCCTTTTTGGCCAGGTCCACTTTCAGGTAAAAAGGTGCGTCATGAGATCCTGTGTGACAAGAAAAGAGAAAATCAATATATGTATAAAATCCGAATTAACACGTACCTGTTACACAGTTGCAGATTAATTGCATGATCCACTTTCAGGTTAAAAGATGCGTCAGGTGGGTCATGAGATCCTGAAAATAAGAAAGACAAAAAAGAATGTCAACACAGTTGCAGATTAATTGCAAGCCAGCCAGACACTGATCCAGAAAAAAGAAATCAATGTGTATAAAAAACGAATTAACACGTATCTTTTACACAGTTGCAGATTAATTGCAAGCCAGCCAGACACCGTTACAGATGCAGACAACCACTCACAGCTGAAGATGGATTGCCCCTTGTTGGCCAGATCCACTTTCAGGTAAAAAGGTGCGTGATGGGATCCTGTGTGACAAAAAAAAGAAAATCAATATATGTATAAAAAACGAATTAACACGTACCTGTTACACAGTTGCAGATTAATTGCAAGCCAGCCAGACACTGATCTAGAAAAATGAAATCAGGTGTGTGATGGGATCCTGTGTGACAAAAAAAAGAAAATCAATATATGTATAAAAAACGAATTAACACGTACCTGTTACACAGTTGCAGATTAATTGCAAGCCAGCCAGACACTGATCTAGAAAAATGAAATCAGGTGTGTGATGGGATCCTGTGTGACAAAAAAAAGAAAATCAATATATGTATAAAAAACGAATTAACACGTACCTGTTACACAGTTGCAGATTAATTGCAAGCCAGCCAGACACTGATCTAGAAAAATGAAATCAGGTGTGTGATGGGATCCTGTGTGACAAAAAAAAGAAAATCAATATATGTATAAAAATCGAATTAACACGTACCTGTTACACAGTTGCAGATTAATTGCAAGCCAGCCAGACACTGATCTAGAAAAAAGAAATCAGGTGTGTGATGGGATCCTGTGTGACAAAAAAAGAAAATCAATATATGTATAAAAAACGAATTAACACGTATCTTTTACACAGTTGTAGATTAATTGCAAGCCAGCCAGACACCGTTCCAGATGCAGACAACCACTCACACCTGAAGATGGATTGCCCCTTGTTGGCTAGATCCACTTTCAGATAAAAAGGTGCATCATGAGATCCTGTGTGACAAGAAAAAAGAAAATCAATATATGTATTAAAACCGAATTAACACGTACCTGCTACACAGTTGCAGATTAATTGCAAGATCCACTTTCAGGTAAAAAGATGCGTCAGGTGGGTCATGACATCCTGAAATTAAGAAAGACAAAAAAGAAATTCATTATAGGTATAGAAACTGAATGTTCACTTACCTGTAACTCAGTTGCAGATGAAAAGAAAGCCAGTCAGACACCATTCCAGATGCAGGCAACCTGTCACAGCTGGACATGGATAGCCCCTTGTTGGCCGGATCCACTTTCAGGTAAAAAGGTGTTTGATGGGATCCTGTGTGACAAAAAAAAGAAAATCAATATATGTATAAAAACCGAATTACCACTTACCTGTTACACAATTGCAGATTAATTGCAAGCCAGCCAGACACCGTTTCAGATGCAGACAACCATTCGCAGCTGAAGATGGATTGCCCCTTGTTGGCCAGATCCACTTTCAGGTAAAAAGGTGCGTGATGGGATCCTGTGTGACAAAAAAAAAGAAAATCAATATATGTATAAAAACCGAATTAACACGTACCTGTTACACAGTTGCAGATTAATTGCAAGCCAGCCAGACACCGTTCTAGATGCAGACAACCACTCATAGCTGAAGATGGATTGCCCCTTGTTGGCCAGGTCCACTTTCAAGCAAAAAGGTGCGTCATGAGATCCTGTGTGAGAAGAAAAAAGAAAATCAATATATGTATAAAAACCGAATTAACACGTACCTGTTACACAGTTGCAGATTAATTGCAAAATCCACTTTCAGGTAAAAAGATGCGTCAGGTGGGTCATGACATCCTGAAAATAAGAAAGACAAAAAAGAAAGTCAATATAAGTATAGAAACTGAATGTTCACTTACCTGTAACTCAGTTGCAGATTAAAAAAAGAAAGCCAGTCAGACACCATTCCAGATGCAGGCAACCTCTCACAGCTGGACATGGATAGCCCCTTGTTGGCCGGATCCACTTTCAGGTAAAAAGGTGCGTGATGGGATCCTGTGTGACAAAAAAAAGAAAATCAATATATGTATAAAAAACGAATTAACACGTACCTGATACACAGTTGCAGATTAATTGCAAGCCAGCCAGACACTGATCCAGAAAAAAGAAATCAGGTGTGTGATGGAATCCTGTGTGACAAAAAAAGAAAATCATTATATGTATAAAAAACGAATTAACACGTATCTTTTACACAGTTGCAGATTAATTGCAAGCCAGCCAGACACCGTTCCAGATGCAGACAACCACTCACACCTGAAGATGGATTGCCCCTTGTTGGCCAGATCCACTTTTAGGTAAAAAGGTGCGTGATGGGATCCTGTGTGACAAAAAAAAGAAAATCAATATATGTATAAAAACTGAATTAACATGTACCTGTTACACAGTTGCAGATTAATTGCAAGCCAGCCAGACACCGTTCCAGATGCAGACAACCACTCGTAGCTGAAGATGGATTGCCCCTTTTTGGCCAGGTCCACTTTCAGGTAAAAAGGTGCGTCATGAGATCCTGTGTGACAAGAAAAGAGAAAATCAATATATGTATAAAATCCGAATTAACACGTACCTGTTACACAGTTGCAGATTAATTGCATGATCCACTTTCAGGTTAAAAGATGCGTCAGGTGGGTCATGAGATCCTGAAAATAAGAAAGACAAAAAAGAATGTCAACACAGTTGCAGATTAATTGCAAGCCAGCCAGACACTGATCCAGAAAAAAGAAATCAATGTGTATAAAAAACGAATTAACACGTATCTTTTACACAGTTGCAGATTAATTGCAAGCCAGCCAGACACCGTTCCAGATGCAGACAACCACTCACAGCTGAAGATGGATTGCCCCTTGTTGGCCAGATCCACTTTCAGGTAAAAAGGTGCGTGATGGGATCCTGTGTGACAAAAAAAAGAAAATCAATATATGTATAAAAAACGAATTAACACGTACCTGTTACACAGTTGCAGATTAATTGCAAGCCAGCCAGACACTGATCTAGAAAAAAGAAATCAGGTGTGTGATGGGATCCTGTGTGACAAAAAAAAGAAAATCAATATATGTATAAAAATCGAATTAACACGTACCTGTTACACAGTTGCAGATTAATTGCAAGCCAGCCAGACACTGATCTAGAAAAAAGAAATCAGGTGTGTGATGGGATCCTGTGTGACAAAAAAAGAAAATCAATATATGTATAAAAAACGAATTAACACGTATCTTTTACACAGTTGTAGATTAATTGCAAGCCAGCCAGACACCGTTCCAGATGCAGACAACCACTCACACCTGAAGATGGATTGCCCCTTGTTGGCTAGATCCACTTTCAGATAAAAAGGTGCATCATGAGATCCTGTGTGACAAGAAAAAAGAAAATCAATATATGTATTAAAACCGAATTAACACGTACCTGCTACACAGTTGCAGATTAATTGCAAGATCCACTTTCAGGTAAAAAGATGCGTCAGGTGGGTCATGACATCCTGAAATTAAGAAAGACAAAAAAGAAATTCATTATAGGTATAGAAACTGAATGTTCACTTACCTGTAACTCAGTTGCAGATGAAAAGAAAGCCAGTCAGACACCATTCCAGATGCAGGCAACCTGTCACAGCTGGACATGGATAGCCCCTTGTTGGCCGGATCCACTTTCAGGTAAAAAGGTGTTTGATGGGATCCTGTGTGACAAAAAAAAGAAAATCAATATATGTATAAAAACCGAATTACCACTTACCTGTTACACAATTGCAGATTAATTGCAAGCCAGCCAGACACCGTTTCAGATGCAGACAACCATTCGCAGCTGAAGATGGATTGCCCCTTGTTGGCCAGATCCACTTTCAGGTAAAAAGGTGTGTGATGGGATCCTGTGTGACAAAAAAAAAGAAAATCAATATATGTATAAAAAACGAATTAACACGTACCTGTTACACAGTTGCAGATTAATTGCAAGCCAGCCAGACACTGATCCAGAAAAAAGAAATCAGGTGTGTGATGGAATCCTGTGTGACAAAAAAAGAAAATCATTATATGTATAAAAAACGAATTAACACGTATCTTTTACACAGTTGCAGATTAATTGCAAGCCAGCCAGACACCGTTCCAGATGCAGACAACCACTCACACCTGAAGATGGATTGCCCCTTGTTGGCCAGATCCACTTTTAGGTAAAAAGGTGCGTGATGGGATCCTGTGTGACAAAAAAAAGAAAATCAATATATGTATAAAAACTGAATTAACATGTACCTGTTACACAGTTGCAGATTAATTGCAAGCCAGCCAGACACCGTTCTAGATGCAGACAACCAGTCATAGCTGAAGATGGATTGCCCCTTGTTGGCCTGGTCCACTTTCAGGTAAAAAGGTGCGTCATGAGATCCTGTGTGACAAGAAAAAAGAAAATCAATATATGTATAAAAACCGAATTAACACGTACCTGTTAAAAAGTTGCAGATTAATTGCAAGCCAGCCAGACACCGTTCTAGATGCAGACAACCACTCATAGCTGAAGATGGATTGCCCCTTGTTGGCCAGGTCCACTTTCAAGCAAAAAGGTGCGTCATGAGATCCTGTGTGACAAGAAAAAAGAAAATCAATATATGTATAAAAACCGAATTAACACGTACCTGTTACACAGTTGCAGATTAATTGCAAGATCCACTTTCAGGTAAAAAGATGCGTCAGGTGGGTCATGACATCCTGAAAATAAGAAAGACAAAAAAGAAAGTCAATATAAGTATAGAAACTGAATGTTCACTTACCTGTAACTCAGTTGCAGATTAAAAAAAGAAAGCCAGTCAGACACCATTCCAGATGCAGGCAACCTCTCACAGCTGGACATGGATAGCCCCTTGTTGGCCGGATCCACTTTCAGGTAAAAAGGTGCGTGATGGGATCCTGTGTGACAAAAAAAAGAAAATCAACATATGTATAAAAACTGAATTAACACGTACCTGTTACACAGTTGCAGATTAATTGCAAGCCAGCCAGACACCGTTCCAGATGCAGACAACCACTCGTAGCTGAAGATGGATTGCCCCTTTTTGTCCAGGTCCACTTTCAGGTAAAAAGGTGCGTCATGAGATCCTGTGTGACAAGAAAAGAGAAAATCAATATATGTATAAAATCCGAATTAACACGTACCTGTTACACAGTTGCAGATTAATTGCATGATCCACTTTCAGGTAAAAAGATGCGTCAGGTGGGTCATGAGATCCTGAAAATAAGAAAGACAAAAAAGAATGTCAGCACAGTTGCAGATTAATTGCAAGCCAGCCAGACACTGATCCAGAAAAAAGAAATCAATGTGTATAAAAAACGAATTAACACGTATCTTTGACACAGTTGCTGATTAATTGCAAGCCAGCCAGACACCGTTTCAGATGCAGACAACCACTCACAGCTGAAGATGGATTGCCCCTTGTTGGCCAGATCCACTTTCAGGTAAAAAGGTGCGTGATGGGATCCTGTGTGACAAAAAAAAGAAAATCAATATATGTATAAAAACCAAATTAACACGTACCTGTTACACAGTTGCAGATTAATTGCAAGCCAGCCAGACACTGATCTAGAAAAAAGAAATCAGGTGTGTGATGGGATCCTGTGTGACAAAAAAAAGAAAATCAATATATGTATAAAAATCGAATTAACACGTACCTGTTACACAGTTGCAGATTAATTGCAAGCCAGCCAGACACTGATCTAGAAAAAAGAAATCAGGTGTGTGATGGGATCCTGTGTGACAAAAAAAAGGAAATCAATATATGTATAAAAATCGAATTAACACGTACCTGTTACACAGTTGCAGATTAATTGCAAGCCAGCCAGACACCGTTCTAGATGCAGACAACCAGTCATAGCTGAAGATGGATTGCCCCTTGTTGGCCAGGTCCACTTTCAGGTAAAAAGGTGCGTCATGAGATCCTGTGTGACAAGAAAAAAGAAAATCAATATATGTATAAAAACCGAATTAACACGTACCTGTTAAAAAGTTGCAGATTAATTGCAAGCCAGCCAGACACCGTTCTAGATGCAGACAACCACTCATAGCTGAAGATGGATTGCCCCTTGTTGGCCAGGTCCACTTTCAAGCAAAAAGGTGCGTCATGAGATCCTGTGTGACAAGAAAAAAGAAAATCAATATATGTATAAAAACCGAATTAACACGTACCTGTTACACAGTTGCAGATTAATTGCAAGATCCACTTTCAGGTAAAAAGATGCGTCAGGTGGGTCATGACATCCTGAAAATAAGAAAGACAAAAAAGAAAGTCAATATAAGTATAGAAACTGAATGTTCACTTACCTGTAACTCAGTTGCAGATTAAAAAAAGAAAGCCAGTCAGACACCATTCCAGATGCAGGCAACCTCTCACAGCTGGACATGGATAGCCCCTTGTTGGCCGGATCCACTTTCAGGTAAAAAGGTGCGTGATGGGATCCTGTGTGACAAAAAAAAGAAAATCAATATATGTATAAAAACTGAATTAACACGTACCTGTTACACAGTTGCAGATTAATTGCAAGCCAGCCAGACACCGTTCCAGATGCAGACAACCACTCGTAGCTGAAGATGGATTGCCCCTTTTTGTCCAGGTCCACTTTCAGGTAAAAAGGTGCGTCATGAGATCCTGTGTGACAAGAAAAGAGAAAATCAATATATGTATAAAATCCGAATTAACACGTACCTGTTACACAGTTGCAGATTAATTGCATGATCCACTTTCAGGTAAAAAGATGCGTCAGGTGGGTCATGAGATCCTGAAAATAAGAAAGACAAAAAAGAATGTCAGCACAGTTGCAGATTAATTGCAAGCCAGCCAGACACTGATCCAGAAAAAAGAAATCAATGTGTATAAAAAACGAATTAACACGTATCTTTGACACAGTTGCAGATTAATTGCAAGCCAGCCAGACACCGTTTCAGATGCAGACAACCACTCACAGCTGAAGATGGATTGCCCCTTGTTGGCCAGATCCACTTTCAGGTAAAAAGGTGCGTGATGGGATCCTGTGTGACAAAAAAAAGAAAATCAATATATGTATAAAAACCAAATTAACACGTACCTGTTACACAGTTGCAGATTAATTGCAAGCCAGCCAGACACTGATCTAGAAAAAAGAAATCAGGTGTGTGATGGGATCCTGTGTGACAAAAAAAAGAAAATCAATATATGTATAAAAATCGAATTAACACGTACCTGTTACACAGTTGCAGATTAATTGCAAGCCAGCCAGACACTGTTCTAAAAAGAACGGTGTCTGGCTGAAAGAAAATTAAAATATGTATAAAAACCGAATTAACACGTACCTGTTACACAGTTGCAGATTAATTGCAAGCCAGCCAGACACTGATCTAGAAAAAAGAAATCAGGTGTGTGATGGGATCCTGTGTGACAAAAAAAAGAAAATCAATACATGTATAAAAATCGAATTAACACGTACCTGTTACACAGTTGCAGATTAATTGCAAGCCAGCCAGACACCGTTCTAAAAAGAACGGTGTCTGGCTGAAAGAAAATCAAAATATGTATAAAAACCGAATTAACACGTACCTGTTACACAGTTGCAGATTAATTGCAAGCCAGCCAGACACTGATCTAGAAAAAAGAAATCAGGTGTGTGATGGGATCCTGTGTGACAAAAAAAGAAAATCAATATATGTATAAAAACCGAATTAACACGTATCTGTTACACAGTTGCAGATTAATTGCAAGATCCACTTTCAGGTAAAAAGATGCGTCAGGTGGGTCATGACATCCTGAAAATAAGAAAGATAAAAAAGAAAGTCAATATAAGTATAGAAACTGAATGTTCACTTACCTGTAACTCAGTTGCAGATTAAAAAAAGAAAGCCAGTCAGACACCATTCCAGATGCAGGCAACCTCTCACAGCTGGACATGGATAGCCCCTTGTTGGCCGGATCCACTTTCAGGTAAAAAGGTGCGTGATGGGATCCTGTGTGACAAAAAAAGAAAATCAATATATGTATAAAAACCGAATTAACACGTACCTGTTACACAGTTGCAGATTAATTGCAAGCCAGCCAGACACCGTTCTAGATGCAGACAACCACTCATAGCTGAAGATGGATTGCCCCTTTTTGGCTAGGTCCACTTTCAGGTAAAAAGGTGCGTCATGAGATCCTGTGTGACAAGAAAAAAGAAAATCAATATATGTATAAAATCCGAATTAACACGTACCTGTTACACAGTTGCAGATTAATTGCAAGATCCACTTTCAGGTAAAAAGATGCGTCAGGTGGGTCATGACATCCTGAAATTAAGAAAGACAAAAAAGAAATTCATTATAGGTATAGAAACTGAATGTTCACTTACCTGTAACTCAGTTGCAGATGAAAAGAAAGCCAGTCAGACACCATTCCAGATGCAGGCAACCTGTCACAGCTGGACATGGATAGCCCCTTGTTGGCCGGATCCACTTTCAGGTAAAAAGGTGTTTGATGGGATCCTGTGTGACAAAAAAAAGAAAATCAATATATGTATAAAAACCGAATTACCACTTACCTGTTACACAATTGCAGATTAATTGCAAGCCAGCCAGACACCGTTTCAGATGCAGACAACCATTCGCAGCTGAAGATGGATTGCCCCTTGTTGGCCAGATCCACTTTCAGGTAAAAAGGTGCGTGATGGGATCCTGTGTGACAAAAAAAAGAAAATCAATATATGTATAAAAACCGAATTAACACGTACCTGTTACACAGTTGCAGATTAATTGCAAGCCAGCCAGACACTGATCCAGAAAAAAGAAATCACGTGTGTGATGGAATCCTGTGTGACAAAAAAAGAAAATCATTATATGTATAAAAAACGAATTAACACGTATCTTTTACACAGTTGCAGATTAATTGCAAGCCAGCCAGACACCGTTCCAGATGCAGACAACCACTCACACCTGAAGGTGGATTGCCCCTTGTTGGCCAGATCCACTTTTAGGTAAAAAGGTGCGTGATGGGATCCTGTGTGACAAAAAAAAGAAAATCAATATATGTATAAAAACCGAATTAACACGTACCTGTTACACAGTTGCAGATTAATTGCAAGCCAGCCAGACACCGTTCTAGATGCAGACAACCACTCATAGCTGAAGATGGATTGCCCCTTGTTGGCCAGGTCCACTTTCAGGTAAAAAGGTGCGTCATGAGATCCTGTGTGACAAGAAAAAAGAAAACCAATATATGTATAAAAACCGAATTAACACGTACCTGTTACACAGTTGCAGATTAATTGCAAGCCAGCCAGACACCGTTCTAGATGCAGACAACCACTCATAGCTGAAGATGGATTGCCCCTTTTTGGCCGGATCCACTTTCAGGTAAAAAGGTGCGTGATGGGATCCTGTGTGACAAAAAAAAGAAAATCAATATATGTATAAAAACTGAATTAACACGTACCTGTTACACAGTTGCAGATTAATTGCAAGCCAGCCAGACACCGTTCCAGATGCAGACAACCACTCGTAGCTGAAGATGGATTGCCCCTTTTTGGCCAGGTCCACTTTCAGGTAAAAAGGTGCGTCATGAGATCCTGTGTGACAAGAAAAGAGAAAATCAATATATGTATAAAATCCGAATTAACACGTACCTGTTACACAGTTGCAGATTAATTGCATGATCCACTTTCAGGTAAAAAGATGCGTCAGGTGGGTCATGAGATCCTGAAAATAAGAAAGACAAAAAAGAATGTCATCACAGTTGCAGATTAATTGCAAGCCAGCCAGACACTGATCCAGAAAAAAGAAATCAATGTTTATAAAAAACGAATTAACACGTATCTTTTACACAGTTGCAGATTAATTGCAAGATCCACTTTCAGGTAAAAAGATGCGTCAGGTGGGTCATGACATCCTGAAAATAAGAAAGACAAAAAAGAAAGTCAATATAAGTATAGAAACTGAATGTTCACTTACCTGTACTGAATGTTACCACTTACCTGTTACACAATTGCAGATTAATTGCAAGCCAGCCAGACACCGTTTCAGATGCAGACAACCATTCGCAGCTGAAGATGGATTGCCCCTTGTTGGCCAGATCCACTTTCAGGTAAAAAGGTGCGTGATGGGATCCTGTGTGACAAAAAAAAGAAAATCAATATATGTATAAAAACCGAATTAACACGTACCTGTTACACAGTTGCAGATTAATTGCAAGCCAGCCAGACACCGTTCTAGATGCAGACAACCACTCATAGCTGAAGATGGATTGCCCCTTGTTGGCCAGGTCCACTTTCAGGTAAAAAGGTGCGTCATGAGATCCTGTGTGACAAGAAAAAAGAAAATCAATATATGTATAAAAACCGAATTAACACGTACCTGTTACACAGTTGCAGATTAATTGCAAGCCAGCCAGACACCGTTCTAGATGCAGACAACCACTCATAGCTGAAGATGGATTGCCCCTTTTTGGCCGGATCCACTTTCAGGTAAAAAGGTGCGTGATGGGATCCTGTGTGACAAAAAAAAGAAAATCAATATATGTATAAAAACTGAATTAACACGTACCTGTTACACAGTTGCAGATTAATTGCAAGCCAGCCAGACACCGTTCCAGATGCAGACAACCACTCGTAGCTGAAGATGGATTGCCCCTTTTTGGCCAGGTCCACTTTCAGGTAAAAAGGTGCGTCATGAGATCCTGTGTGACAAGAAAAGAGAAAATCAATATATGTATAAAATCCGAATTAACACGTACCTGTTACACAGTTGCAGATTAATTGCATGATCCACTTTCAGGTAAAAAGATGCGTCAGGTGGGTCATGAGATCCTGAAAATAAGAAAGACAAAAAAGAATGTCATCACAGTTGCAGATTAATTGCAAGCCAGCCAGACACTGATCCAGAAAAAAGAAATCAATGTTTATAAAAAACGAATTAACACGTATCTTTTACACAGTTGCAGATTAATTGCAAGATCCACTTTCAGGTAAAAAGATGCGTCAGGTGGGTCATGACATCCTGAAAATTAGAAAGACAAAAAAGAAAGTCAATATAAGTATAGAAACTGAATGTTCACTTACCTGTAATTCAGTTGCAGATTACAAAAAGAAAGCCAGTCAAACACTATTCCAGATGCAGGCAACCTCTCACAGCTGGATATGGATAGCCCCTTGTTGGCCGGATCCACTTTCAGGTAAAAAGGCGCGTGATGGGATCCTGTGTGACAAAAAAAAGAAAATCAATATATGTATAAAAACTGAATTAACACGTACCTGTTACACAGTTGCAGATTAATTGCAAGCCAGCCAGACACCGTTCCAGATGCAGACAACCACTCGCAGCTGAAGATGGATTTCCCCTTGTTGGCCAGGTCCACTTTCAGGTAAAAAGGTGCGTCATGAGATCCTGTGTGACAAGAATGAAGAAAATCATTATATGTATAAAAACCGATTTAACACGTACCTGTTACATAGTTGCAGATTAATTGCAAGATCCACTTTCAGGTAAAAAGATGCGTTAGGTGGGTCATGAGATCTTGAAAATAAGAAAGACAAAAAAGAATGTCAACACAGTTGCAGATTAATTGCAAGCCAGCCAGACACTGATACAGAAAAAAGAAATCAATATGTATAAAAAACGAATTAACACGTATCTTTTACACAGTTGCAGATTAATTGCAAGCCAGCCAGACACCGTTCCAGATGCAGACAACCACTCACACCTGAAGATGGATTGCCCCTTGTTGGATAGATCCACTTTCAGGTAAAAAGGTGCGTGATGGGATTCTGTGTGACAAAAAAAAGAAAATCAATATATGTATAAAAACCGAATTAACACGTACCTGTTACACAGTTGCAGATTAATTGCAAGCCAGCCAGACACCGTTCTAGATGCAGACAACCACTCATAGCTGAAGATGGATTGCCCCTTGTTGGCCAGGTCCACTTTCAGGTAAAAAGGTGCGTCATGAGATCCTGTGTGACAAGAAAAAAGAAAATCAAAATATGTATAAAAACCGAATTAACACGTACCTGTTACACAGTTGCAGATTAATTGCAAGATCCACTTTCAGGTAAAAAGATGCATCAGGTGGGTCATGACATCCTGAAAATAAAGACAAAAAAGAAAATCAATATAAGTATAGAAACTGAATGTTCACTTACCTGTAACTCAGTTGCAGATTAAAAAAAGAAAGCCAGTCAGACACCATTCCAGATGCAGGCAACCTCTCACAGCTGGACATGGATAGCCCCTTGTTGGCCAGATCCACTTTCAGGTAAAAAGGTGCGTGATGGGATCCTGTGTGACAAAAAAAAAGAAAATCAATATATGTATAAAAATTGAATTAACACGTACCTGTTAGACAGTTGCAGATTAATTGCAAGCCAGCCAGACACCGTTCCAGATGCAGACAACCACTCGTAGCTGAAGATGGATTGCCCCTTTTTGGCCAGGTCCACTTTCAGGTAAAAAGGTGCGTCATGAGATCCTGTGTGACAAGAAAAAAGAAAATCAATATATGTATAAAATCCGAATTAACACGTACCTGTTACACAGTTGCAGATTAATTGCAAGATCCACTTTCAGGTAAAAGGATGCGTCAGGTGGGTCATGAGATCTTGAAAATAAGAAAGACAAAAAAGAATGTCAACACAGTTGCAGATTAATTGCAAAACAGCCAGACACTGATCCAGAAAAAAGAAATCAATATGTATAAAAAACGAATTAACACGTATCTTTTACACAGTTGCAGATTAATTGCAAGCCAGCCAGACACCGTTCTAGATGCAGACAACCACTCATAGCTGAAGATGGATTGCCCCTTGTTGGCCAGGTCCACTTTCAGGTACAAAGGTGCGTCATGAGATCCTGTGTGACAAGAAAAAAGAAAATCAATATATGTATAAAAACCGAATTAACACGTTCCTGTTACACAGTTGCAGATTAATTGCAAGATCCACTTTCAGGTAAAAAGATGCGTCAGGTGGGTCATGACATCCTGAAAATAAGAAAGACAAAAAAGAAAGTCAATATAAGTATAGAAACTGAATGTTCACTTACCTGTAACTCAGTTGCAGATTAAAAAAAGAAAGCCAGTCAGACACCATTCCAAATGCAGGCAACCTCTCAGAGCTGGACATGGATAGCCCCTTTTTGGCCGGATCCACTTTCAGGTAAAAAGGCGCGTGATGGGATCCTGTGTGACAAAAAAAAGAAAATCAATATATGTATAAAAACTGAATTAACACGTACCTGTTAGACAGTTGCAGATTAATTGCAAGCCAGCCAGACACCGTTCCAGATGCAGACAACCACTCGCAGCTGAAGATGGATTGCCCCTTGTTGGCCAGGTCTACTTTCAGGTAAAAAGGTGCGTCATGAGATCCTGTGTGACAAGAATAAAGAAAATCATTATATGTATAAAAAACGATTTAACACGTACCTGTTACACAGTTGCAGATTAATTGCAAGATCCACTTTCAGGTAAAAAGATGCGTCAGGTGGGTCATGAGATCTTGAAAATAAGAAAGACAAAAAAGAATGTCAACACAGTTGCAGATTAATTGCAAGCCAGCCAGACACTGATACAGAAAAAAGAAATCAATATGTATAAAAAACGAATTAACACGTATCTTTTACACAGTTGCAGATTAATTGCAAGCCAGCCAGACACCGTTCCAGATGCAGACAACCACTCACACCTGAAGATGGATTGCCCCTTGTTGGCCAGATCCATTTTGAGGTAAAAAGGTGCGTGATGGGATTCTGTGTGACAAAAAAAAGAAAATCAATATATGTATAAAAACCGAATTAACACGTACCTGTTACACAGTTGCAGATTAATTGCAAGCCAGCCAGACACCGTTCTAGATGTAGACAACCACTCATAGCTGAAGATGGATTGTCCCTTGTTGGCCAGGTCCACTTTCAGGTAAAAAGGTGCGTCATGAGATCCTGTGTGACAAGAAAAAAGAAAATCAATATATGTATAAAAACCGAATTAACACGTACCTGTTACACAGTTGCAGATTAATTGCAAGCCAGCCAGACACCGTTCTAGATGCAGACAACCACTCATAGCTGAAGATGGATTGCCCCTTGTTGGCCAGGTCCACTTTCAGGTAAAAAGGTGCGTCATGAGATCCTGTGTGACAAGAAAAGAGAAAATCAATATATGTATAAAATCCGAATTAACACGTACCTGTTACACAGTTGCAGATTAATTGCAAGATCCACTTTCAGGTAAAAAGATGCGTCAGGTGGGTCATGAGATCTTGAAAATAAGAAAGACAAAAAAGAATGTCAACACAGTTGCAGATTAATTGCAAAACAGCCAGACACTGATCCAGAAAAAAGAAATCAATAATTAGAAAAACCGAATTAACACGTACCTGTTACACAGTTGCAGATTAATTGCAAGCCAGCCAGACACCGTTCTAGATGCAGACAACCACTCATAGCTGAAGATGGATTGCCCCTTGTTGGCCAGGTCCACTTTCAGGTAAAAAGGTGTGTCATAAGATCCTGTGTGACAAGAAAAAAGAAAATCAATATATGTATAAAAACCGAATTAACACGTACCTGTTACACAGTTGCAGATTAATTGCATGATCCACTTTCAGGTAAAAAGATGCGTCAGGTGGGTCATGACATCCTGAAAATAAGAAAGACAAAAAAGAAAGTCAATATAAGTATAAAAACTGAATTAACACGTACCTGTTACACAGTTGCAGATTAAAAAAAGAAAGCCAGTCAGACACCATTCCAGATGCAGGCAACCTCTCACAGCTGGACATGGATAGCCCCTTGTTGGCCGGATCCACTTTAAGGTAAAAAGGTGCGTGATGGGATCCTGTGTGACAAAAAAAAAGAAAATCAATATATGTATAAAAACTGAATTAACACGTACCTGTTACACAGTTGCAGATTAATTTCAAGCCAGCCAGACACCGTTCCAGATGCAGACAACCACTCGTAGCTAAAGATGGATTGCCCCTTTTTGGCCAGGTCCACTTTCAGGTAAAAAGGTGCGTCATGAGATCCTGTGTGACAAGAAAAGAGAAAATCAATATATGTATAAAATCCGAATTAACACGTACCTGTTACACAGTTGCAGATTAATTGCAAGCCAGCCAGACACCGGTTCCAGATGCAGACAACCATTCAGAGCTTAAGATGGATTGCCCCTAGTTGGCCAGATCCACTTTCAGGTAAAAAGGTGCGTGATGGGATTCTGTGTGACAAAAAAAAGAAAATCAATATATGTATAAAAACCGAATTAACACGTACCTGTTACACAGTTGCAGATTAATTGCAAGCCAGCCAGACACCGTTCTAGATGCAGACAACCACTCATAGCTGAAGATGGATTGCCCTTTGTTGGCCAGGTCCACTTTCAGGTAAAAAGGTGCGTCATGAGATCCTGTGTGATAAAAAAAAAAAAATCAATATATGTATAAAAACCGAATTAACACATACTTGTTACACAGTTGCAGATTAATTGCAAGCCAGCCAGACACCGTTCTAGATGCAGACAACCACTCATAGCTGAAGATGGATTGCCCCTTGTTGGCCAGGTCCACTTTCAGGTAAAAAGGTGCATCATGAGATCCTGTGTGACAAGAAAAAAGAAATTCAATATATGTATAAAAACCGAATTAACACGTACCTGTTACAAAGTTGCAGATTAATTGCAAGATCCACTTTCAGGTAAAAAGATGCGTCAGGTGGGTCATGACATCCTGAAAATAAAGACAAAAAAGAAAATCAATATAAGTATAGAAACTGAATGTTCACTTACCTGTAACTCAGTTGCAGATTAAAAAAAGAAAGCCAGTCAGACACCATTCCAGATGCAGGCAACCTCTCACAGCTGGACATGGATAGCCCCTTGTTGGCCAGATCCACTTTGAGGTAAAAAGGTCCGTGATGGGATCCTGTGTGACAAAAAAAAAGAAAATCAATATATGTATAAAAACTGAATTAAAACGTACCTGTTACACAGTTGCAGATTAATTGCAAGATCCACTTTCAGGTAAAAAGATGCGTCAGGTGGGTCATGAGATCCTGAAAATAAGTAAGACAAAAAAGAATGTCAACACAGTTGCAGATTAATTGCAAGCCAGCCAGACACTGATCCAGAAAAAAAAAGAAATCAATATGTATAAAAACCGAATTAACACGTACCTGTTACACAGTTGCAGATTAATTGCAAGCCAGCCAGACACCGTTCTAAAAAGAACGGTGTCTGGCTGAAAGAAAATCAAAATATGTATAAAAACCGAATTAACGCGTACCTGTTACACAGTTGCAGATTAATTGCAAGCCAGCCAGACACCGTTCTAAAAAGAACGGTGTCTGGCTGAAAGAAAATCAAAATATGTATAAAAACCGAATTAACGCGTACCTGTTACACAGTTGCAGATTAATTGCAAGCCAGCCAGACACTGATCTAGAATAAAGAAATCAGGTGTGTGATGGGATCCTGTGTGACAAAAAAAAGAAAATCAATATATGTATAAAAAACGAATTAACACGTATCTTTTACACAGTTGCAGATTAATTGCAAGCCAGCCAGACACCGTTCCAAATGAAGACAACCACTCACACCTGAAGATGGATTGCCCCTTGTTGGCCAGATCCACTTTCAGGTAAAAAGGTGCGTGATGGGATCCTGTGTGACAAGAAAATAGAAAATCAATATATGTATAAAAACCGAATTAACATGTACCTGTTACACAGTTGCAGATTAATTGCAAGATCCACTTTCAGGTAAAAAGATGCGTCAGGTGGGTCATGACATCCTGAAAATAAGAAAGACAAAAAAGAAAGTCAATATAAGTATAGAAACTGAATGTTCACTTACCTGTAACTCAGTTGCAGATGAAAAGAAAGCCAGTCAGACACCATTCCAGATGCAGGCAACCTCTCAGAGCTTGACATGGATAGCCCCTTGTTGGCCGGATCCACTTTCAGGTAAAAAGGTGTGTCAGGTGGGTCATGAGATCCTGAAAATAAGAAAGACAAAAAAGAAATTCAACACAGTTGCAGATTAATTGCAAGCCAGCCAGACACCATTCTAGATGCAGACAACCACTCATAGGTGAAGATGGATTGCCCCTTGTTGGCCAGGTCCACTTTCAGGTAAAAAGGTGCGTCATGAGATCCTGTGTGACAAGAAAAAAGAAAATCAATATATGTATAAAAACCGAATTAACACGTACCTGTTACACAGTTGCAGATTAATTGCAAGCCAGCCAGACACCGTTCTAGATGCAGACAACCACTCATAGCTGAAGATGGATTGCCCCTTGTTGGCCAGGTCCACTTTCAGGTAAAAAGGTGCGTGATGAGATCCTGTGTGACAAGAAAAAAGAAAATCAATATATGTATAAAAACCAAATTAACACATACCTGTTACACAGTTGCAGATTAATTGCAAGCCAGCCAGACACCGTTCTAGATGCAGACAACCACTCATAGCTGAAGATGGATTGCCCCTTGTTGGCCAGGTCCACTTTCAGGTAAAAAGGTGCGTCATGAGATCCTGTGTGATAAGAAAAAGAAAATCAATATATGTATAAAAACCGAATTAACACATACTTGTTACACAGTTGCAGATTAATTGCAAGCCAGCCAGACACCGTTCTAGATGCAGACAACCACTCATAGCTGAAGATGGATTGCCCCTTGTTGGCCAGGTCCACTTTCAGGTAAAAAGGTGCGTCATGAGATCCTGTGTGATAAGAAAAAGAAAATCAATATATGTATAAAAACTGAATTAAAACGTACCTGTTACACAGTTGCAGATTAATTGCAAGATCCACTTTCAGGTAAAAAGATGCGTCAGGTCGGTCATGAGATCCTGAAAATAAGTAAGACAAAAAAGAATGTCAACACAGTTGCAGATTAATTGCAAGCCAGCCAGACACTGATCCAGAAAAAAAAAGAAATCAATATGTATAAAAACCGAATTAACACGTACCTGTTACACAGTTGCAGATTAATTGCAAGCCAGCCAGACACCGTTCTAGATGCAGACAACCACTCATAGCTGAAGATGGATTGCCCCTTGTTGGCCAGGTCCACTTTCAGGTAAAAAGGTGTGTCATAAGATCCTGTGTGACAAGAAAAAAGAAAATCAATATATGTATAAAAACCGAATTAACACGTACCTGTTACACAGTTGCAGATTAATTGCATGATCCACTTTCAGGTAAAAAGATGCGTCAGGTGGGTCATGACATCCTAAAAATAAGAAAGACAAAAAAGAAAGTCAATATAAGTATAAAAACTGAATTAACACGTACCTGTTACACAGTTGCAGATTAAAAAAAGAAAGCCAGTCAGACACCATTCCAGATGCAGGCAACCTCTCACAGCTGGACATGGATAGCCCCTTGTTGGCCGGATCCACTTTAAGGTAAAAAGGTGCGTGATGGGATCCTGTGTGACAAAAAAAAAGAAAATCAATATATGTATAAAAACTGAATTAACACGTACCTGTTACACAGTTGCAGATTAATTTCAAGCCAGCCAGACACCGTTCCAGATGCAGACAACCACTCGTAGCTAAAGATGGATTGCCCCTTTTTGGCCAGGTCCACTTTCAGGTAAAAAGGTGCATCATGAGATCCTGTGTGACAAGAAAAGAGAAAATCAATATATGTATAAAATCCGAATTAACACGTACCTGTTACACAGTTGCAGATTAATTGCAAGATCCACTTTCAGGTAAAAAGATGCGTCAGGTGGGTCATGAGATCCTGAAAATAAGAAAGACAAAAAAGAATGTCAACACAGTTGCAGATTAATTGCAAGCCAACCAGACACTGATCCAGAAAAAAGAAATCAATATGTATAAAAAACGAATTAAGACGTATCTTTTACACAGTTGCAGATTAATTGCAAGCCAGCCAGACACCGTTCCAGATGCAGACAACCACTCACAGCTGAAGATGGATTGCCCCTTGTTGGCCAGATCCACTTTCAGGTAAAAAGGTGCGTGATGGGATCCTGTGTGACAAAAAAAAGAAAATCAATATATGTATAAAAAACGAATTAACACGTACCTGTTACACAGTTGCGGATTAATTGCAAGCCAGCCAGACACCGTTCTAAAAAGAACGGTGTCTGCCTGAAAGAAAATCAAAATATGTATAAAAACCGAATTAACGCGTACCTGTTACACAGTTGCAGATTAATTGCAAGCCAGCCAGACACTGAACTAGAATAAAGAAATCAGGTGTGTGATGGGATCCTGTGTGACAAAAAAAAGAAAATCAATATATGTATAAAAAACGAATTAACACGTATCTTTTACACAGTTGCAGATTAATTGCAAGCCAGCCAGACACCGTTCCAAATGAAGACAACCACTCACACCTGAAGATGGATTGCCCCTTGTTGGCCAGATCCACTTTCAGGTAAAAAGGTGCGTGATGGGATCCTGTGTGACAAGAAAATAGAAAATCAATTTATGTATAAAAACCGAATTAACACGTACCTGTTACACAGTTGCAGATTAATTGCAAGCCAGCCAGACACCGTTCTAAAAAGAACGGTGTCTGGCTGAAAGAAAATCAAAATATGTATTAAAACCGAATTAACACATACCTGTTACACAGTTGCAGATTAATTGCAAGCCAGCCAGACACTGATCTAGAAAAAAGAAATCAGGTGTGTGATGGGATCCTGTGTGACAAAAAAAAGAAAATCAATATATGTATAAAAAACGAATTAACACGTATCTTTTACACAGTTGCAGATTAATTGCAAGATCCACTTTCAGGTAAAAAGATGCGTCAGGTGGGTCATGAGATCCTGAAAATAAGAAAGAAAAAAAGAAAGTCAACACAGTTACAGAGTAATTGCAAGCCAGCCAGACACTGCTCCAAATGCAGACAACCTATCACAGCTGAAGATGGATTGCACCTTGTTGTCCAGATCCAGTTCCAGGTAAAAAGGTGCGTGATGGGATCCTGTGTGACAAAAAAAAAACAAAAATCAATATATGTATAAAAAACGAATTAACACGTACCTGTTACACAGTTGCAGATTAATTGCAAGCCAGCCAGTCACTGTTCTAGATGCAGACAACCACTCATGGCTGAAGATGGATTGCCCCTTGTTGGCCAGGTCTACTTTCAGGTAAAAAGGTGCGTCATGAGATCCTGTGTGACAAGAAAAAAGAAAATCAATATATGTATAAAAACCGAATTAACACGTACCTGTTACACAGTTGCAGATTAATTGCAAGATCCACTTTCAGGTAAAAAGAAGCGTCAGGTGGGTCATGACATCCTGAAAATAAGAAAGACAAAAAAGAAAGTCAATATAAGTATAGAAACTGAATGTTCACTCATCTGTAAGTCAGTTGCAGATGAAAACAAACCCAGTCAGACACCATTCCAGATGCAGGCAACCTCTCACAGCTGGAAACGTTTAGCCCCTTGTTGGCCGAATCCACTTTCAGGTAAAAAGGTGTGTCAGGTGGGTCATGAGATCCTGAAAATAAGAAAGACAAAAAAGAAATTCAACACAGTTGCAGATTAATTGCAAGCCAGCCAGACACCATTCTAGATGCAGACAACCACTCATAGCTGAAGATGGATTGCCCCTTGTTGGCCAGGTCCACTTTCAGGTAAAAAGGTGCGTCATGAGATCCTGTGTGACAAGAAAAAAGAAAATCAATATATGTATAAAAACCGAATTAACACGTACCCGTTACACAGTTGCAGATTAATTGCAAGCCAGCCAGACACCGTTCTAGATGCAGACAACCACTCATAGCTGAAGATGGATTGCCCCTTGTTGGCCAGGTCCACTTTCAGGTAAAAAGGTGCGTCATGAGATCCTGTGTGACAAGAAAAAAGAAAATCAATATATGTATAAAAACCGAATTAACACGTACCCGTTACACAGTTGCAGATTAATTGCAAGCCAGCCAGACACCATTCTAGATGCAGACAACCACTCATAACTGAAGATGGATTGCCCCTTGTTGGCCAGGTCCACTTTCAGGTAAAAAGGTGCGTCATGAGATCCTGTGTGACAAGAAAAAAGAAAATCAATATATGTATAAAAATCGAATTAAAACGTACCCGTTACACGGTTGCAGATTAATTGCAAGCCAGCTAGACACCGTTCTAGATGCAGACAACCACTCATAGCTGAAGATGGATTGCCCCTTGTTGGCCAGGTCTACTTTCAGGTAAAAAGGTGCGTCATGAGATCCTGTCTGACAAGAAAAAAGAAAATCAATATATGTATAAAAACCGAATTAACAAGTACCTGTTACACAGTTGCAGATTAATTGCAACATCCACTTTCAGGTAAAAAGATGCGTCAGGTGGGTCATGAGATCCTGGAAATAAGAAAGACAAAAAAGAATGTCATCACAGTTGCAGATTAATTGCAAGCCAGCCAGACACTGATCCAGAAAAAAGAAATCAATATGTATAAAAAACGAATTAACACGTATCTTTTACACAGTTGCAGATTAATTGCAAGCCAGCCAGACACCGTTCCAGATGCAGACAACCATTCAGAGCTGAAGATGGATTGCCCCTTGTTGGCCAGATCCACTTTCAGGTAAAAAGGTGCTTGATGGGATCCTGTGTGAGAAAAAAAAAAAGAAAATCAATATATGTATAAAAACCAAATTAACACGTACCTGTTACACAGTTGCAGATTAATTGCAAGCCAGCCAGACACCGTTCTAAAAAGAACGGTGTCTGGCTGAAAGAAAATCAAAATATGTATTAAAACCGAATTAACACGTACCTGTTACACAGTTGCAGATTAATTGCAAGCGAGCCAGACACTGATCTAGAAAAAAGAAATCAGGTGTGTGATGGGATCCTGTGTGACAAAAAAAAGAAAATCAATATATGTATAAAAACTGAATTAACACGTACCTGTTACACAGTTGCAGATCAATTGCAAGCCAGCCAGACACCGTTCCAGATGCAGACAACCACTTGTAGCTGAAGATGGATTGCCCCTTGTTGGCCAGGTCCACTTTCAGGTAAAAAGGTGCGTCATGAGATCCTGTGTGACAAGAAAAAAGAAAATCAATATATGTATAAAAACCGAATTAACACGTACCTGTTACACAGTTGCAGATTAATTGCAAGATCCACTTTCAGGTAAAAAGATGCATCAGGTGGGTCATGACATCCTGAAAATAAGAAAGACAAAAAAGAAAGTCAATATAAGTATAGAAACTGAATGTTCACTCATCTGTAAGTCAGTTGCAGATGAAAACAAAGCCAGTCAGACACCATTCCAGATGCAGGCAACCTCTCACAGCTGGAAACGTTTAGCCCCTTGTTGGCCGAATCCACTTTCAGGTAAAAAGGTGTGTCAGGTGGGTCATGAGATCCTGAAAATAAGAAAGACAAAAAAGAAATTCAACACAGTTGCAGATTAATTGCAAGCCAGCCAGACACCATTCTAGATGCAGACAACCACTCATAGCTGAAGATGGATTGCCCCTTGTTGGCCAGGTCCACTTTCAGGTAAAAAGGTGCGTCATGAGATCCTGTGTGACAAGAAAAAAGAAAATCAATATATGTATAAAAACCGAATTAACACGTACCCGTTACACAGTTGCAGATTAATTGCAAGCCAGCCAGACACCGTTCTAGATGCAGACAACCACTCATAGCTGAAGATGGATTGCCCCTTGTTGGCCAGGTCCACTTTCAGGTAAAAAGGTGCGTCATGAGATCCTGTGTGACAAGAAAAAAGAAAATCAATATATGTATAAAAACCGAATGAACACGTACCCGTTACACAGTTGCAGATTAATTGCAAGCCAGCCAGACACCATTCTAGATGCAGACAACCACTCATAGCTGAAGATGGATTGCCCCTTGTTGGCCAGGTCCACTTTCAGGTAAAAAGGTGCGTCATGAGATCCTGTGTGACAAGAAAAAAGAAAATCAATATATGTATAAAAATCGAATTAAAACGTACCCGTTACACAGTTGCAGATTAATTGCAAGCCAGCCAGACACCGTTCTAGATGCAGACAACCACTCATAGCTGAAGATGGATTGCCCCTTGTTGGCCAGATCCACTTTCAGGTAAAAAGGTGCGTCATGAGATCCTGTGTGATAAGAAAAAAGAAAATCAATATATGTATAAAAACCGAAATAACACGTACCTGTTACACAGTTGCAGATTAATTGCAAGATCCACTTTCAGGTAAAAAGATGCGTCAGGTGGGTCATGAGATCCTGAAAATAAGAAAGACAAAAAAGAATGTCAACACAGTTGCAGATTAATTGCAAGCCAGCCAGACACTGATCCAGAAAAAAGAAATCAATATGTATAAAAAACGAATTAACACGTATCTTTTACACAGTTGCAGATTAATTGCAAGCCAGCCAGACACCGTTCCAGATGCAGACAACCATTCACAGCTGAAGATGGATTGCCCCTTGTTGGCCAGGTCCACTTTCAGGTAAAAAGGTGCGTGATAGGATCCTGTGTGACAAAAAAAAGAAAATCAATATATGTATAAAAACCAAATTAACACGTACCTGTTACACAGTTGCAGATTAATTGCAAGATCCACTTTCAGGTAAAAAGATGCGTCAGGTGGGTCATGACATCCTGAAAATAAGAAAGACAAAAAAGAAAGTCAATATAAGTATAGAAACTGAATGTTCACTCATCTGTAAGTCAGTTGCAGATGAAAACAAAGCCAGTCAGACACCATTCCAGATGCAGGCAACCTCTCACAGCTGGAAATGGATAGCCCCTTGTTGGCCGGATCCACTTTCAGGTAAAAAGGTGCATGATGGGATCCTGTGTGACAAAAAAAAGAAAATAAATATATGTATAAAAACTGACTTAACAAGTACCTGTTACACAGTTGCAGATTAATTGCAAGCCAGCCAGACACCATTCCAGATGCAGACAACCACTCACAGCTGAAGATGGATTGCCCCTTGTTGGCCAGATCCACTTTCAGATAAAAAGGTGTGTCAGGTGGGTCATGAGATCCTGAAAATAAGAAAGACAAAAAAGAAATTCAACACAGTTGCAGATTAATGCAAGCCAGCCAGACACCGTTCTAGATGCAGACAACCATTCAGAGCTAAAGATGGATTGCCCCTTGTTGGCCAGATCCACTTTCAGGTAAAAAGGTGCGTGATGGGATCCTGTGTGACAAAAAAAAAGAAAATCAATATATGTATAAAAACCGAATTAACATGTACCCGTTACACAGTTGCGGATTAATTGCAAGCCAGCCAGTCACCGTTCTAGATGCAGACAACCACTCATAGCTTAAGATGGATTGCCCCTTGTTTGCCAGGTCCACTTTCAGGTAAAAAGGTGCGTCATGAGATCCTGTGTGACAAGAAAAAAGAAAATCAATATATGTATAAAAACCGAATTAACACGTACCTGTTACACAGTTGCAGATTAATTGCAAGATCCACTTTCAGGTAAAAAGATGCATCAGGTGGGTCATGACATCCTGAAAATAAGAAAGACAAATAAGAAAGTCAATATAAGTATAGAAACTGAATGTTCACTTGTTGGCCGGATCCACTTTCAGGTAAAAAGGTGCGTGATGGGATCCTGTGTGACAAAAAAAAGAAAATAAATATATGTATAAAAACCGAATTAACACGTACCCGTTACACAGTTGCAGATTAATTGCAAGCAAGCCAGACACCGTTCTAGATGCAGACAACCACTCATAGCTGAAGATGGATTGCCCCTTTTTGACCAGGTCCACTTTCAGGTAAAAGGGTGCGTCATGAGATCCTGTGTGACAAGAAAAGAGAAAATCAATATATGTATAAAATCCGAATTAACACGTACCTGTTACACAGTTGCAGATTAATTGCAAGATCCACATTCTGGTAAAAAGATGCGTCAGGTGGGTCATGAGATCCTGAAAATAAGAAAGACAAAAAAGAAAGTCAATATAAGTATAGAAACTGAATGTTCACTTACCTGTTACACAGTTGCAGATTAATTGCAAGCCAGCCAGACACCGTTCTAGATGCAGACAACCACTCATAGCTGAAGATGGATTGCCCCTTGTTGGCCAGGTCCACTTTCAGGTAAAAAGGTGTGTCATGAGATCCTGTGTGACAAGAAAAAAGAAAATCAATATATGTATAAAAACCGAATTAACACGTACCCGTTACACAGTTGCAGATTAATTGCAAGCAAGCCAGACACCGTTCTAGATGCAGACAACCACTCATAGCTGAAGATGGATTGCCCCTTGTTGGCCAGGTCCACTTTCAGGTAAAAAGGTGCGTCATGAGATCCTGTGTGACAAGAAAAAAGAAAATCAATATATGTATAAAAACCGAATTAACACGTACCTGTTACACAGTTGCAGATTAATTGCAAGCCAGCCAGTCACCGTTCTAGATGCAGACAACCACTCATAGATTAAGATGGATTGCCCCTTGTTGGCCAGGTCCACTTTCAGGTAAAAAGGTGCGTCATGAGATCCTGTGTGACAAGAAAAAAGAAAATCAATATATGTATAAAAACCGAATTAACACGTACCTGTTACACAGTTGCAGATTAATTGCAAGATCCACTTTCAGGTAAAAAGATGCGTCAGGTGGGTCATGACATCCTGAAAATAAGAAAGACAAAAAAGAAAGTCAATATAAGTATAGAAACTGAATGTTCACTTACCTGTAACTCAGATGCAGATGAAAAGAAAGCCAGTCAGACACCATTCCAGATGCAGGCAACCTCTCACAGCTGGACATGGATAGCCCCTTGTTGGCCGGATCCACTTTCAGGTAAAAAGGTGCGTGATGGGATCCTGTGTGACAAAAAAAAGAAAATCAATATATGTATAAAAACTGAATTAACACGTACCTGTTACACAGTTGCAGATTAATTGCAAGCCAGCCAGACACCATTCCAGATGCAGAGAACCACTCGTAGCTGAAGATGGATTGCCCCTTTTTGACCAGGTCCACTTTCAGGTAAAAGGGTGCGTCATGAGATCCTGTGTGACAAGAAAAGAGAAAATCAATATATTTATAAAATCCGAATTAACACGTACCTGTTACACAGTTGCAGATTAATTGCAAGATCCACTTTCAGGTAAAAAGATGCGTCAGGTGGGTCATGACATCCTGAAAATAAGAAAGACAAAAAAGAAAGTCAATATAAGTATAGAAACTGAATGTTCACTTACCTGTAACTCAGACGCAGATGAAAAGAAAGCCAGTCAGACACCATTCCAGATGCAGGCAACCTCTCACAGATGGACATGGATAGCCCCTTGTTGGCCGGATCCACTTTCAGGTAAAAAGGTGCGTGATGGGATCCTGTGTGACAAAAAAAAGAAAATCAATATATGTATAAAAACTGAATTAACACGTACCTGTTACACAGTTGCAGATTAATTGCAAGATCCACTTTCAGGTAAAAAGATGCGTCAGGTGGGTCATGAGATCCTGAAAATAAGAAAGACAAAAAAGAATGTCAACACAGTTGCAGATTAATTGCAAGGCAGCCAGACACTGATCCAGAAAAAAGAAATCAATATGTAAAAAAAAACGAATTAACACGTATCTTTTACACAGTTGCAGATTAATTGCAAGCCAGCCAGACACCGTTCCAGATGCAGACAACCACTCACAGCTGAAGATGGATTGCCCCTTGTTGGCCAGATTCACTTTCAGGTAAAAAGGTGCGTGATGGGATCCTGTGTGACAACAAAAAGAAAATCAATATATGTACAAAAACCGAATTAACACGTACCTGTTACAAAGTTGCAGATTAATTGCAAGCCAGCCAGACACCGTTCCAGATGCAGACAACCACTCACAGCTGAAGATGGATTGCCCCTTGTTGGCCAGGTCCACTTTCAGGTAAAAAGGTGCGTGATAGGATCCTGTGTGACGAAAAAAAGAAAATCAATACATGTATAAAAACCGAATTAATACGTACCTGTTACACAGTTGCAGATTAATTGCAAGATCCACTTTCAGGTAAAAAGATGCGTCAGGTGGGTCACGAGATCCTGAAAAAAAGAAAGACAAAAAAAGAATGTCAACACAGTTGCAGATTAATTGCAAGCCAGCCAGACACCGTTCCAGATGCAGACAACCATTCAGAGCTAAAGATGGATTGCCCCTTGTTGGCCAGATCCTTTTTCAGGTAAAAAGGTGCGTGATGGGATCCTGTGTGACAAAAAAAAGAAAATCAATATATGTATAAAAACCGAATTAACATGTACCCGTTACACAGTTGCGGATTAATTGCCAGCCAGCCAGACACCGTTCTAGATGCAGACAACCACTCATAGCTGAAGATGGATTGCCCCTTGTTGGCCAGGTCCACTTTCAGGTAAAAAGGTGCGTCATGAGATCCTGTGTGACAAGAAAAAAGAAAATCAATATATGTATAAAAACTGAATTAACACGTACCTGTTACACAGTTGCAGATTAATTGCAAGATCCACTTTCAGGTAAAAAGATGCATCAGGTGGGTCATGACATCCTGAAAATAAGAAAGACAAAAAAGAAAGTCAATATAAGTATAGAAACTGAATGTTCACTTGTTGGCCGGATCCACTTTCAGGTAAAAAGGTGCGTGATGGGATCCTGTGTGACAAAAAAAAGAAAATAAATATATGTACAAGAACCGAATTAACACGTACCCGTTACACAGTTGCAGATTAATTGCAAGCAAGCCAGACACCGTTCTAGATGCAGACAACCACTCATAGCTGAAGATGGATTGCCCCTTTTTGACCAGGTCCACTTTCAGGTAAAAGGGTGCGTCATGAGATCCTGTGTGACAAGAAAAGAGAAAATCAATATATGTATAAAATCCGAATTAACACGTACCTGTTACACAGTTGCAGATTAATTGCAAGATCCACTTTCTGGTAAAAAGATGCGTCAGGTGGGTCATGAGATCCTGAAAATAAGAAAGACAAAAAAGAAAGTCAATATAAGTATAGAAACTGAATGTTCACTTACCTGTTACACAGTTGCAGATTAATTGCAAGCCAGCCAGACACCGTTCTAGATGCAGACAACCACTCATAGCTGAAGATGGATTGCCCCTTGTTGGCCAGGTCCACTTTCAGGTAAAAAGGTGTGTCATGAGATCCTGTGTGACAAGAAAAAAGAAAATCAATATATGTATAAAAACCGAATTAACACGTACCTGTTACACAGTTGCAGATTAATTGCAAGCCAGCCAGTCACCGTTCTAGATGCAGACAACCACTCATAGATTAAGATGGATTGCCCCTTGTTGGCCAGGTCCACTTTCAGGTAAAAAGGTGCGTCATGAGATCCTGTGTGACAAGAAAAAAGAAAATCAATATATGTATAAAAACCGAATTAACACGTACCTGTTACACAGTTGCAGATTAATTGCAAGATCCACTTTCAGGTAAAAAGATGCATCAGGTGGGTCATGACATCCTGAAAATAAGAAAGACAGAAAAGAAAGTCAATATAAGTATAGAAACTGAATGTTCACTTACCTGTAACTCAGATGCAGATGAAAAGAAAGCCAGTCAGACACCATTCCAGATGCAGGCAACCTCTCACAGCTGGACATGGATAGCCCCTTGTTGGCCGGATCCACTTTCAGGTAAAAAGGTGCGTGATGGGATCCTGTGTGACAAAAAAAAGAAAATCAATATATGTATAAAAACTGAATTAACACGTACCTGTTACACAGTTGCAGATTAATTGCAAGCCAGCCAGAGACCGTTCGAGATGCAGAGAACCACTCGTAGCTGAAGATGGATTGCCCCTTTTTGACCAGGTCCACTTTCAGGTAAAAGGGTGCGTCATGAGATCCTGTGTGACAAGAAAAGAGAAAATCAATATATGTATAAAATCCGAATTAACACGTACCTGTTACACAGTTGCAGATTAATTGCAAGATCCACTTTCAGGTAAAAAGATGCGTCAGGTGGGTCATGAGATCCTGAAAATAAGAAAGACAAAAAAGAAAGTCAATATAAGTATAGAAACTGAATCTTCACTTACCTGTTACACAGTTGCAGATTAATTACAAGCCAGCCAGACACCGTTCTAGATGCAGACAACCACTCATAGCTGAAGATGGATTGTCCCTTGTTGGCCAGGTCCACTTTCAGGTAAAAAGGTGTGTCATGAGATCCTGTGTGACAAGAAAAAAGAAAATCAATATATGTATAAAAACCGAATTAACACGTACCCGTTACACAGTTGCAGATTAATTGCAAGCAAGCCAGACACCGTTCTAGATGCAGACAACCACTCATAGCTGAAGATGGATTGCCCCTTGTTGGCCAGGTCCACTTTCAGTTAAAAAGGTGCGTCATGAGATCCTGTGTGACAAGAAAAAAGAATCAATATATGTATAAAAACCGAATTAACATGTACCCGTTACACAGTTGCGGATTAATTGCAAGCCAGCCAGTCACCGTTCTAGATGCAGACAACCACTCATAGCTTAAGATGGATTGCCCCTTGTTTGCCAGGTCCACTTTCAGGTAAAAAGGTGCGTCATGAGATCCTGTGTGACAAGAAAAAAGAAAATCAATATATGTATAAAAACCGAATTAACACGTACCTGTTACACAGTTGCAGATTAATTGCAAGCCAGCCAGTCACCGTTCTAGATGCAGACAACCACTCATAGATTAAGATGGATTGCCCCTTGTTGGCCAGGTCCACTTTCAGGTAAAAAGGTGCGTCATGAGATCCTGTGTGACAAGAAAAAAGAAAATCAATATATGTATAAAAACCGAATTAACACGTACCTGTTACACAGTTGCAGATTAATTGCAAGATCCACTTTCAGGTAAAAAGATGCATCAGGTGGGTCATGACATCCTGAAAATAAGAAAGACAAAAAAGAAAGTCAATATAAGTATAGAAACTGAATGTTCACTTACCTGTAACTCAGATGCAGATGAAAAGAAAGCCAGTCAGACACCATTCCAGATGCAGGCAACCTCTCACAGCTGGACATGGATAGCCCTTTGTTGGCCGGATCCACTTTCAGGTAAAAAGGTGCGTGATGGGATCCTGTGTGACAAAAAAAAGAAAATCAATATATGTATAAAAACTGAATTAACACGTACCTGTTACACAGTTGCAGATTAATTGCAAGCCAGCCAGAGACCGTTCGAGATGCAGAGAACCACTCGTAGCTGAAGATGGATTGCCCCTTTTTGACCAGGTCCACTTTCAGGTAAAAGGGTGCGTCATGAGATCCTGTGTGACAAGAAAAGAGAAAATCAATATATGTATAAAATCCTAATTAACACGTACCTGTTACACAGTTGCAGATTAATTGCAAGATCCACTTTCAGGTAAAAAGATGCGTCAGGTGGGTCATGAGATCCTGAAAATAAGAAAGACAAAAAAGAAAGTCAATATAAGTATAGAAACTGAATGTTCACTTACCTGTTACACAGTTGCAGATTAATTACAAGCCAGCCAGACACCGTTCTAGATGCAGACAACCACTCATAGCTGAAGATGGATTGTCCCTTGTTGGCCAGGTCCACTTTCAGGTAAAAAGGTGTGTCATGAGATCCTGTGTGACAAGAAAAAAGAAAATCAATATATGTATAAAAACCGAATTAACACGTACCCGTTACACAGTTGCAGATTAATTGCAAGCAAGCCAGACACCGTTCTAGATGCAGACAACCACTCATAGCTGAAGATGGATTGCCCCTTGTTGGCCAGGTCCACTTTCAGGTAAAAAGGTGCGTCATGAGATCCTGTGTGACAAGAAAAAAGAATCAATATATGTATAAAAACCGAATTAACATGTACCCGTTACACAGTTGCGGATTAATTGCAAGCCAGCCAGTCACCGTTCTAGATGCAGACAACCACTCATAGCTTAAGATGGATTGCCCCTTGTTTGCCAGGTCCACTTTCAGGTAAAAAGGTGCGTCATGAGATCCTGTGTGACAAGAAAAAAGAAAATCAATATATGTATAAAAACCGAATTAACACGTAGCTGTTACACAGTTGCAGATTAATTGCAAGCCAGCCAGTCACCGTTCTAGATGCAGACAACCACTCATAGATTAAGATGGATTGCCCCTTGTTGGCCAGGTCCACTTTCAGGTAAAAAGGTGTGTCATGAGATCCTGTGTGACAAGAAAAAAGAAAATCAATATATGTATAAAAACCGAATTAACACGTACCTGTTACACAGTTGCAGATTAATTGCAAGATCCACTTTCAGGTAAAAAGATGCGTCAGGTGGGTCATGACATCCTGAAAATAAGAAAGACAAAAAAGAAAGTCAATATAAGTATAGAAACTGAATGTTCACTTACCTGTAACTCAGATGCAGATGAAAAGAAAGCCAGTCAGACACCATTCCAGATGCAGGCAACCTCTCACAGCTGGACATGGATAGCCCCTTGTTGGCCGGATCCACTTTCAGGTAAAAAGGTGCGTGATGGGATCCTGTGTGACAAAAAAAAGAAAATCAATATATGTATAAAAACTGAATTAACACGTACCTGTTACACAGTTGCAGATTAATTGCAAGCCAGCCAGACACCGTTCCAGATGCAGAGAACCACTCGTAGCTGAAGATGGATTGCCCCTTTTTGACCAGGTCCACTTTCAGGTAAAAGGGTGCGTCATGAGATCCTGTGTGACAAGAAAAGAGAAAATCAATATATTTATAAAATCCGAATTAACACGTACCTGTTACACAGTTGCAGATTAATTGCAAGATCCACTTTCAGGTAAAAAGATGCGTCAGGTGGGTCATGACATCCTGAAAATAAGAAAGACAAAAAAGAAAGTCAATATAAGTATAGAAACTGAATGTTCACTTACCTGTAACTCAGATGCAGATGAAAAGAAAGCCAGTCAGACACCATTCCAGATGCAGGCAACCTCTCACAGATGGACATGGATAGCCCCTTGTTGGCCGGATCCACTTTCAGGTAAAAAGGTGCGTGATGGGATCCTGTGTGACAAAAAAAAGAAAATCAATATATGTATAAAAACTGAATTAACACGTACCTGTTACACAGTTGCAGATTAATTGCAAGATCCACTTTCAGGTGAAAAGATGCGTCAGGTGGGTCATGAGATCCTGAAAATAAGAAAGACAAAAAAGAATGTCAACACAGTTGCAGATTAATTGCAAGGCAGCCAGACACTGATCCAGAAAAAAGAAATCAATACGTAAAAAAAAACGAATTAACACGTATCTTTTACACAGTTGCAGATTAATTGCAAGCCAGCCAGACACCGTTCCAGATGCAGACAACCACTCACAGCTGAAGATGGATTGCCCCTTGTTGGCCAGATTCACTTTCAGGTAAAAAGGTGCGTGATGGGATCCTGTGTGACAACAAAAAGAAAATCAATATATGTACAAAAACCGAATTAACACGTACCTGTTACAAAGTTGCAGATTAATTGCAGGCCAGCCAGACACCGTTCTAGATGCAGACAACCACTCGCAGCTGAAGATGGATTGCCTCTTGTTGACCAGGTCCACTTTCAGGTAAAAAGGTGCGTCATGAGATCCTGTGTGACAAGAAAAGAGAAAATCAATATATGTATAAAATCCGAATTAACACGTACCTGTTACACAGTTGCAGATTAATTGCAAGATCCACTTTCAGGTAAAAAGATGCGTCAGGTGGGTCATGAGATCCTGAAAATAAGAAAGACAAAAAAGAAAGTCAATATAAGTATAGAAACTGAATGTTCACTTACCTGTTACACAGTTGCAGATTAATTGCAAGCCAGCCAGACACCGTTCTAGATGCAGACAACCACTCATAGCTGAAGATGGATTGTCCCTTGTTGGCCAGGTCCACTTTCAGGTAAAAAGGTGTGTCATGAGATCCTGTGTGACAAGAAAAAAGAAAATCAATATATGTATAAAAACCGAATTAACACGTACCCGTTACACAGTTGCAGATTAATTGCAAGCAAGCCAGACACCGTTCTAGATGCAGACAACCACTCATAGCTGAAGATGGATTGCCCCTTGTTGGCCAGGTCCACTTTCAGGTAAAAAGGTGCGTCATGAGATCCTGTGTGACAAGAAAAAAGAATCAATATATGTATAAAAACCGAATTAACATGTACCCGTTACACAGTTGCGGATTAATTGCAAGCCAGCCAGTCACCGTTCTAGATGCAGACAACCACTCATAGATTAAGATGGATTGCCCCTTGTTGGCCAGGTCCACTTTCAGGTAAAAAGGTGTGTCATGAGATCCTGTGTGACAAGAAAAAAGAAAATCAATATATGTATAAAAACCGAATTAACACGTACCCGTTACACAGTTGCAGATTAATTGCAAGCAAGCCAGACACCGTTCTAGATGCAGACAACCACTCATAGCTGAAGATGGATTGCCCCTTGTTGGCCAGGTCCACTTTCAGGTAAAAAGGTGCGTCATGAGATCCTGTGTGACAAGAAAAAAGAATCAATATATGTATAAAAACCGAATTAACATGTACCCGTTACACAGTTGCGGATTAATTGCAAGCCAGCCAGTCACCGTTCTAGATGCAGACAACCACTCATAGCTTAAGATGGATTGCCCCTTGTTTGCCAGGTCCACTTTCAGGTAAAAAGGTGCTTTATGAGATCCTGTGTGACAAGAAAAAAGAAAATCAATATATGTATAAAAACCGAATTAACACGTACCTGTTACACAGTTGCAGATTAATTGCAAGCCAGCCAGTCACCGTTCTAGATGGAGACAACCACTCATAGATTAAGATGGATTGCCCCTTGTTGGCCAGGTCCACTTTCAGGTAAAAAGGTGCGTCATGAGATCCTGTGTGACAAGAAAAAAGAAAATCAATATATGTATAAAAACCGAATTAACACGTACCTGTTACACAGTTGCAGATTAATTGCAAGATCCACTTTCAGGTAAAAAGATGCGTCAGGTGGGTCATGACATCCTGAAAATAAGAAAGACAAAAAAGAAAGTCAATATAAGTATAGAAACTGAATGTTCACTTACCTGTAACTCAGATGCAGATGAAAAGAAAGCCAGTCAGACACCATTCCAGATGCAGGCAACCTCTCACAGCTGGACATGGATAGCCCCTTGTTGGCCGGATCCACTTTCAGGTAAAAAGGTGCGTGATGGGATCCTGTGTGACAAAAAAAAGAAAATCAATATATGTATAAAAACTGAATTAACACGTACCTGTTACACAGTTGCAGATTAATTGCAAGCCAGCCAGACACCGTTCCAGATGCAGAGAACCACTCGTAGCTGAAGATGGATTGCCCCTTTTTGACCAGGTCCACTTTCAGGTAAAAGGGTGCGTCATGAGATCCTGTGTGACAAGAAAAGAGAAAATCAATATATTTATAAAATCCGAATTAACACGTACCTGTTACACAGTTGCAGATTAATTGCAAGATCCACTTTCAGGTAAAAAGATGCGTCAGGTGGGTCATGAGATCCTGAAAATAAGAAAGACAAAAAAGAATGTCAACACAGTTGCAGATTAATTGCAAGGCAGCCAGACACTGATCCAGAAAAAAGAAATCAATATGTAAAAAAAAACGAATTAACACGTATCTTTTACACAGTTGCAGATTAATTGCAAGCCAGCCAGACACCGTTCCAGATGCAGACAACCACTCACAGCTGAAGATGGATTGCCCCTTGTTGGCCAGATTCACTTTCAGGTAAAAAGGTGCGTGATGGGATCCTGTGTGACAACAAAAAGAAAATCAATATATGTACAAAAACCGAATTAACACGTACCTGTTACAAAGTTGCAGATTAATTGCAGGCCAGCCAGACACCGTTCTAGATGCAGACAACCACTCGCAGCTGAAGATGGATTGCCTCTTGTTGACCAGGTCCACTTTCAGGTAAAAAGGTGCGTCATGAGATCCTGTGTAACAAGAATAAAGAAAATCAATATATGTATAAAAACCGAATTAACACGTACCTGTTACACAGTTGCAGATTAATTGCAAGATCCACTTTCAGGTAAAAAGATGCGTCAGGTGGGTCACGAGATCCTGAAAATAAGAAAGACAAAAAAAGAATGTCAACACAGTTGCAGATTAATTGCAAGCCAGCCAGACACCGTTCCAGATGCAGACAACCATTCAGAGCTAAAGATGGATTGCCCCTTGTTGGCCAGATCCACTTTCAGGTAAAAAGGTGCGTGATGGGATCCTGTGTGACAAAAAAAAAGAAAATCAATATATGTATAAAAACCGAATTAACATGTACCCGTTACACAGTTGCGGATTAATTGCAAGCCAGCCAGTCACCGTTCTAGATGCAGACAACCACTCATAGCTTAAGATGGATTGCCCCTTGTTTGCCAGGTCCACTTTCAGGTAAAAAGGTGCGTCATGCGATCCTGTGTGACAAGAAAAAAGAAAATCAATATATGTATAAAAACCGAATTAACACGTACCTGTTACACAGTTGCAGATTAATTGCAAGATCCACTTTCAGGTAAAAAGATGCATCAGGTGGGTCATGACATCCTGAAAATAAGAAAGACAAAAAAGAAAGTCAATATAAGTATAGAAACTGAATGTTCACTTACCTGTTACACAGTTGCAGATTAATTGCAAGCCAGCCAGACACCATTCTAGATGCAGACAACCACTCTCTGCTGAAGATGGATTGACCCTTGTTGGCCAGGTCCACTTTGAGGTAAAAAGGTGCGTCAAGAGATCCTCTGTGATAAGAAAAAAGAAAATCAATATATGTATAAAAACCGAATTAACACGTACCTGTTACACAGTTGCAGATTAATTGCAAGCCAGCCAGACACCGTTCCAGATGCAGACAACCACTCGCAGCTGAAGATGGATTGCCTCTTGTTGACCAGGTCCACTTTTAGGTAAAAAGGTGCGTCATGAGATCCTGTGTAACAAGAATAAAGAAAATCAATATATGTATAAAAACCGAATTAACACGTACCTGTTACACAGTTGCAGATTAATTGCAAGATCCACTTTCAGGTAAAAAGATGCGTCAGGTGGGTCATGACATCCTGAAAATAAGAAAGACAAAAAAGAGTCAATATAAGTATAGAAACTGAATGTTCACTTACCTGTAACTCAGATGCAGATGAAAAGAAAGCCAGTCAGACACCATTCCAGATGCAGGCAACCTCTCACAGCTGGACATGGATAGCCCCTTGTTGGCCGAATCCACTTTCAGGTAAAAAGGTGCGTGATGGGATCCTGTGTGACAAAAAAAAGAAAATCAATATATGTATAAAAACTGAATTAACACGTACCTGTTACACAGTTGCAGATTAATTGCAAGCCAGCCAGAGACCGTTCGAGATGCAGAGAACCACTCGTAGCTGAAGATGTATTGCCCCTTTTTGACCAGGTCCACTTTCAGGTAAAAGGGTGCGTCATGAGATCCTGTGTGACAAGAAAAGAGAAAATCAATATATGTATAAAATCCGAATTAACACGTACCTGTTACACAGTTGCAGAATAATTGCATGATCCACTTTCTGGTAAAAAGATGCGTCAGGTGGGTCATGAGATCCTGAAAATAAGAAAGACAAAAAAGAAAGTCAATATAAGTATAGAAACTGAATGTTCACTTACCTGTTACACAGTTGCAGATTAATTGCAAGCCAGCCAGACACCGTTCTAGATGCAGACAACCACTCATAGCTGAAGATGGATTGCCCCTTGTTGGCCAGGTCCACTTTCAGGTAAAAAGGTGTGTCATGAGATCCTGTGTGACAAGAAAAAAGAAAATCAATATATGTATAAAAACCGAATTAACACGTACCCGTTACACAGTTGCAGATTAATTGCAAGCAAGCCAGACACCGTTCTAGATGCAGACAACCACTCATAGCTGAAGATGGATTGCCCCTTGTTGGCCAGGTCCACTTTCAGGTAAAAAGGTGCGTCATGAGATCCTGTGTGACAAGAAAAAAAGAAAATCAATATATGTATAAAAAACGAATTAACACGTACCTGTTACACAGTTGCAGATTAATTGCAAGCCAGCCAGACACCGTTCCAGATGCAGACAACCACTCATAGATTAAGATGGATTGCCCCTTGTTGGCCAGGTCCACTTTCAGGTAAAAAGGTGCGTCATGAGATCCTGTGTGACAAGAAAAAAGAAAATCAATATATGTATAAAAACCGAATTAACACGTACCTGTTACACAGTTGCAGATTAATTGCAAGATCCACTTTCAGGTAAAAAGATGCGTCAGGTGGGTCATGACATCCTGAAAATAAGAAAGACAAAAAAGAAAGTCAACACAGTTGCAGATTAATTGCAAGCCAGCCAGACACCGTTCCAGATGCAGACAACCATTCAGAGCTAAAGATGGATTGCCCCTTGTTGGCCAGATCCACTTTCAGGTAAAAAGGTGCGTGATGGGATCCTGTGTGACAAAAAAAAAGAAAATCAATATATGTATAAAAACCGAATTAACACGTACCTGTTACACAGTTGCAGATTAATTGCAAGATCCACTTTCAGGTAAAAAGATGCGTCAGGTGGGTCACGAGATCCTGAAAATAAGAAAGACAAAAAAGAAAGTCAACACAGTTGCAGATTAATTGCAAGCCAGCCAGACACCGTTCCAGATGCAGACAACCATTCAGAGCTAAAGATGGATTGCCCGTTGTTGGCCAGATCCACTTTCAGGTAAAAAGGTGCGTGATGGGATCCTGTGTGACAAAAAAAATGAAAATCAATATATGTATAAAAAACGAATTAACACGTACCTGTTACACAGTTGCAGATTAATTGCAAGATCCACTTTCAGGTAAAAAGATGCGTCAGGTGGGTCACGAGATCCTGAAAATAAGAAAGACAAAAAAAGAATGTCAACACAGTTGCAGATTAATTGCAAGGCAGCCAGACACCGTTCCAGATGCAGACAACCATTCAGAGCTAAAGATGGATTGCCCCTTGTTGGCCAGATCCACTTTCAGGTAAAAAGGTGCGTGATGGGATCCTGTGTGACAAGAAAAAAGAAAATCAATATATGTATAAAAACCGAATTAACACGTACCTGTTACACAGTTGCAGATTAATTGCAAGCCAGCCAGTCACCGTTCTAGATGCAGACAACCACTCATAGCTTAAGATGGATTGCCCCTTGTTGGCCAGGTCCACTTTCAGGTAAAAAGGTGCGTCATGAGATCCTGTGTGACAAGAAAAAAGAAAATCAATATATGTATAAAAAACGAATTAACACGTACCTGTTACACAGTTGCAGATTAATTGCAAGCCAGCCAGACACCGTTCCAGATGCAGACAACCACTCATAGATTAAGATGGATTGGCCCTTGTTGGCCAGGTCCACTTTCAGGTAAAAAGGTGCGTCATGAGATCCTGTGTGACAAGAAAAAAGAAAATCAATATATGTATAAAAACCGAATTAACACGTACCTGTTACACAGTTGCAGATTAATTGCAAGATCCACTTTCAGGTAAAAAGATGCGTCAGGTGGGTCATGACATCCTAAAAATAAGAAAGACAAAAAAGAATGTTGAAGATGAAGATGGATTGCCCCTTGTTGGCCAGATCCACTTTCAGGTAAAAAGGTGCGTCAGGTGGGTCATGACATCCTGAAAATAAGAAAGACAAAAAAGAAATTCAATATAGGTATAGAAACTGAATGTTCACTTACCTGTAACTCAGTTGCAGATGAAAAGAAAGCCAGTCAGACACCATTCCAGATGTAGGCAACCTCTCACAGCTGGACATGGATAGTCCCTTGTTGGCCGGATCCACTTTCAGGTAAAAAGGTGCGTCATGAGATCCTCTGTGACATGAAAAAAGAAAATCAATATATGTATAAAAACCGAATTAACACGTACCTGTTACACAGTTGCAGATTAATTGCAAGATCCACTTACAGGTAAAAAGATGCGTCAGGTGGGTCATGACATCCTGAAAATAAGAAAGACAAAAAAGAAAGTCAACACAGTTGCAGATTAATTGCAAGCCAGCCAGACACTGTTCCAGATGCAGACAACCTATCACAGCTGAAGATGGATTGCACACCTTGTTGGCCAGATCCACGTTTAGGTAAAAAAGTGCGTGATGGGATCCTGTGTGACAAGAAAAAAGAAAATCAATATATGAATAAAAAGCATATTAACACGTACCTGTTACACAGTTGCAGATTAATTGTAAGATCCACTTTCAGGTAAAAAGATGCGTCAGGTGGGTCATGACATCCTGAAAATAAGAAAGACAAAAAAGAAAGTCAATATAAGTATAGAAACTGAATGTTCACTTACCTGTAACTCAGTTGCAGATGAAAAGAAAGCCAGTCAGACACAATTCCAGATGCAGGCAACCTCTCACAGCTGGACATGGATAGCCCCTTGTTGGCCGGATCCACTTTCAGGTAAAAAGGTGCGTGATGGGATCCTGTGTGACAAAAAAAAAGAAAATCAATATATGTATAAAAACCGAATTAACACGTACCTGTTACACAGTTGCAGATTAATTGCAAGCCAGCCAGACACCGTTCCAGATGCAGACAACCACTCGTAGCTGAAGATGGATTGCCCCTTTTTGGCCAGGTCCACTTTCAGGTAAAAAGGTGCGTCATGAGATCCTGTGTGACAAGAAAAAAGAAAATCAATATATGTATAAAAACCGAATTAACACGTACCTGTTCCACAGTTGCAGACTAATTGCATCTGGAACGGGGTCTGGCTGGCTTACAGACAACCACTCACAGCTGAAGATGGATTTCCCCTTGTTGGCCAGATCCACTTTCAGATAAAAAGGTATGTCAGGTGGGTCATGAGATCTTGAAAATAAGAAAGACAAAAAAGAAATTCAATATGCGTATAGAAACCGAATGTTCACTTACCCATTAAACATCTGCAGATTAATTTAAAGCCAGTCAATCATAACATGCATGTATCACATTTTTAATAATGAATAAATCACTATATTGACACTGTCATAATATATGCCTATTTTAACATTTTTTTTTATGTAAATCTGCAGAAAGGTCTTGTGGACAGATGAGACTAAGATTAACCTATATGAGACTGAAGGAAAGAAATAATGTGGACTACCTCAATAGTGCTTGAAGTGCTTGGTCTGCACTCACCCTCTAATTAACAGTACGTACTTTGAGTTCTTAAGAACAACTCAAAACATAGGAGTTGAAAAGCTCTCACAATGGTCTTTGTACTTCGGACATCCTTCTTTCTGAAGACATTTTATAATCCTGATCCATGCCTCAACCATGCACGTCCTTGGTTTGAGTTGCTGAGAGTCAATTTAGGAGTGATACCTTTATCCTACGGAGTCCTCTGTGTGTAAGTCTATTCCAAAGTCCATATGAAGAGCAAGTTAGTTGTTAGGAATGCAAATAAAGAAAGAAATAAACAAGAAAAATGAGAAGCTTTCTACAATAGCAGAACAGCACAAGGCTTGGCTGAATATATAAAGAATTAAACTTACAATGAGTATTAGAACTTCTAGAACTTGGTTCCACCAATAAGGATCTATATTACAGTGAAGCCTGACGTTAGTCACAACTGAACCTCCTTGCTACTGCACATTTAAAGGAACAAAGATCATTCAAGAGACCCCATATTACAGTATAATGTAATATATTTATTGGCTATGCAGATGTTCATAGGCCTAAATGTTTAGATTAGACATACTTTCGGATTTACGTGACAGAGATGTTAAAAGGTCCAGCTGTGTCTGCAGCACATAGACCACATAAGTAATTTTGGGGGCTAATGAATATTCCTGGATGAAATGCAGACATCCTGCATATGGGAACAGTACAACAACATATGACGTGTAGTAGAGAATAAAACACAATGTGTTCCTTTGTCTGGGAGTGAGAGCAGAGGGGCACCCTGAATTGGCAGACTCTCTCCACACTGTACTTTTGACTGGAATAAAATGTTTCATTGTTACAACTGAAAGACTGTGGTCACGAGTCTCCTTTCCAAAAGAAGTCCTCCAAAGAAGACCACGACAGTAACCCATGTACAGGTCATTGCAACCAGCTTTAAGGGTCTCCTCAGAAACGCTAGTCATTCAGACTTTAACAGAGTGAATCATGCTGTCTTACTAAGGAGCCAAAAAAAAAACAAAACAGTTCTTCGCTTGTATATCGAAGCACATTTTCACTGGAGTTTGGGGAGCGCAGTCAAGTTAGTTTGATGTTGGATCTGCTGATATTTACTTCACCCCTCCTCTCCTCAGACCTGACTTTTTTTTTTAAACAATAGAGAAACTACAATCACCTAATTTCCTCAACATTTCCAGTTTTAATTTTAACAAGGATATTTAATCAAAATAGACTTACCATGTACAGCACCTGCTGCATGAATTCAAAGTGCAGAAGCCTACAACTCTCACAGAGATAAGGAGCTGCTGGGGTTAGTTATAAAGACAATCAAACCTGTATTTCAAACCTCTAACCTGAGATGTAATGAACTTCCTCACTTTAGACAATCTAAACATGCATGTAGGGCATTTTTATAACAAATAAATCACTATTTTGACACAGTCATAATATATGCCTATTTTAACATGTTTTACGTAATATTGTTCCAGTGAAACATCCATATCAAATACAAATCCAAAATCAGCTGTAGTATACAGAGAAACATCTGATAAATATATTATTACTCTTAGAATAGACAATTTGCAAACAAGTACTTAGGAGATCCAGCAGAATTCTGGAGAAAGGTCTTGCAGACAGATGAGACTAAGATTAACCTATATCAGAGTGAAGGAAAGACAAAATAATGTGGACTGACTCACTAGTGCTTGAAGGGGGGTAAAATTTGGTCTGCACTCACCCTCTTATTACCAGTCCACAATGCAAACAAAGAAACAAACAAACAAGAAAAAGAGAAGCTTTCTGCAAAAGTAGAACAGCTCAAAATCTCAAATAAAACACACAAGGCTTGGCTGAATATATAAAGAATTAAACTTACAATGAGTATTAGGACCTATAGTTCCACCAATTCATTACAGTGAGGCCTGAAATTAGCCACATGTAAACCTCTTTGCTACAGCATGGTTCCCTTCTTTTGGCTTGTAACCTGGCGTACTTCCATTATACTGCCACATAGTGGATGGAGTAGGAATAACCATGAAAAAAAAACATGCTATCTATCCCAACACTGGAGTCACATAGGTGTCAGCTATGGCTTCAAGTAGGCCTAAGTTGTAGAAATTTTTTTATGCCAATATAGAAAATAGACAATAGGCAAGTGGCTTAAAGTCCAACCACAACAGGCCCAATGAGACATAAACAACCAGCAAAACAGGCCCAATGAGACAAAGAACCAGCAAAACAGGCCCAATGAGACTAGGGATGCATCTTTCAGATATTAGGGTCGGATATTGATCCCGATATTAACAATGCAATGTTTGGTCTCACTGACTTCATATTTCAGAATAAAAGCCAGGCAACACTGATGGGCACATGGGTTCCAAATAAATACACACAACTAAACATCACAATTACTGCATTTTCAGCTAAAACACACTATTCTGGAGTAATTAACAACATGAGAACTAGCAAACAGCAAATAGGCAACTGAAGACCTATCATCCAGGATAGATAAACAGACAGAAAGAGCATTGTGGATGGATGGAGAGAGAAGAGCTTTTTAAAGGAACAGAAAGGAATGCAACCCACAGAAACTTACTAAACTCTGTTAACATGGCTATGCCTAATCTCACCCTCCATACCCAATCTCACTACTTTCACTGGTGGTACTATTTCCACATATTTTTGTGAAATTTTATAATCCTGAACCGTATCTGAACCTTGGGCCTTGGTTGGAGTTGCTGAGAGTCAATTCAGGAGTGATACCTTTATCCTACCTTTTTCCTCTGTGTGTAGGTATTCAAATATCCACATGAAGAGTAAGTTAGTTGTAGGAAGTGTAAACAAAAGAAATAAACAAATAAGAAAAAAGAGAAGCTTTTTGTCAAAGCAGAACAGGATCTTCATTACAGTGAGGCCTGAAGTTAGCCACATGTAAACCTCTTTGCTGCAGCATGGTCTCTCCTTTTGGCTTGTAACCTGGTCTACTTCCATTATATTGCCACATAGTGGATGGCACTATATTTTAGTGACAAATAAACAGTAATTTAATGCATTTACATCTGTGTTAATTTGTTGTATTTTATTTGACAAAGTTAGTGAGGTCAAATTTACATCAATCCTGATGCTTTAAGTCTCTCCCACATGGTGAGGTATACAGTTTATTTATCAATGGTTTCAGGTCAGTATTGCGTATCTATTATTAAGTGTATGCATTGGTCTAGGAACTGAAAAAGGTTGGTGCATCCCTAAATATAACATATAGGAAACAGAAGATCACAGCACTGTTGTGGTGCGTTTTTGACTTCACTAGTTAACAGAATATGCCTACATTGATAAATCCCTATATCTTTCACCCTAATTGGTGAATGTTTATATCAAGTCCTCTGGACAGACAATATTATAGAATAGACTAATGGACATTTACACCACATGCTGCAACAGCAAAGCAATCGGCTTTCTGATAAATTAAACTAGTCTATCAGATTATCCTACCTGTAGTTTTACTGCTGGAAGCACTTTCTATTAAATTAATCTAGTCTATCAGATTATCCTACCTGTAGTTTTACTGCTGGAAGCACTTTCTAATAAATTAATCTAGTCCAGGAGGAGACCAATGAGATGAGATTGTCAGTGTTGTTTATGTTGTAATATTTCACATGATATTGACACATTGAAAAAAAAATAGCAGAATCTTAAAAAAAACTGTCAATATATCACTGTCAAACACATCAAATACTGTCAATAAAGCACTTTAATATGTAGAATGTAAGGTAAAGCAAAAAATAATAAATGAATAAAAACAATCATTTCTGTTTTAAAATAATATAACAGCCATTAAAGCAGATAGAAAATTACTTACTGATAAGTAAAGTAAATTAATTTGAGCCTAAAATGACAGCCAATAGCTTGTTGCCAAGGTCTGGTCTGCGTCAGAGTCGGCCAATCAGCGTTCGGGGGGGTGTTACCTCAGCTCCTCTGCTAGAGATGTGCGGTGGATCAGAAAAAAAGAGAGAAACGCTAAAGTGAAACAGGATGGAGAGTTTTATTAAGACTTTTTTTGCATAAAATCACAAGGGTTGGCTTAAAATATAAATAATTAAAATTACAATGAGTAAAAGAACCTATAGTTCCACCAATAACAATCTTCATTACAGTGAGACCTCAAGTTAGCCACATGTAAACCTCTTTGCTACAGCATGGGTCCCTTCTTTTGGCTTGTAACCTGGCGTACTTCCATTATACTGTCACATAGTGGATGGAGTAGGAATAACCATGAAAAAAAACATGCCATCTATCCCAACACTGGAGTCACATGGGTGTCAGCTATGGCTTCAAGTAGGCCCAAGTTGTAGGAATTTATGCCAATATAGAAAAATAGACAATAGGCAAGTGGCTTAAAGGCCCAACCACAACAGGCCCAATGAGACATAAAGAACCAGGCAAAACAGGCCCAATGAGACAAAGAACCAGCAATACAGGCCCGATGAGACATAAAGAACCAGCAAAACAGCATTGGTCTAGGAACTGAAAAAGGTTGGTGCATCCCTAAATATAACATATAGAAAACAGAAGATCACAGCACTGTTGTAGTGCGTTTTTGACTTCACTAGTTAACAGAATATGCCTACATTGATAAATCCCTATATCTTTCACCCTAATTGGTGAATGTTTATATCAAGTCCTCTGGACAGACAATATTATAGAATAGACTAATGGACATGGCTTCAAGTAGGCCCAAGTTGTGGGAATTTATGCCAATAATTAGACAAAAATAGACAATAGGCAAGTGGCTTAAAGGCCCAACCACAACAGGCCCAATGAGACATAAAGAACCAGGCAAAACAGGCCCAATGAGACAAAGAACCAGCAAAACAGGCCCGATGAGACATAAAGAACCAGCAAAACAGGCCCAATGAGACAAAGAACCAGCAAAGCAGGCCCAATGAGACAAAGAACCAGCAAAGCAGGCCCAATGAGACAAAGAACCAGCAAAACAGGCCCAATGAGACTAGGGATGCATCTTTCAGATATTATGATCGGATATTGATCCCGATATTAACAATGCAATGTTTGGTCTCACTGACTTCATATTTCAGAATAAAAGCCAGGCAACACTGATGAACACATGAGTTCCAAAAAAAACCCACAACCAATCATCAAAATTACTGCATTTCAGCTAAAAAACACTGTTCTGGAGTAACAAGCAACATGAGAACTAGCAAACAGCGAGTAGGCAACTGAAGACCTATCATCCAGGATAGATAAACAGACAGAAAGAGCATTGTGGATGGATGGAGAGAGAAGAGCTTTTTAAAGGAACAGAAAGCAACCCACAGAAACTTACTAAACTCCATTAACAGGGCTATGCCTAATCTCACCCCCATACCCAATCTCACCACTTTCACTGGTGGTACTATTTCCACATATTTTTGTGGAATTTTATAATCCTGAACCGTATCTGAACCTTGGGCCTTGGTTGGAGTTGCTGAGAGTCAATTCAGGAGTGATACCCTACCTTTGTCCTCTGTGTGTAGGTATTCAAATATCCATATGAAGAGTAAGTTAGTTGTAGGAAGTGTAAACAAAAGAAATAAACAAATAAGAAAAAAGAGAAGCTTTGTCAAAGCAGAACAGGATCTTCATTACAGTGAGGCCTGAAGTTAGCCACATGTAAACCTCTTTGCTACAGCATGGTCTCTCCTTTTGGCTTGTAACCTGGCCTACTTCCATTATAGTGCCACATAGTGGATGGAGTAGGAATAACCATGAAAAAAAACACATGCCATCTATCCAAACACTGGAGTCACATGGGTGTCAGCTATGGCTTCAAGTAGGCCCAAGTTGTAGGATTTTTTTTTTTATGCCAATATAGAAAAATAGACAATTGGCAAGTGGCTTAAATGCCCAACCACAACAGGCCCAATGAGACATAAAGAACCAGCAAAGCAGGCCCAATGAGACATAAAGAACCAGCAAAGCAGGCCCAATGAGACATAAAGAACCAGCAAAGCAGGCCCAATGAGACATAAAGAACCAGGCAAAACAGGCCCAATGAGACATAAAGAACCAGCAGAACAGACCCAATGAGACATAAAGAACCAGCAGAACAGACCCAATGAGACATAAAGAACCAGCAGAACAGACCCAATGAGACATAAAGAACCAGCAAAACAGACCCAATGAGATAAAGAACCAGCAAAACAGGCCCAATGAGACATAAAGAACCAGCAAAGCAGGCCCAATGAGACATAAAGAACCAGCAAAGCAGGCCCAATGAGACAAAGAACCAGCAAAGCAGGCCCAATGAAATAAAGAACCAGGCAAAACAGGCCTAATGAGACATAAAGAACCAGCAAAACAGTCCCAATGAGACTAGGGATGCATCTTTCAGATATTACGATCAGATATTGATCCCGATATTAACAATGCAATGTTTGGTCTCACTGACTTCATATTTCAGAATAAAATCCAGGCAACACTGATGAACACATGAGTTCCAAATAAATACACACAACTAATCATCAAAATTACTGCATTTTCAGCTAAAAAAAACTTACAATAAGTATTAGAACCTATAGTTCCACCAATAACAATCTTCATTACAGTGAGGCCTGAAGTTGGCCAGATGTATACCTCTTTGCTACAGCATGGTTTCCTTCTTTTGGCTTGTAACCTGGCATACGTCCATTATACTGCCACATAGTGGATGAAGTAGGAATAACCATGAACAAAACATGCCATCTATCCCAACACTGGAGTCACATGGGTGTCAGCTATGGCTTCAAGTAGGCCCAAGTTGTAGGATTTTTTTTTTTATGCCAATATAGAAAAATAGACAATTGGCAAGTGGCTTAAATGCCCAACCACAACAGGCCCAATGAGACATAAAGAACCAGCAAAACAGGCCCAATGAGACATAAAGAACCAACAAAGCAGGCCCAATGAGACATAAAGAACCAGCAAAGCAGGCCCAATGAGACATAAAGAACCAGGCAAAACAGGCCCAATGAGACATAAAGAACCAGGCAAAACAGGCCCAATGAGACATAAAGAACCAGCAGAACAGACCCAATGAGACATAAAGAACCAGCAAAACAGGCCCAATGAGACATAAAGAACCAGCAAAGCAGGCCCAATGAGACATAAAGAACCAGCAAAGCAGGCCCAATGAGACAAAGAACCAGCAAAGCAGGCCCAATGAAATATAAAGAACCAGGCAAAACAGGCCTAATGAGACATAAAGAACCAGCAAAACAGTCCCAATGAGACTAGGGATGCATCTTTCAGATATTACGATCAGATATTGATCCCGATATTAACAGTGCAATGTTTGGTCTCACTGACTTCATATTTCAGAATAAAAGCCAAGCAACACTGATGAACACATGAGTTCCAAATAAATACACACAACTAATCATCAAAATTACTGCATTTTCAGCTAAAAAAACACTATTCTGGAGTAACAAACAACATGAGAACTAGCAAACAGCGAGTAGGCAAATGAAGACCTATCATCCAGGATAGATAAACAGACAGAAAGAGCATTGTGGATGGATGGAGAGAGAGCTTTTTAAAGGAACAGAAAGGAAAGCAACCCACAGAAACTTTCTAAACTCTGTTAACATGGCTATGCCTAATCTCACCCCCATACCCAATCTCACCACTTTCACTGGTGTTACTACTTCCACATATTTTTGTGGAATTTTATTATCCTGAACCGTATCTGGACCTTGGGCCTTGGTTGGAGTTGCTGAGAGTCAATTCAGGAGTGATACCTTTATCCTACCTTTGTCCTCTGTGTGTAGGTATTCAAATATCCATATGAAGAGTAAGTTAGTTGTAGGAAGTGTAAACAAAAGAAATAAACAAATAAGAAAAAAGAGAAGCTTTCTGTCAAAGCAGAACAGGATTTTCATTACAGTAAGGCCTGAAGTTAGCCACATGTAAACCTCTTTGCTGCAGCATGGTCTCTCCTTTTGGCTTGTAACCTGGCCTACTTCCATTATAGTGCCACATAGTGGATGGAGTAGGAATAACCATGAAAAAAAACTGAGGCCTGAGTTGTAGGACTTTTATGCCAATATAGAAAACAGACAATAGGCAAGTGGCTTAAAGCCCAATGAGACAAAGAATCAGCACAACAGGCCAAGGTCCTGCACAATTGTTTCTTATTTTAGTGACAAATAAATAGTAATTTAATGCATTTACATCTGTGTGTTAATTTGTTGTATTTTATTTGACAAAGTTAGTGAGGTCAAATTTACATCAATCCTGATGCTTTAATTCTCTCCCACATGGTGAGGTATACGGTTTATTTATTTAACAATGGTTTCAGATCAGTATTGCGTATATATCGTTAAGTGTATGCATTGGTCTAGGAACTGAAAAAGGTTGGTGCATCCCTAAATATAACATATAGGAAACAGAAGATCACAGCACTGTTGTGGTGTGTTTTTTTTACTTCACTAGTACCTGTGGTTTTACTGCTGGAAGCACTTTCTAATAAATTAATCTAGTCTATCAGATTATCTTATGTGTAGTTTTACTGCTGGAAGCACTTTCTAATAAATTAATCTAGTCCAGGAGGAGACCAATGAGATGAGGTTGTCAGTGTTGTTTATGTTGTAATATTTCACATAAGATTGACACATTGACAAAAATAGCAGAATCTTAAAAAAAAACTTTGTCAATATATTACTGCCAAATACATCAAATACTGTCAATAATGCACTTCAACATGTAGAATATAAGGTAAAAAATACATTATAATATAAGGTAATATAAGGTAAAAAATACAAAAGCAAAAAATAATAAATAAACAAAAACAATCATTTATTTAAAAAAAATAATATAACAGCCATTAAAGCAGATAGAAAATTACTTACTGATAAGTAAAGTAAATAAATCGAGCCTAAAATGACAGCCAATAGCTTGTTGCCAAGGTCTGGTCTGCGTCAGAGTCGGCCAATCAGCGCTCAGGGGGGGGTGTTACCTCAGCTCCTCTGCTAGAGATGTGCTGTGGATCAGAGAAAGAGAGAAACGCCGGAGTGAAACAGGATGGAGAGTTTTATTAAGACTTTTTTGCATAAAATCACTCATAAAGGTGAACTTTGAGAAGTACGGCTGAAACGACGGTTTAGATTTAGTCTGCATTTGATTCGGTGAGTGTACTGGGTGAATCTTTTGGTGCATATAAATGAAAAAGAGTAAAAAGAAAAGCCGGTAGAGTTGAAGCTGACATGCTGAGCTGCACTGCAGTTTGTTTCAGGGGGTCATGTGCGAGTGGGCAGTGCTAGCCCCCATTTCATGCTGCTGATGAGTGTTTATATTGAAAGAGGGAAGAAAAAAAAGCTTTACTTTGTACATTTATTTGTATTTTGTTAACAGGACAGTTATTTTCTGACTTTTCTGTGACTCTTCTCTGCAGTTTGGCTGCACCTGCGTGAACACTTGATGGTGAACCAAGCCCTCGTCTAGAGGAACAGCTTGGAGAGTTCAGAAGCAGTGGACGGACCTTTCTTCTTCTCTGGGGGGACTACACTCAGCAGTGTGGGAGGAAAATAAAGAAAGTTAGACTTTTCAAGTGGATTGAACTTGAAGGAAAGGAAACATAGCCAAAGAAAGGAGAGACTGGTTTTATTATTTAATTTATTTACAACCTACTGGTTGTACCTACTGGCAGCTCTTTTTGGTGAGGCATGGCTCACATATGCATATTCTTCTTGTGTGGAGCGAAACTCAGAAGAGTAGAGAAGACTTCAGGTATGAGAACACCTGACTCCAGTTAGCTTTCTTTGAGATTCAGAATTTTTTTGTTCTTATTTTAGGCACATTATGTTAATACGCTTGACCTGGATTAGATCTCATTTTATGACAAATTAATGCAGAAAACCATAGAATTGCAAAGGGTTCACATACTTTTTCTTTTCACTGTAGAATAGGCTAAGCATGTAAAGCATGTAAAATTGTAGGATGTATGGATTTATGGTCTCTGTGAAACAGTTACTTAGGATAGGCCTCTTCCCCTTTTTGGCATATTTCCACCAAACTTGACTTTCGGATGGTGCAGTGCCACTTCCTAGTGCCAGATGCTGATTAGGAACTGAACCCCTTTCAAAACGTGCCTCAGATCCTTACCTACTGGATAGGCTTGACTTTGGGCCTACTTTAGGTTACTAAACTGAGAAATCCTGCTTTGTGAAATGACCCCCAGGAGTGGCTACATGTTTACATAGGATTCAACTGATTTGTTAGATGAACAGAATTACTGACACATTTGATTCATTTTGTTACTCTTGGCATGCAGGTATCCCACCAATGCAGAGTATGTTCAGGTTGATGATGCATTAATTGTGAAGAGCCGTTTCCTGAGGGATGTTGAGGAGGACGGTTATGTAAGTTTGTTTTTTTTAGAATAAATTTATTATTGTTGATCACAGAAGAGTAGTTGGTGTAATATTGGTGGAGAGATTTGCGTAATTTCTCTTTTTTGTTTGAGACTGATAACTTTGCTGAAGGAATCATGCATTGTTGGAGAGGATGCTATGTCTGAGGCCCACATTAAGGTGTTGCATGAAAAGTACAGGACGACACAACCTGATTTAATGATCGTGAATGACCACATGAAGAAGAGCATGGAGAACTAGCTGAGGGAATGGCCATTAAAAACCTTCTGCTGGAGGTTAGCCATCAAATATGTCAATTGTGTCTTTAATAGTCTATTATAAGATATTTATGGCTGTTCTAGGTTTTTTACTCTTTGCTACTGCCTTCATCACTGCACTTTATTACAACATCACAATGAGTGTGTATTTTCTGCTTTTATCTTACAGTTGTATGATGAGGTCGATGCCATCCATTCCCTAATGATGTATGTTTGTCACTGCTTCAGCTGAAACAATGCTGGGAGTTTTCCACTAAAGGACTCCTAGGTACTCTTCAAGAGATGCTCGCCATGTGTAAGCATGCCATTTTTGTCTCTACCAGCAGACCTACAGAATACTCTTAAATTCATTGATACTCTCAGATGTATACAGTTTCAAGAAAAGGTGCTTCAGTGTGTATCTAATATTGCACACAATGATGTTTAGTATTTTCTTGGTGTTTGTGTAATGGGCCATCTGCATAGTAAAGTGATTCCATTGTTTTGGAAAATCTTACTTCCTAAACATAGAAACTCTGTGGGTTCTGTGTGGTAAAATGTTGTTTCTGGTGTCTGGTGGGTGCTTTTCTTTTTAATAAGGCTGATCAAAAGGAATAAATGTAACCTTTTGATATGGATTCTTTGAGTATGGCATACATTTGGCCATGTTAGAATAAAAGCTGGTATAATAAATAATGTTTTGCTTTATTTCATTGTTTTGTTTGCTGTTAAAGCCACATTTTAATGCTATTGAGTCAAATTGTTTTTGTTTGTTTTTTTGTTTTTTGTCTTTTATATTTTCACCTCCATAAAAAAGTTCTGTTTCTAAAGCTCTTTCAATTAATGCTAAAGTTGAGTGTATGTTTACCACTAAATAAACAGCATAGAAAGACATTGTGAACATGTGTGGATATTTCAGGTACAAGGTACAAGAATGGCTATTAGGGCCAAGAATGGCTTGTCACTGGGATAGTGCCTCTTAAATAGTGCCCCTCTAGAAAGGGGACACAGTTGTACCATAGTTGGGTACTTATGCTGGCCAAAATCGGTCAAGGCCGGTGTGAAGGGGGTGCACTGGGGATGGAATGTGCCCGAACACTGCTAACAGGTAGCAAAAGAGTAAATGTTATACAGTGATGATTTTGCTTCTAGCTACATAAGGGAATGAACTGATAATTGTAGCATAACCAAGGTGGGGCTGAGGGTATAAAGACTCTGAGAAACTGTTCTGCACTGAGGAAGATTTTATGCATTGCATTGTCTTACTCCAATAAATTTGTTACTCACTTTGATCCTGACTCAGAGACTCAGCTTTTCATTTCTGTCACGGTTTTTCCATCACAATCTGGCATCACAAACAGGATGAGCAACGGAGTGCAGCAGAGGGGAGAGAAGTGAACACACACACAGAGGATGCTCTCTGGCAGAGGCTGGACCCAAAAGCAGGGGAAAATCCCACAGAGCAAGGGAGAAGTACCGTGTGGTGAGTGTGACTGATCCCTCCGCTTGCAATCCAAGCCTCATCTACGAACATTGGTGGTGGTAAGTGACAGAATAATTACTTCCGAAAATTTAATTCCCCTCCACCTTTCCTTGAGCATTCCTCCTGAATAAAGTTTAGTTACATGACGGTGTAACAAGTGAAGACTAGCCTGATCATAGCGAGGCCTCTATTGATAGACATATCACTAGAGCAATAGGTCCAGACCGTGGGAAAGAGTGCTAATAGTTTTGGTACAGGGTACCAAATATAGAATAAGTAGGCAAAGGGAGGTGAGACGTGGTTGTTGGGGCTAAATTACTAATTGAGTCACTAAATCAAGTGAGAGAACAAGATGGGATCCCAGTTAGCTAAGGAATTACGTTTTAACCCTAAGGTTAACACTGCAGCTCTCTTAAGTCAGATGAGCCAGGATTATGGTACTGATAGTGTAATGTATGTCCCATTGTGGATAAAATATTTCGGATTCCCGACTACTGGGAGCCATATTTCACAGTGTGAAATATCTGCATAAGTTTAAGGATAGAGTGGGACAAGCACCGGTGGGGTGCCCACAAGCAGTGTTTAAACATTGTGCGAAACATAAAGCAAGTATGTTATGGGCGATTGGGTTTTGGATAGAAGAAGCAGAGCGCAGGCAGACAGAGAGAGGAAAGAGGGGCGGGGGTAAAACTAAACCAGTGTCTCAGTGTGTCTCAGTTGCTGCCGATCCTGACCTGCAGGAAGACCAGCAGCAGCAGGAACACCAGAACTAGGCTGGAGCAGCACCCGATCAAGCGGCAGTGGAACAACCTCCTCCACCATATGGCCTACCACCAGACCCGGCATCGCAGGTCCCTATGCCGCAGCGCAACAGGCGCTTGAGGAACTGGACGCCAGACACGGGAAGGCCAGCCCACTCGCATCGCCAGTAGCTTCCCATACACGAAGCCATGACACAGGAAAAGGACTTAACTTCCTGACCAGGGGAAGTCTTCACTGCACTGCAGCTCTTTTCCTATGGTAGAGGTGGCTGGACCAGAGGGTCCCCTCTTAGTACATCGATACTGGATTGAAAAGGACATGATGGAAGCTGCCTCCGGCCTGTCTGACCCCCGACAAGTAGGATGAAGCAAGTTTTTAGGAGAATTCGAGGACTTTGTTATATCATGTCGTCTGACCTCGATTGAGATAAAACGCATTCTGTTCCGAAAATTGGGCTCCAGCTACTGCAAGGTTGATCGAGGCTGGCCAGATGGAGATGTACGCCTGGCTGATCCCACCTACAACCCCGGAGCTAACGTTCATCCGGACCCCAATGCCCCTTATCGAAACATGATAAGAGACTTGAGAACTCGATTGGAAGCTGCCTTTCCCCTACATGTGAACACAGGGAAAATAGCAGCATGCAAGCAGGAAGATGGAGAGACTGTTCAAGATTATCTAGTTCGCTTGACGAGAGTTCACACGGACTTTAGCAGACTGGAAGTACCTGCGGTGAGAGCAAACAATCCAGAAGATGTTACCCCATGGGAAGCACATCTGCGCAACAACTTCCTGATGGGTCTGAGATCTGACCTCTCCAACGCTATCAAGCAGCATTGCATGGGGTATACCAGACAGCCCATCGCCATCATAGAGGACCATGCCAAGCATCACGAGAACCTTCTCAATGCTCAGTCAAAGAAGAAAGAGAAAAAGCAGACAGACACATTGGATCAAGCCATGTTGATGATGGTACAGCAAGTTGCAGCCCTCCCCTCTAACGCTCCATGCGGGGGAGGCCGAGGAAGAGGAAAAGGGAGGCAGAGGGGTCGAGGATGAGGCAGGGGCATAGGAAGAGGATTTGCAGGCAATGGGCCAGCTTTCCAGCCAAACCAACCAAATGCGAATCAGGGTGAATCATGGGTGAATCGATGCTATAATTGTGGCCAGTATGGACATTTTACCAGGGTTTCGAGCAGTATGTCCAGGAGGAGGGAAAACCAGCAGCAACGCATTAGGAGCAGTGACGGGTAGCGTCAGGGGTTCTGGGGTATGCTTATATGTGGTGCAGTGTTGATGAGCAGGGGGAGATTGTCAGACACTTTCTATCCGAGGCAGAGAGGGTGGTGTCTAATCCTTTGTAGTGGAAGAAGAGTGATTTACATTGCACTTCACATATTAGCCAAGGCTCTGATAATGATTATGAAAAAAAAATTCACATCAGGAACAGAGCCTTTGTAAACCACAGCACTGATATGGGATGGTAAGATGGCAGCTGCTCTAGTCTCACTAACAAAACAGCATGAGGCGTTGTTCATAGGAAATTCTTACCCCCACATCTCCCTGGCCAGATTTAAACACACCCTCCCGTGGCGAGATATTGGGCCATGGGCCTTGAGGGTGGCCAGGGCTAATGATTGGGCCGAGCGCCCCAATGTGTATATTCCACAAAAATGTGGAAGTGTCCCTTTCAGTACAGGCTGAGAGCAGAGCAAACAGTGGAGCTGTTTGGCTAACCTCCACTGATTCAGGCTGCCACACTCACAGAAGGGGAGGAACTGGAGCTTTTTTCACTTCCCCCTCAGCTGTGGAATTGATTAAAGATTGTGAACCAGTATCCATTACACCAAAATCCACATATAGGCCCAGACAAGCTCAGTACCCCTTGAAACCTGAAGCAGTTGATGGTATTAGACCCGTGTTTCAAGCTTTGCTTGAGGCAGGGGTCATAGTGCCATGTCCAGATTCACCAATTAGGACACCAAACCCGGCCTGGACGAGTGGAGGTTTGTTCAGGACCTGCAGGCAGTAAATGCTGCGGCTCAGGCTCGAGCACCTGAAGTACCAAACCCCCATACTATCTTATCTCAAATTCCTACAGACCACACCCATTACACAGTGGTAGATTTAGCGAATGCATCCTTCGGTGTACCTTCTCAGATTGCAGTTGTTAAATGCGCAGCGCACACCTCAGCAGATGATCCTGTCATCAAGGGAAACGCCTTTGCAGACCATGTGGCCAAATGCACAGCTCATGCAGCGCCTGTTGCCGCCGCTCAACTTCCTGTAACGGACCAAGAGAAACCCACCCTGCAAGAAATTCAATCTACTGCCACTGCAGCAGAAAAAGCTCAGTGGACCAAATCAGGGTGTGTCAAACAAAACAATGTGTGAATACACATTGCAACAAATAGACCATGTATCCCAAAGGCATCCATTAAAGGGTTAATTGCTATTGCTCATGGGAGGAGTCACATGAGCAAAGGGGGGATAATGGATATGATAGCAAGACACTGGTATGCACCCAGACTCTCCACACTCACCCAAAATGTTTGTTCTAACTGTCTCACATGTGCACAAAACACACACAGACACACACAACCTCTGTCACAACAGCCTGTGGGTCACCCCCCAGCAACAGAGCCATTTCAGCACTGGCAGATCGACTTTGTGGAATTAACACCGGCAGAAGGGAAACGGTTTCTCCTCATCTGTGTATGTATGTTCAGTAAATGGGTTGAAACTTTCCCCACAGGTACTCAGGATGGGAAAACAGTGGCAAAAAACAATCCTCAGAGAAATAATCCCCAGATGGGGTCTGCCACAACACATCTCAAGTGACAATGGCACACCATTTGTACACACAGGCCTAACCGGTCTAACCTAGTACTTGGGGATAGACATGAAAAAACATTGCAACTATCACCCCCCGAGCACTGGGGCAGTTGAAAGGGTTAATGGGACCATTAAAAATGCAGGACTTTATCACCTTACTTACGTTTTCATCTTTCATGGCTTGATGTCACATTTACCATTTTTTCAGTTCATGTACAGGAGAGTCGAGATAGAACTTGTGCAGTGGCATCCCCGAGAGTGAGCTTTGTGTAATGACTCTGTCAAGTTACAAGTAAACCCAGTTTCTTTTCTGGTGTGACAGGACACCTGTGATATCCTATGGTTTTGACCATGCTGTCAAAGCATTGGTCTATTCAAACTGGTTAGTTCTGGTACTGATCTGTTTTTACTCTGGTGTGTAATAAACAGACCAGTAATATTGATCAGACATGTAATATTGATGAGATCTGTAAAAATGATCAGACCTGTAATAATGATGAAACCGGTCCGGCCAGTGCAGGAACAGAAATAGACTGTGATTATAATACAGATCTAACCAACACTTTAAACTTCCATAACACAGAGATCACAACACTGCTCAGTTCTCACTGGTTCTTAAACTGGTTTGTTCTAACACTGAACTGTCATAACAGTCATCTGTTCTGAAAATGGATTGTTCCAACAATGCTCTGGTCTGGTCTGGTCTGTTCTGCTCTGAGTTGACCTCTACAACAACCAGTGCCCAAATCAATTGCAAGCGTAAGGTCCCTGCTTTATTATGGCTGTTGCTGGGCTTTTTGAGTGTATGAAGTGTGGCATGTACAGGCTATATCCTTTGGAAAAAGTAGACCAGTTAGAGGTGTGCATCATGGGTTTACTAAAGGATAGAGAGCAAGAGTCACTGGTAGCAGCCCTGGATGCCTTAGGGAGAGCTAGCAAACCCAGCCACCCCCCCCCCCCACCTTACACAGCCTGGAGGTGTGTTTGGGGTCATTGTCCTGTTGAAAAATGATGGTCCAACTAAACAGGGGGATGGGATGGCATGTCACTGCAGGATGCTGGGGTAGCCATGCTGGTGCAGTGTGCCTTCAATTTTGAATAAATCCCCAACAGTGTCACCAGCAAAACACCCCCACACCATGACAGCTCCTCCTCCATGCTTCACAGTGGGAACCAGGCATGTGGAATCCATCCGTTCACCTTTTCTGCGTCTCACAAAGGCACGGCGGTTGAAACCAAAGATCTCAAATTTGGACTCATCAGACCAAAGCACAGATTTCCACTGGTCTAATGTCCATTCCTTGTGTTTTTTGGCCCAAACAAATCTCTTCTGCTTGTTGCCTCTCCTTAGCAGTGTTTTCCTAGCAGCTATTTGACCATGAAGGCCTGATTTGCGCAGTCTCCTCCTAACAGTTGTTCTAGAGATGGGTCTGCTGCTAGAACTCTGTGTGGCATTCAACTGGTCTGTGATCTGAGCTGCTGTTAACTTGCGATTTCTGAGGCTGGTGACTCGGATGAACTTGTCCTGGGAAGCAGAGGTGACTCTTGGTCTTCCTTTCCTGGGTCGGTCCTCGTGTGTGCCAGTTTCGCTGTAGCGCTTGATGGTTTTTTTGACTCCACTTGGGGACACATTTAAAGTTTTTGCAATTTTCCGGACTGACTGACCTTTATTTCTTAAAGTAATGATGGCCACTTGTTTTTTTTTAGTTAGCTGATTGGTTCTTGCCATAATATGAATTTTAACAGTTGTCCAATAGGGCTGTTGACTATGTAGTAACCTGACTTCTGCACAACACAACTGATGGTCCCAACCCCATTGATAAAGCAAGAAATTCCACTAATTAACCCTGATAAGGCATACCTGAAAACCATTTCAGGTTACTACCTCTTGAAGCTCATTGAGAGAATGCCAAGAGTGTGCAAAGCAGTAATCAGAGCAAAGGGTGGCTATTTTGAAGACACTAGAATATAAAACATGTTTTCAGTTATTTCACCTTTTTTTTGTTAAGTACATAACTCCACATGTGTTCATTCATAGTTTTGATGCCTTCAGTGAGAATCTACAATGTAAATAGTCATGAAAATACACAAAACGCATTGAATGAGAAGGTGTGTCCAAACTTTTGGCCTGTAGTGTAGCTAGATAGCTAGGCCAGAGCAACGGACATTAGCAGCAACCTTAAGTGACTATCAAACGAGATATTGGACAGTTATTCATTTAGTGAATGTAATACTTTATTTATTTACTTAACTAGGCAACTTAGTGAAGCTGTACCCTTTCGAAATATGCTTGTTGAGAGAATTTTGCATGCAAAAATGACACAACAAACAGGTCTGGGATAAGTGGGTTAAGTGCCTCCCCGTGGTTCTCTGGCAAAGCAGAACCAGGCCACAAAAAAGAACTGGTCTCCGTGCCTTTGAGATAGTGTTTGGCAGGCCTCCCAATACGGGATTAGGTCCACCATCACTGGATAACCAGTTACTTGACCACTCTCTCATGATGTATTGCGTCTGTGTCTAAGCAAGTGAAAGCAGTGCTGCCGCAACCAGCTGACCAGCCCTTTGACGACCACAAGCCAGGTGATCGGGTGCTGATACGGGACCTCCGTAGATGAAGGTGGAACCAGCCGAGCTGGTCATTATAGGGACACTGTATATCCTAACTGCTAAACATGATTCTGATGGCTTTGATGAAGTTTACTTCAGGCACCCAGGGAAGAATGACTTTTGGCAGTATGCTAATTTCACAGTCCATACATCAGGTGTAAATAATACTTTTAATAATACTGTTAATGCCACACGCCTCAGTTGATCCATTTGTTTTTGAAATACATCCAGACTCATATGAGACAGTGAATAGCACTTGGCTTAACCATACCTATGTGAGTGCAACTGAGACCTACCAGTTCCTGAAAGGGAAAGGGGCCACTGCGCCTTGGTGCATCTGAGTGCACATATAACCCTGTATTCCATGCATCCTTATCCTCATACTTGCCGTAATGCACTGAAGACCTTATCTGTACCCAACGAGCACAAATTAACCACTGAAGGAGAACGATTTGCTTAAGGTCTGAGTTGACAGCACTGCGACTAATGACCATCCAAAACTGCATGGCCCTTGATTTGCTCTTAGCCAAGAAAGGGGGAGTCTGTAGCATGCTTGGTAAACACTGCTGTACTTATATTCCCCCAACGATGCTCAGGAGGGTAACATCAGCATGGTTTTGCGCCAAATGCGCACTGTAGCTGCTCAACTCAGAACGAGGGGTTGATTCATGGTCTTGGGGTTGGGGATCTATTCTAGCTGACTTACGCAGTATATTCTTCGTGATCTTGCCCATTCTCATGTTATTGGTGCTTCTGCTTTGCTGTGGACCATTACTGTGTAATTGTATCACTGAAACTTTGTTTCACTGAGTTCAGGTGAGATATCAGCTCCTGCAGATTATGAAGGATCCTGAACTTGAAGAATTAGTCAAAGAACTGGGGCTGGGGCTTTTGTTTGATGAAAGTAATCTGTAAACATGATTGATTAGAATCAAAGGGGGAAGTTGTAATGGAACTTGTTTATTAAAGTGATTCATAATCAGTAAGAGGGCATTATTAATTTCTTTTAATCAGTGATGATCATGTATGCTTGTGTAACTAGAACTGTTAGTTTTCTAACTCTCTGTACAGGCAGCAGTCTTATGTGGTGTTACTCTTTGGGACCCAAGTGGACTTTGAAGTATTTTAGAGTAGAATATCCAACAATGAGAACACCGCGCTGAGGAGACATCCGCGGTGCCGGTGCAGGTGACGGCGAAGACGAAGAGCTGAAATATGCGAATCTGCATATTGCGTCCCACACAGAGATCCGATTTTGGAATACAGTCCAGATACAAGTCCCATGAAGTGACCAGGAGTAAAAGGGGTCTAAGTGACTACAGCTGTGGTCAGAATTAGATCCTGGTTGAAGGTAAAATGCTGGGAACATCCCTGCATTCAATAAATGAAGACATAAAAGGGTACACATTCAGTGTATTCATGTTTAATGTACATGTGAAGATGTACACATCCCTTAAATGTTTCTAATAAAATAAAAAAGCTGTATTAGAATGCAAAATAAACACAAATATAGTAAAAAAAACAAATCTTTAAGAATAACTGCAAACACAAATACAGTAAAAAGAAAAAGAAATTAAAGTATATTGAAAGTTATGTGTGTGTGTGTGTGTGTTATAAATCAAACGGCAAATTAAAATGTTTTACACATACAGCAAAGGTTCTAGTAGGTCTCCTGGGCAGTCTCTGCATTGTTCATATTTGAATACAGAACAAAGGATAAATACATTACAAATGCATATACAGTGCCCTCCATAATTATTGGCACCCCTGGTTAAGATGTGTTCTTTAGCTTCTAATAAATTAAGTTTTTTTCTAAATAATATAGGACCACGATGGAAAAAAGAGTAAAATCCAACCTTTAATTCATAAAATCACCTGTTCCACAATTATTGGCACCCCTAACATTTCTTAGAAAATAAATGTAATTAAAGTATTTCTGTCAATTCTACAGTAGTTTACGAAGTTGATCAGAGTATGTAGGAACATTTATTTGTAAATCACAGCTTCCTGTTTCCCTGGGGTATAAATATGACGTGACACAGAGGCCATTTCTCTTCAACATGGGAAAGACAAAGGAACATACAATTCAAGTAAGGCAGATGTGTGTTGACCTCCGCGGGTCAGGCAATGGCTACAAGAAAATAGCCACTCACCTACACCTGTCCATATCTACTGTCAGAGGAATTATTAAGAAGTTTAAAACAACTGGAACAGTGGTAAACAAGCCTGGACGAGGACGCAAGTTTATTTTGCCACCACGCACAGTGAGGAGGATGATAAGAGAAATAAAAAGGTCTCCAAAGCTCACTGTTACAGAATTGCAACAAATGGTAGCTTCTTGGGGTCACAAAGTCTCCAAAACAACCATCAGGCGCTATCTGCATGCCAACAAGCTGTTTGGGAGGCATGCACGGAAAAAACCTTTTCTCACTCACAATCATAAACGCAAACGTTTGGAGTTTGCTAAGCAGTACTGGAACTTCAACTGGGACCGTGTGCTTTGGTCAGATGAAACTAAGATAGAGCTTTTTGGCAACAAATGCTCTAAGTGGGTCTGGCGTAACACAAGCTGAGTATGCAGAAAAGCACCTCATGCCCACTGTGAAATATGGGGGAGGATCAGTGATGCTGTGGGCCTGTTTCTCTTCCAAAGGCCCTGGGAACCTTGTTAGGGTGCATGGCATCATGAATGCTTTGAAATACCAGGACATTTTAAAACAAAATCTGGTGGCTTCTGCCCAAAAGCTGAAGATGGGTCGTCACTGGGTTTTTCAGCAAGATAATGACCCAAAACATATGGCCAAATCTACACAGAAATGGTTCACCACACACAGAATCAAGCTCCTCCCATGGCCATCTCAGTCCCCAGACCTCAACCCCATTGAAAACCTGTGGGGTAAGCTAAAGAGGAGAGTGCAGAGGAGAGCAACCAGGTCGCTGGATGACTTAGAGAGATTGTGCAAAGAGGAATGGTCAAAGATCCCTCTATCTGTATTCTCCCATCTTGTGAAAACTTGGGTTGTACAAAATGGGTTGTACAAAGTATAAACATCAGGGGTACCAATAATTGTGGCACACATGATTTGATGTTAAACAATTATTTCTTAATGTGGGATTTTTAAAGCTTGGATTTTACTCTTTTTTTTCCATTGTGGTCCTATATTATTTAGAAAAAAACTCAATTTATTAGAAGCTAAAGAACACATCTTAACCAGGGGTGTCAATAATTATGGAGGGCACTGTATACATAAAGGACATACCCATAAAAGATATGTCCCAAATTTGTCCTTCTTGGTTAGCAATGGCTGAAGTTACTGCCCTTTCCTAAAGACACCCATCATTCAACGCAACACAATTACGAAAGTCTCCACTCCATGTTTAAAAATGTTGCAACTCCAGCTAAACATGACGCTCATTGTTAAGGAGGCAACCAATAAAATGAGAGTAAGAGTGAGACAGATTTACTCATGTTTATGTCTAAATCATTTGAAGCAAACATGACCCAACCTACCTCTGCACCGTCTTCCCCTCCAATTACCTGCCCACTTTGTTCCATCTCTCCCGCTCAAATTAGACGAGGTCCTGATACTTTTCTTCAGTCACTGTTCAGAATCACATCGTGGCTTTGTGTTGGAAAAATTACGCATTTTAAGGAACAAATGGCTTCATTTGTTTATTCTAATAATAAATGAATGACATTTGGTAGATATATTTTAAAAAGTAATAAATCTTTATTATCAGTGTGATATTTAATATATTAAGGATAGTCAAAGATAGTCATTCACGTAGGGGCCAGTAATATTGGCCTGTGGATATCTAAAGTGACTAAGGATAATATTCAAGAGGAGACTACACTGGCCCAGGCGATGTCGTAATATGCTCTGCTGCTTGCCCTCAGGCTTACAGCAGACTCACAGCGCTAAACCGCTGGATGTCCAAGTGGTGTTCAGAAAATCATGTGGGCTTCATAGACAATTGGATAAAGTATGAGGACAAGCCTGGTTTTATAGGCAGGGATGGTGGAGTCCACCCCACGCGGGAGGGTGCTGCCTTACTTTCATGCAGCATAGCCCACAGTCTTTTAGTTAGTCTGCAGAGTTTGATTTGTTCTGATTGTTCTATCAGATGTATGAAGTGGAGAATTTAGCATTTCATTTCAACTCATTTCACCTGTGTGGGGTGAAACTTTTGGCGTTCTCGGTCAGGTACTTTAAACTGCAGGATGTGGGAAAATGAACATTTTATTTTAGGTCTTTTCAACTGTGTGAAATTCTGTTTCAGGTACTTTAACCTAGATACAGTGGGGTATGAAATGTTTGATTTCTGATATTTACAGTATTTTTAGGATTACATTTCAGGGGGGTGAATCATGTTATCTGAAAAATGGGCTACGCTAACCCTCTTATAGAATGCATAGGGGGCGCTACAAGCTCTGTGTTGAATGTGAAGCGCAACACTGTATCCCGTATTCAGAGCTATGCTACTGAATTCTGTATGAAAAGTAGCAGAACTTTCCTACAGACCACAGTAACAGAACACTGTTCTACAAGAATAGAGTAGCGTAACAATGTCTTACAGAACACAGTAGCCTGAAACTGTTCATTCACAACAGAGTAGCATAACGCTTTCATTCAGAAGACATTAGAATAATTATTTTAATACAGAATACAGTACCAGTTCTCTTTCAACCAGAACATGGTAGCATAACACTACACAACCAGCATAGAGGAGAATAACCCACACAGAATACAGGATTCAATTCAAATGAATTTTATTTATACAGCGCTTTCACAACAAATGTGGCCACACAGCAGCTTTACAGAGATCGTTTGAGCAAGCCAGTGGCAACAGTGGCAAGGAAAAAGGAGGAACCAAGACTCAAAAAGGGAACCCATCCTCCTCTGGTCGACAACGGATAGCACAATGAAAAGCAAAACAGCAATAAAACACGGAAATAAGGGAATATGGCCAATGTGCCGTCAAGCCATAAAAAGATGAAAACAGGAGTGAAATGAAGTCCATGCAGGTACACGGTAATAAGCACAGCCATGCAGTGAGGGGAGGATGACTCAATTCGAGGACCCAGGAACGGACAGCGGGCAGGAGGGTGGGGAGAGAGAGAGAGAGAGAGAGAGAGAGAGAGAGAGAGAGGTCTGTCGATGGAACAGTTGAAACTGGGCATCTCAACACATGGAAACGAGAGAAAAAAAAAACACAAAGGGTTAGGATGGGAGGGGTGGAATCACAGCAAAAACTTTTTAGAAATGGTTGCAGCAGGACATTGTAGGCAAAAGCAGCCAAACACAAATGCACTCGGACCCGCAGACAGCAGGGGGCAGCTTAGCACATGGAGACCAGAGATGAAATGAAGAAAAAGTAATAATGAAGAAAAGGTTTAGGTTTATATATGAATATGAACAACACTAACACCGCTCAAGCACAACAATTTATACAGAACACAGCAGCGTAATTTTCATGCAAAACACAAGCAGGACACAACAGGCCAACATGGATCAAACTGAACACAAGCAAGTGGCACAGCTGCAGCCACCTTTAGCACTGTGCTTGCAAGGCAATCTCGAGAAATTGGATTTTTAGACACAGCAGCATAATTATTACACAGAACACAGTTAATTGACATCGATCAAGCAGAACACAGCAGCGTAACAATTTTAATGAAAAACACATGTAGGACACAGCAGCGAAATACCAAATCAAGCAGAACACAAGCAAGTGGCACAGCAGTAAAATCTCATTCAAGCAGAACACAGCAGCGTACCAACGATCATGCAAAATACAAGCAGGGCATAGCAGCCCAATATGGATCAAGCAGAGCACAAGCAAGTGGCACAGCTGCAGCCACTTTTAGCACTGCGCTGGCAAAGCAATCTCGTGGAAAATTGGAGACTGTGGGTGTAAAAGTTTTACCTGTTTCTTACTGAGAAGGAGATTGTGGAGGAGTCTGAAAAGTACAATGCGCCACCTTTCTGCACGTCGCTGGGGAAGATGCAGTAAAGGTCTACAACGTGTTACAATTCAGTGAGGAAAATAAATAAATAAATAAAAATAATGAAGAAAAGGTTTAGGTTTATATATAAATATGAAGAGCACTGTAACACCGCTCAAGCACAACAAAGCAGCAAAACAATTTACATGCAAAACACAAGCAAGACACAGCAGCTCAACACCGTTCAAGCAGGACAGAGTAGCGAAATATTATTCAAGCAGGACACAATAGCAGAACAATTTTGATGCAAAACACAAGCAGGACACAGCAACGCAACATGGATCAAGCAGAACTTAGTAGAGAAACATTATTCAAGCAGAACACAGCAGCGAAATACCAAATCAAGCAGAACACAGCAGTGGAACAATTTTGATGCAGAACACAAGCAGGACACAAGCAGGACACAGCAGCCCAACACAGTTCAAGCAGGACACAGCAGCAAAATTATTATAAACAACACAATTCATTGACATCGTTCAAGCAGGACACAAGCAAGTGGCACAGCAGTAAAATCTCGTTTAGGCAGAACACAGCAGCGTACCAACGATCATGCAAAATACAAGCAGGGCATAGCAGCCCAATATGGATCAAGCAGAGCACAAGCAAGTGGCACAGCTGCAGCCACTTTTAGCACTGCGCTGGCAAAGCAATCTCGTGGAAAATTGAGACCAAGTCCAATGCGCCACCTTTCCGCACATCGCTGGGGAAGATGCAGTGAAGGCCTACAACATGTTACAATTCAGTGAGGAAGAAACTGAAACAAGAAATGTGCTGAAAAACAAGTTCAGCGATTACTGAGAGTCAAGAAAGAACCTACCCTATGTTTGCCATTTGTTCTTCACGAGAGCTCAGGATCCAGTTGAAAGCGTACGGGAAGAATTCGGGAACCGGAAACTGTAGAATTCAGCAAAGTACTCACATATTCTGGCCACCGCATGTCACTGTTGGGAAAGCTACCACTCACCTGTGAACACAAAAGCCAAAAATGCTAAACTGAATTTCACATATTGTTGACGGTGATGTACCAGCAATACTAGGACGTGAGACATGGGGGATGTTAGGTGTGGTTTAAAGAGTGCATGGAATCGCAATGTAAAATGACATTCTGAAAGACATCTGTTCACTGTTCTTGGATTCCTACCAGGGCATCACCACATTCAAGTAGATCCCATGGTCTCACCAGTGATTCATCCACCAAGAAAAGTCCTAATTGCCCTGAAAGACAACAATCATTGATGAGCTACACAAAATTAAGGGGTGTAAATCACCAAACAGCATGAACCGAACGACTGGGTAAGCAGCATGGTCACAGTGGTGAGGATTTTGGCAGATCAAACTTCAGATCACATCACAAATCCGGTACATGGCCATGTGCTCTCTGCAGCACTCAATCTAGATAGAGATAAAGTGAGAGTTGTAACACACATGCCTACACCAGAAAACAAGCAGGCACTCATTAGATTCATGGTCATGATTCATTACCTTTCCAAGTTTATTCTCAGCCTTTCTGAAGTCAGTGCACTGATCCAGAGATGCAGCTACTACACACAAGGACCATGGAAGGATGGCCCAATGAGGAAAAATCCAAACATACTGGACATTCAAAGCAGAAAAGCAAAATACAGATTAAAGACAAGCTGTAGAGAAGACAACTCAAGCAGAACAGCTATTATGACAGACAGACAAAGAGCCCCCCAAGCATATACATGTTAGACAAGGTGAAAATTCAGAGAAGGGCAACCTGCTATCATGATCAGCCACGATTCTTCACAGTCCAGACGCCAGATGAAAGAACCTATAGCAGAAACAGAAAACAGAACACAAATTCACAGGACACAGTTCAAGTTCCTGTCCCTCTCCAGATGTGGTAATGAACAGAAACAGAAACAAATGTCCTGCCTATGGCCAAGTGTGCAAATTCTGCAACAGAAAATCACTTTACCAAAAATGTGTCTAACAAAACAAACCAAAGTAGAAGAAGAAAAGAAATCATGTAGTTGAACAAAATGCAGAGGTTTACTCATTGGAAAAGCTGAAATCAGAAAAACATTGACACTGTCACAACAAAAGTGGAAAACTGGACTGTAAATAAAACTACAAGAACTTTGCATTCAGCACCAGTGTCCAAAGGCCATGAATATCTGCTGTGCAAATGAAGGGACATCAAATGAAGTGAAAAAAAAAAGTTCTCAATGAAATACAAAACAGAACAACAGAAACAAAAACAGTTGGGTTTGAACAGAATAGCAAATCCAAACTAGCTAAAAATGAACAAGCAACAGAAGCAAGCTGCTCCAGATGTGGTTATGAACATAAACAGAAACAATGTCCTGCCTATGGCCAAGTGTGTAAATCCTGCAACAGAAAAATCACTTTACCAAAAATGTGTAAAACAAAACAATCAGAGCAGAATGAGGAAAAAAAAATCATGCAGATGAACAAAGGACAGAGCAGGAAGATTTCTTCATTGGAACAGTTGAAATCAGAAAAACAGAATATTAGACAAACATAAACACTGTCACAAGAAAAGTGAAAAGTGAAATCTTGAAATAAACAAGAACATTGTTTTCACTGGTGCTGAATGCAAGGTCATCTCAGGAAATGTCTACAAGTCACTTAGATTTAAAACAAAACTCCAGAATTCAGCTTGAAAACCGCTCACATATTCTAGACACTGCAGGTCACCGTTGGAAAAGCTAACGCTCACCTGTGAACACAAAAGCCAAAAATGCAAGATTGAATTTCACATTGTTGACAGTGATGTACCAGCAACACTAGGACGTGAGACATGATGGAAGAACCTATAGGAGAAACAGAAAACAGATTAGATTTGTTGTTTAGTTTATTCTGCAACATCAAGCTATTCTAATAAATATGGTGTCAAATGTACAGTTCATGTAGTTCAGTTCAGAGACTTCATCTCATTTCCCTTGAGTTTTAAAGCATTATGGTCCGACAGAGTTTGTATGAACGTTGTTGAGAGTCCTGCACAGCCCAAATCATCCTCATTTATAGTTCTATTCATATTAAGAGAAACAAAAATATATAAATTCAAGTGTGGAGATTTTACATGTTATGTAGCTAAGAGGCAGCCCTAGCTAAGAATCACGCAGGTCACCCAAAAGTAATAAAGTGTAAGTGTAGCACAGAGGCCTCCTTCCTCCATACTGCACAGCCATGCAGTGAGGGGAGGATGACTCCATTCGAGGCCCCAGAACCAGACAGCAGGCAGGAGGGTGGTGGAGAGAGCCAGGTCTGCCGATGGAACAGTTGAAACTGGGCATCTCAACACATGGGAAAGAGAGAGAAAACACAAAGGGTTAGGAGGGGGGAGGGGGGAAAAAATCACAGCAAAAACTTTTTAGAAGGGTTACAGCAGGACAGGGTAGGCAAGAGCAGCCAAACGCACTCGCACCCGCAGACAGCAGGGGGCAGCTCAGCACACAGGGAAGAGAGAAGAAATTAAGAAAAAAAAATAATCATAAATAAAATAATAATAATGAAGAAAAGGTTTAGGTTTATATATGAATATGAACAGCATCGTTACACCGCTCAAGCACAACAAAGCAGTCAAACAATTTATACAAAACACAGCACTATAACCATTCTCATGCAGAACACAAGCAAGTGGCACAGCAGCAAAACATGGTAAAAGCAGAACACAGTAGTGAAATGTTGTTCAAGCAGGACACAGCAGTAAAATACCAATCAAGCAGATACAAGCAAGTGGAACAGCAGCGAAATACAAATCAAGCAGGACACAGCAGCGTAACAATTTTGATGCAGAACAAGCAGGACACAGCAGCCCAACACGGTTCAAGCAGAACACAAGCAAGTTGCACAGCTGCAGCAACTTTTAGCACTGTGCTTGCAAGGCAATCTCGTTGAAAATTGGAGACTGTGGGTGCAAAAGTTTTACCGGTTTCTTACAGAAAGTGGGATTGTTGAGGAGTCTGAAAAAGTCCAATGCGCCACCTTTCCGCACATCGCTGGGGAAGATGCAGTGAAGGTCTACAACATGTTACTATTCAGTCAGGAAGAAACTGAAACAAGAAAATGTGCTGAAAAACAAGTTCAGGGATTCCTGAGAGTCAAGAAAGAACCTACCCTATGTTCACCATTTGTTCTACATGAGAGCTTAGGGTCCACCTGAAAGCACTGAAGCGTACGGGAGGAATTTGGGGACCAGAAACTGCAGAATTCAGCAAAAGTACTCACATATTCTGGCCACCGCATGTCACTGCTGGGAAAGCTACCGCTCACCTGTGAACACAAAAGCCAAAAATGCTAAACTGAATTTCGCATATTGTTGATGGTGATGTACCAGCAGTACTAGGGCGTGAGACATGGGAGATATGTTACAGCAGGACAGGGTAGGAAAGAGCAGCCAAACACAAATGCACTCGCTCCAGCAGACAGCAGGGGGCAGCTCAGCACATTGGGGAGAGAGAAGAAATGAAGGAAAAAATAAAAATGAAGAAAAGGTTTAGGTTTATATATATAAATATATGAAAAGCACTGTAAACACCGCTCAAGCACAACAAAGCAACAAAAAAAAATTATACAGAACACAGCAGCATCATTTTCATGCAAAACAAGCAGGACACAGCAGCCCAACATGGATGAAAAACACAAGCAGGACAGCAGCGAAATTATTATACAGAACAAGTGACGCTGTTCAAGCAGAACACAGCAGAGTAACAAATTTGATGCAAAACACAAGCAAGTGGCACAGCTGCAGTCTAATCAAATCAAATCTAATCAAAAATTGGATTTTTAGGCGCAAAAGTTTTACCCGTTTCATACAGAGAGTGGGATTGTTGAGGAGTCTGAAAAAGTCCAATGCGCCACCTTTCCGCACATCGCTGGGGAAGATGCAGTGATGGTCTACAACATGTTTCAGTTTCTTTCTTGATGAATTGTAACAAGAAATGCGCTGAAAAACAAGTTCAGGGATTACTGAGAGTCAAGAAAGAACCTACCCTATGTTCACCATTTGTTCTTAATGAGAGCTCTGGATCCAGCTGAAAGCGTACGGGAGGAATTCTGCAGAATTCAGCACAGTACTCACATATTCTGGCCACCGCATGTCACCGTTGGGAAAGCTACCACTCACCTGTGAACACAAAAGCCAAAAATGCTAAACTGAATTTCACATATTGTTGACGGTGATGTACCAGCAATACTAGGACGTGAGACATGGGAGATGTTAGGTGTGGTTGAAAGAGTGCATGGAATCACAAAGTAAAATAACATTCTGATAGACATTGATCTGTTCACTGTCCTTGGATTCCTACCAGGACATCACCACATTCAAGTAGATCCCATGGTCTCACCAGTGATTCATCCACCAAGAAAAGTCCCGATTGCCCTGAAAGAAAACAATCATTGATGAGCTACACAAAAATGGAGAAAAGGGGTGTAATCACCAAACAGCATTAACCGAACGACTGGGTAAGCAGCATGGTCACAGTGGTGAGGATTTTGGCAGATCAAACTTCATGATGAAAGTTCCAAGCTCTGCACACTGAACATACCCATTGAAAGATACAGATTCCTTTGACTTTCTTTTGGAGTGTCCTCAGCTTCAGATGTATTTCAAAGGTCAATTGCAGACTATTAAAGGCCTGGAAGGTGTCGTCAACGTTATGAACGATATCTTAGTCTGGGGTGAAACGGTCAAGGAAACATGACGGCAGGCTCATCCAAGTGCTGAAAAGGGAAAGACCGTGGAACCTGAAACTCAACAAAAACAAGTGCAAGATCAGATCATCCCAAATCAGTTACATTGGCCATATGCTCGCTGCAGAAGGTATCTCAATCCAGATCGAGATAAAGTGAGAACTGTAACACACATGCCTACACCAGAAACCAAACAGGCACTCATGAGATTAATGGGCATGATTCAGTACCTTTCCAAGTTTATTCCCAACCTGTCTGAAGTCGGTGCACCTCTCAGAAAACTGCTCGAGCATGACACTCCGTGGCAAGTCGAGCACAAAGCTATGAAAAACTGAAATCTCTGGTACTGGTAACGCCATGGTACTGGTACACCATCTGTAGATGCGAGCTCAGAAGGCTTCGGAGCAGCAGTTCTGCAGGAGGGAAAGCCAGTGGCTAAATTACATTCCGAAAGGCAACAGCAAATGATCCAGAGATGCAGCTACTACACACAAGGACCATGGAAGGATGGCCCAATGAGAAAAATCCAAACATACTGGACATTCAAAGAAGAAAAGCAAAATGCAGATTTAAGACAAGCTGTAGAGAAGACAACTCAAGCAGAACAGCTATTATGAGAGACAGACAAAGAGCCCCCCAAGCATATACATGTGGGACAAGGTGAGAATTCAGAGAGGGCAACCTGCTATCATGATCAGCCACGATTCTTCACAGTCCAGACGCCAGATGGAAGAACCTATAGAAGAAACAGAAAACAGAACACACATTCACAGAACACAGTTCAAGTTCCTGTCCTTCTCCAGATGTGGTTATGAACATAGACACATTTTTGGTAAAGTGATTTTGCTGTTACAGGATTTGCACACTTGTCCATAAGCAGGACATTGTTTCTGTTTAACAAAACAAATCAGAACAGAACGACGGGGGAAAATAATCATGCAGTTGAACAAAAAGGCAGAGCAGGAAGATTTCTTCATTGGAACAGTTGAAATAAGAAACAAAAACAGGAGTATTAGATAAACATCAACACTGTCACAACAAAAGACAATAGAATAACTGGACTGAAAATAAAACAAGAACTTTGCATTCAGCACCAGTGTCCAACTTGAAGACAATGTCATCGCAGCACAGATCTACAAATCAGGTTTGAAACAAAACTTAAATCAAAAATGCAAGATTGAATTTCACATTGTTGACAGAGATGTACCAGCAATACTAGGACGTGAGACGTTAGGTGTGGTTTAAAGATGGAAGAACCTATAGAAACAGAAAACACCTCAGGACGACTGAAAGCGTTCCCATCAGCATCACCCAATGTTGTTGCAGATTCCTGTGTTGAGCAGCAGGTCAGCGAATCTGGTCCACCTGCAGAAACTGGTACTGCAAAACAATCAGTCTTACCTGAGACACATCTGAGAGAGACATTCTTCACAAGGTCAGGAAGACAAGTGAAAACACCAGCAAGATACAAGGACTGAATCTGGAACACACATACAGTACACATTTACAATATTCACACACACATTCAGAGGACATGGTTCAAGCTCCTGTCCATCTGCTGACTGAATTTAAAGTTACTGTCATTTACTGCATCTTAGATTTGTTTAGGTTATTCTGCAACGTCAAGCTATTCTCATAAATATGGTGTCAAATGTACAGTTCATGTAGTTCAGTTCAGAGTTTTAAAGCATTACGGTTCGACAGAGTTTGTATGAACGTTGTTGAGAGTCCTGCACAGCCCAAATCATCCTCATTTATAGTTCTATTCATATTAAGAGAAACAAAAATATATGAATTAAAGTGTGGGGATTTCACATGTTCTGTAGCTAAGAGGCAGCCCTAGCTAAGAATCACACAGCTCACCCAAAAGTAATAAAGTGTAAGTGTAGCACAGAGTCGTCCTTCCTCCATACTTTACACTGAGGAACTGAACCGGTTAGCAGAGGGAAAAACGGCCGTGGTGGTCGAGGAGCTCCTCGGCTTTTCCGGGGTCACGCAGACGCCGCCAGTCCCTCTCCGGTGCGGGAGTGGAGACGACGACTCTCGGTGTCCGTCGCGCCGGTAGTGCTGGAGCTCAGACGCCGCGTTGGAGGAGTCACGGGTCAAGCTGGACGACTTCCTTGCAGAGCGGCTGGAAAGCTCGTTTTTCCGCGGTCGCCATGTTTCTCGAGGGTAAAGACAAAAACGCAAAGGGCGGTTAGTGAGACAGAGGACTGTACAGTAACACAGACAGCACAAGGATTCCAACAAGTGCCTAAGATGAAGAAGACAAAGCTCACATTACGGACTATAAAGTAGGATGGCCGGTCGAAGCTCTGTGTGGAATCACGGCTCGAGCTTTGAAAGCAGGGCCGCATCGAAACAGCAGCTCAGAGTGTCCTGAAAATACCTACGATCACGTGACCGCCGGAAACGAAGCTTCGTTACGTCACTGGAACGCAATCGCGGGTCAATGCGCGTGAGTTTCCGGTCCCGCTGTAGACGAGCTGCATATAATCTGAAATATGTACTTAAATAAAACGGAAATACAGAACATGTGTGAATTTGCTTCACTTTCATGATAAAATTATTGACATTCCTCAGCATTCAAGGGTTTTTTACTGGAGACGATGTGAAATGACCTTGAATAAAAACATTTTACAGCTCTATTTCTGTGTTCAACAGATGTACAGTCTACATGCACATTCAACAGTGGTGTTTTTCCCTTAATCTAATAGTGTCAAACATGGCTGTTGTGTTTAGAAGGAGAGTATAGTAGGAATTACACACTCAGATGAAATTCATTCAGTTAAAGGAAGAAACGCAGTCCGACATCGCTGTATGGAGCAGTTTGGACAAAGCTTATGAACACAAGTGAATCAGGCAGTGGTGGTGTAGTATTGTATTTGTACAACAGGTGGCGCAGTAGAGCTTCAAATGAACCACTTCGGCTTCAAATGGTTAAAAAGCCTCGTTCTGCTCATCCCTAATACAAAGATATGACTGGGAGAAACAAGCAGCAGGAGAGCAAGCGCTGGACCTGTCAGCCGGAAGTGACGTGTCTGTCCAGTAGAGACAGATTTCTTCTACAGTGTTAAAGTTTTAATTTCACTTCATTTATTTTTTAATAAATTCAATTACATCATGATTTCCAGTACTGAAGTTTAGACTTTCTGTCTCTTAGTGTTTTCATCTGCAAGCTTTAAAGACGCTGAGAATTAACCTATTTAATAAAATAAAAATATAATGAAATGTTTAAATCTGTATGATTTACAGTTTAGTACTATAAATATGTATGATGTACTAAATGTGGATTGTTCATCAAATAAACAACATAGAAATGCTATGGCAGCATATTCTGGACTTTCTCAATGAAATCAAATATGCTAATTAAACAGTGTGTGTACAATTGCATATGAGTGTACAGTGTTTAAAGCGTTATCTAAATGAGGAGCTTTAGCAGTTTTGAGTTTATGGAAGATTTTCCATCTGCAATCCTCATCGTCGCTCCAGCTTTGCCCAAATGAAGCTGTAGTCCAGTTGTGTTGGGACGAGGCGCAGTCACCGGTATCGCCCCTTCCAGTCTGTCAGTCTACTTCAAGGAGGCACCCAGGACAGACGTTCCCGATAGAGGCAGGTGAGTTCATGTGAACTAGCTGCTTTTAAGCTGATCTTTTACCTTATGTGTGACCATAAACGTACAGCGAATATTTGAAAGCTTGGTTTTCTGGTTTCGTGTGTGTTTGTACTTTAGCTGTACGACTGTAGGAGATAACTTGCTAGCGCTGCTGATGTTCGGCGTTAACTTAGAAACTTCGGGAGCTCTAACCTTTCTAAAAGAGGGTCTTATTTTCCACATTGTTGGAAAAGGTCCTGATAAAAACGGACTAACTTTTATATACTGTTTCATCCGACAACACAGGCTTTCTGCCGTTAGCTGTTTTAGCTAATCTTGTTGTTTCCTCCAGTAGGAATATTAGTTAGAGTTAATAGCTGATGCTGAGCTGCATTAGCTCTGTTTAACTCAACTTTACCTCACATATTTCATTAGTTCTTATTTAAGTGTGAATTGAAAACTTCCAGGGTCACATTTTAGCTCTGAAGCGTAATGAAAAAGTACTGATTGCTTTACAGTATCTGAAAGTAGTCCTCCTTCTAAGTAGCAGAATTAAACAGCTCCAGAAGCTGCTATTTGTCTAGATATTGGGAGGCAGGGGCTAAATCTGGTAGTCCTGCTCATACTTTGGCAACACAAGGTAAAATGAATTTGTGGGTTTTATTAGATCCTGAAATGTATTTGCAGATACTCTGAATTGATGTAGTTAATTAGCATGTTTTCCTCTCTGACTAAAACCATTTGGTTTAACCTTAACCTTACTTCTAGCTGTGCTGTAGGAGGTCTCCCACGTGAGACTTCTAAACCTGAGCCATTTCCAGTGTCTACAGCAAGTATGTTTATTTACTATTTTTATCAGACCTCTGTTTATACCAACCAACCACTTAATGAATTCCCTCTTGTATCTACATGCTTTGTCCATATAATCAGCAGAAGCTTCCAGCCAGCAGTAATAAATATACATGCTTTTTAGGACATTTCTGGGACTTCAGTCATTCTAAGGACAAGATTGTTGACTGCCAATCATCGCCCTCCTACTTTGAGCTCCACCTTTCAGTGGCTACATTTGGTTTAGAAATTTGACACTTAGTTTGTTCCCACCCTAATAAGTGTACTCAAGCTCCTCTTTCTCAAGTAAAGTATGGAAAGTGATTCTTTCCATGTCTCCCCTCCTTGTAGCAGACATGGATTGATCCAGTTTATGATTGTGTATCAAGTTCATATACCTAAAACCAAAAGTAAAGAAGTAGTACTGAATTCCACTTGTGACAGATGTAAACGGACACTCACAACAACTGGAATGATTCATAGGTTCCTTGATGTGGGAGTCTCTCTTGATTTGTACAGTTATTCTGTTCATTTCAACATTTGAAGGACTGGTAAACATTAAGGTTCAGTTGTAGACTCTTCAGTTTTGTCCTGAGAGGTTTGGGCTTCAAGGTCGTGGCCACATCCAAAAGTTACCCCAACTAAGTGGCTGTTAAAATAATAGACAACAGCCCTGATTTCCTGCGCCGGGAAGTGGACGTTCTCAGAATAGTGAACCACCCTCACATTGTTCACGTCCATGAAATCTTGAATGAGACGGGCAGGTGTTCATCGTGATTGAGTCTGCCGCAACGGATCTAATGGGAATGTGATCTCCACAAATGGAGTTATGTAATAACTGAAGTTTGGGAGAAGGACCACGCCCAAACTTCTCCCCTCCATTTCTTCACACTATAAAACCGTTCCTCTCCCTTCTCGTTCTCGTGACAAAAACTTGCACGGACCAAGCTGTACCCGCCTATTCTGTGCGTCACTCACCTTCGCCTTTCCCGACATGGATCTCGACATTACCTCGGATGACCAGCTCTTCTCTCTCGACCGGCGTTGTCTCTCTCCTGCCCCTCCTCATTCCGCTCTGCGGCTCAGGTCGATTCGTTTCTGTTCTAGCCACTCCTGCTAGTGGGTCTCATCCGGCTCTTCCTGATGTGGCCGCTCTTGTCTCCCTCATTCTGGTTCCCAGCGTTGCCTCGGATCTTCGCCGTCCTCCCCAACTGCACGCGGCTGCTCTCTGCGTCCCAGACGTACTGCACCCACGCCGGCTTCTCCCGTGCCTCTGGTGCTTCCACGCGCCTCTTCTTTGAAGTCCAGTTCCCCTCGCATCTTGGATTAGACCGTTGTCAAGCTCCAGAAGGTTCTCCAAGACCGTAGGGTCTCCTTCACTCACTCTGCTCCCAAGGCTGAATTTTGTAACTCTGTATCTCTCCTCCTTAGGAGGTAAACAACCCGCTTTCTGAGTCGGATTTCCGTCTCAGCTATGCCACTGTGGACCACGCCATCGCCTTGATTAAACTGGCTGGCCGTGGTGCTTGGCTGTCCAAGGCTGATGTCGTCTCAGCCACAACATCCCCATGGATGCCAAAACGTGGTCCAAACAGTACCCCAACCAAGTGACTCTAAAAATATTGCATATGGGGATGAACTCGGATGAGGATTCTGATTTCCTGCCCCGGGAACTTGATATTCTCTAGTAGGGATCCTCTCTCACATCATTCACATCCATGACATTTCAATATCCTCATCAACCAGCCAAAACCGGGTTCTTCCAGCTCCTCAGTGCCACAATCTATCTGCACCAGCAGGACTTTCTCACTCGTGACCACAAAAGTGAAAATGTACTGCTGACTGCTGATGACCAGGTCAAACTTCAGTTTTGGTAATAATACAGAATCAATTATTCCTATAAAACATTGTTATAACTTTAAAACAGATGTACACACAGTGAGCTCAAAGTCCTCCATTACTATAGTTACAGCATATTAAATATCAAAGATTTTTACTAAACTAAATATTTTTATACATTTCATGTAATGTCCACTTTGTGCTACAGTTGAAAGGGCAGCTAAGGATTATGTTGTAGAACCGAGCCTCCAGGACACTTGGAAGAAAGCTGAAGACGTTTTTCAGGACAAACTCTGTGGTGCACAACACCTTCTCTTTTTCCCAGCAGGATGCTCATCATTCTGCTTCCTCTGCAGAAGTTTCTGCTTCTTCGTGTTCCCAGCAGGCTTGTGAGGATGTGCTCTGTGGGGCAGTGGTGGAGGCAGAAGCTGTACTCACACAGTCCACCATGAAGCAAAGAACCAGGAGGCTAAAGTTTAAGGTATGTGAGCTGAGTGGTGAGTAAATAAATATATTTGTTGTTTAATCTTTTTTTTATTGTGTCCCTCCCACAGATCCTGACAAAGTCAACAAGGGTACACCCCTTGTAGCCCTCAAGCATGGATCTAAGTGTTGACCTACTGGCTGGGTTCAATTAGGAAAGTCCTGCTCCGTGGGTCGTTGTTGAGCTAGAACCGTTGCTCCCACAGTGATGCAGGAAACCAGGAGACCGAGGCTTCAACTCCCCTTCAGATTATTATTATTATTATTATTATTATTATTATTAACTAGCATCAAACTCTGAGGTATTTGATGTTATCCACATCACTTGACATGTTCTAGATAATCTGTCATGTTGTCTCTCAAGCAGATCCTGAAGACAAGGAAGACTATACCTCTTGTAGCCAGTTAGAGAAGATGTCCAGTACGATTCCAGGTAACTTTCAGTGTTTGTTTAAACTGTGGTGAACATCATGAACCCTTTTAACCTCTGAAACTCCACAGGAACTCATTCCTCACTCCTCTACCTTTAGAAGGATTTGGGCAGTGTGTGCTGTATTCCATGTCCTTGCTGAATAATAATCCTTAGAATGTCAAAGTCTGGGAGTTTAAGAGGTGAAGGAATAAAGGCCCTAAGAAGGTTCATGTCTTCTACGTGACACAAATGTCTTTCACAACAGGAGAGATGTCTAATACACAACTTTCCATTTTGAACTTCAGTTTCAGGGAGCATCAGGTCCTCTCAAGAACCAATCCAGCTACCAGCCCTCATCAGAGAACAGTCTTCAGAGAAATCCCCCTACTGACATTTATAAGAACTAAATGTGTTGTTGATCAGCTTCACCACCCCAGGAGGATTCATCATTTTAGAATAGAAAATCTTCAAAGGTAAAAATCTGTACTTGGGTTCGGTACCTACACTGATTCTAACCGTCAGTTCAGTTAGAAAATACGCAGCAACACAACACTGTCTAATCGCTCATTCATTATCATTCAGGTTCTGGCCCGCAAAGATGGTCTCTGGGCCTTTACCTACAACATAGTCCCATACATCCGTTACCACAGGGCAGAGAAGGAGAGGTGGAGGGTAATGAAGGCAAAGGAGATATAAATAGAGAGAGAGAGAGAGATACCCCCCACATTATGTGGTACAGAAGAAAGAAGACAGTGCAGAGTTAAAAAATCTGGCCACGTCATCGGACCACTCCTCATTTCTCTCCACCACATTCACACACTGTATCTTACCTCACACAGTATGGCGAAGTCTTAATTCCCTCAGCTCATCAGACATTTCCTGCTTGCTTTTTTAAATAAAACTGATCTGGATTAGCTAGAACATCTTTGTGGAACCCTGACTGTTGAGACATACCTCATTATACTGTATATTTACAGTACAACTACAATATGCTGGAGGAACCAAGCAAAGTACTTTATTAGAAATTAGAAACAGAAAAAAAAACTTAAACGAAGTACCAGTCAAAAGTTTAGAGACAGCTGGTTGATTGCGTCCTGCGGTGGGTACTCATTTGTCCCGAGTGTCCTCTTTTTTGAAAAGAACAATACGGTCATCCTAGCATCAAACGTTTCAGTTAATGATCAGCACACATTCGACCAGGTGTGTCCAAACTTTTGACTGTTATTGTTGATCATTCATCCTTTCCAGTACAACCACACAAGGTAAACAGCAGTCTTCCCCATAACAGAAACCCGACACCAAACCAGAACACACCACTTCCACCTAACCTAACACTGTCCACCAGAGCCTCTTCTACTTCTGGCTTCAGCCACTAGATGGAGACACTTAACAAGCCTTCTCCTCTGCTCTCCCAGAGGGAGCTGTCCAGTGCTGCTGGAGTCGAGAGATGCCATGCTGCATATTCGTTTCACGTCCTTTCAATCCCCGAGTGTTTCAGGAAGCATATTCTCTCGAGAGCGAGAAGACACAGGACATGAGGCTGTATGACGCCTCGCAGCTCCCCCTAAAGGAGTCTTTGTGCTCTACATTACACCTCTCTAGGCAAAGGAAGAACACAACACCATAGCAGGGTGTGCACAGAACAAGAAGTGGGCTAATAGCCTACTGTCATTGAGAGAGAGGGAGTTTGATCTCTGGGAGGCCACAGCGATCAGAGCCTGAGATCCAAGAAACCTTTTTCACAACAACCCACACGCTAACCTGCTGTTTGAAGTTTCTGAACAAGCTGATGCAGCATTTATCCACAACTGACTAAACTCCTCAACATACAGTTTTTAAACCAGGAAGCCGAGGTTTCCTCTCCTGTATCTAGACTAAGATTCATCTTTAAAGTATGTGAGATATTTCCTCTTATTGACCATCAGTGTGACCTTCAGTTTAAAATGCAGTCAGTGCAAAAGCTCTACACTCATGCTGCTCAAACACTTGTGGTACTTTTTAATATCAGTGCTGCAATACTTTCATTTCTGCCCCATTGTTGTTTTATAGAAACGTGTTAGTGTACAGTGTGTAGAATACACCCTAAATAAACCCTCATAGTTGGAGATGGAAGTGTATGCAGTGTTTAACGTGTGTGTGTGTTTGTGTGTTTGTGTGTGTGTGTGTGTGTGTGTGTGTGTTTTCCATTATAGGAAGAGAATGGGCTGAGATCCTCCTTTTCATCACAACTCGTCCACAGAGAAGCACACGACTAATCAGTTTATCATTAATACACACATCAGTGCTGAGCAGCGTCTTCATTTCTACACTTTCTTTAGACTCCTCCTTAATGCTTCATCTTTTCCAAACAGCTGTAAAGTTTATATTATTAATATCATGTTCAGGAAAAGAGCCTGAATGAAGAGCTGTTCTGCATTACTGATGTGTTCTGGATGTTTATTTGTTTCTACTCAAAGTAAAATTTAAAACTTCTCTCTGTATTTAGTCCAGGTTTAAGTTTAGACCTGCTGCTCTCAGAACTGACCAGAGTCTCTTCAACAAAAGAATTCAGCATTTCTAAGAAAAACACTATATGACAAAAGTATTTGGAAACCTGCTTATTTGTTATTTCTTTTAAACTCAAGAGTATTAAAAAGGAGTTTAGCCTGCTTTTGTTGGAGTAACTGTTTCTACTGCCATGAAAGACTTTCTGCTAGATTTTGGAGCATTGCTGTGAGAAATGCATTTAGCAAGAAGAGCATTGGTGAGGTCAGAATATTGGATAATCACCCAACCTCATCTCCAACTCAAAGTTAAAAGTTTCCCCAGCTCACCCTAGAAGTAAAGGGCATCATGATCACCATCATTCCAGAGGTTTATCATTCCTTTATACCTCTCTAGCCCACGATTGGCATTAGGCATGGAGCCGATAGGTTCATGTTTATCTGTTCCAGAGAGTCCTATTCTATTGGCAATACTGCATTACAGGGACAGTGTCAGCAATGGGTGCAACTGATTGCTGAATGCATTGATTAAAAAATGGTGTCCAAAAACATTTGGACATATAGTGTGTTACTGTCAGATAATATAAAGAAAATATCTAATAATTACTTAATAAAATAAAGCTCTGCTGAACTGAGGCTTTATAAAAGTCTAAAAACAGGGCAGATCCTTTATCACAAAAATGAGTCTGTAATCAATCAACCCTTTCATGCAGAAATGAGGGAAAAGTGGTTGGATGCTGCTCAGCTTCACAGCTCTACTGCGCCACCTGTTGTACAAATACAATACTACACCACCACTGCCTGATTCACTTGTGTTCATAAGCTTTGTCCAAACTGCTCCATACAGCGATGTCGGACTGCGTTTCTTCCTTTAACTGAATGAATTTCATCTGAGTGTGTAATTCCTACTATACTCTCCTTCTAAACACAACAGCCATGTTTGACACTATTAGATTAAGGGAAAAACACCACTGTTGAATGTGCATGTAGACTGTACATCTGTTGAACACAGAAATAGAGCTGTAAAATGTTTTTATTCAAGGTCATTTCACATCGTCTCCAGTAAAAAAACCCTGAATGCTGAGGAATGTCAATAATTTTATCATGAAAGTGAAGCAAATTCACACATGTTCTGTATTTCTGTTTTATTTAAGTACATATTTCAGATTATATGCAGCTCGTCTACAGCGGGACCGGAAACTCACGCGCATTTTCCGAGAGTCGTCGTCTCCACTCCCGCACCGGAGAGGGACTGGCGGCGTCTGCGTGACCCCGGAAAAGCCGAGGAGCTCCTCGACCACCACGGCCGTTTTTCCCTCTGCTAACCGGTTCAGTTCCTCAGTGTAAAGTATGGAGGAAGGATGACTCTGTGCTACACTTACACTTTATTACTTTTGGGTGAGCTGTGTGATTCTTAGCTAGGGCTGCCTCTTAGCTACAGAACAGAAATCCCCACACTTGAATTTATATATTTTTGTTTCTCTTAATATGAATAGAACTATAAATGAGGATGATTTGGGCTGTGCAGGACTCTCAACAACGTTCATACAAACACTGTCGAACCATAATGCTTTAAAATTCAAGGGAAATGGGATGAAGTCTCTGAACTGAACTACATGAACTGTACATTTGACACCATATTTATGAGAATAGCTTGATGTTGCAGAATAAACTAAACAAATCTAAGATGCAATAAATGACAGTAACTTTAAGTTCAGTCAGCAGATGGACAGGAGCTTGAACCGTGTCCTCTGAATGTGTGTATGAACATTGTAAATGTGTACTGTATGTGTGTTCCAGATTCAGTCCTTGTATCTTGCTGGTGTTTTCACTTGTCTTCCTGACCTTGTGAAGAATGTCTCTCTCGGATGTGTCTCAGGTAAGTCAGATTGTTTTGCAGTACCAGTTTCTGCAGGTGGACCGGATTCACTGACCTGCTGCTCGAAACAGGAATAGGCAACAACTTTAGGTGATTCTGATGGAAACTCTTTCAGCCATCCTGAGGAGGTGTTTTCTGTTTCTCCTATAGGTTCTTCCATCATGTCTCACGTCCTAGTGTTGCTTGTACATCACTGTCAGCAATGTGAAATTTAATCTTGCATTTTTGGCTTTTGTGTTCACAGGTGAGCGTTAGCTTTCCCAGCGGTGACCTGCAGTGTCTAGAATATGGGAGCGGTTTTCAAGCTGAAATCTGGAGTTTTGTTTTAAATCTGAGTGACTTGTAGACATTTCCTAAAATGACCTTGCATTCAGCACCAGTGTCCAACTTGCAAAACAATGTTCTTGTTGTTTAAAGATTTTCAGTCCAGTTATTCTTTTCACTTTTGTTTTGACAGTGTTGATGTTTGTCTAATATTCTGTTTTTCTGATTTCAACTGTTCCAATGAAGAAATCTTCCTGCTCTGCCTTTTTGTTCAACTGCATGATTTTTGTTCCTCATTTTGCTTTGATTTGTTTTGTTTTACACATTTTTGGTAAAGTGATTTTTCTGTTGCAGGATTTACACACTTGGCTATAGGCAGGACATTGTTTCTGTTTATGTTCATAACCACATCTGGAGCAGCTTGCTTCTGTTGCTTGTTCAGTTTTAGTTGTTTGGATTTGCTCTTCTTTTCAAACCCAACTGTTTGTTTTTTTTTCTGTCGTTCTGTTTTGTATTTCATTGAGCACTTTTTTCACTTCACTTGATGTCCCTTCATTTGCACAGCAGATATTCATGGCCTTTGTCTATGTCCGACCTGTTTCTCTCAGCAACCTTGCCCACAATTAGTCTTCCCTAATACCACAAACACTCCTGTCTCTGATTAACGAGTCATGTAACTCACCAAATTCATGGTCTTTCGCCTTTTTCAGGTCTGTGGAAGAAGCCTCTCTGTATGCTTCTCTCGGATGTGACTCAGGTAAGTCAGATTGTTTTGCAGTACCAGTTTCTGCAGGTGGACCGGAATCACTGACCTGCTGCTCGAAACAGGAATAGGCAACAACTTTAGGTGATTCTGATGGAAACTCTTTCAGCCATCCTGAGGAGGTGTTTTCTGTTTCTCCTATAGGTTCTTCCATCATGTCTCACGTCCTAGTGTTGCTTGTACATCACTGTCAGCAATGTGAAATTTAATCTTGCATTTTTGGCTTTTGTGTTCACAGGTGAGCGTTAGCTTTCCCAGCGGTGACCTGCAGTGTCTAGAATATGGGAGCGGTTTTCAAGCTGAATTCTGGATTTTGTTTCAAAGCTGATTTGTAGATCTGTGCTGTGATGACATTGCATTCAGCACCACTGTCCAATCTGAAGACAAAGTTGTTGTTTTTATTTTGATTTTCAGTTCTGTTATTTTCACTTTTGTTGTGACTGTCAATGTTTTTCTGATGTATTGAGTTTTTCTGATTTCAATTGTTCCAATGAAGAAATCTTCCTGCTCTGTCTTTTGTTCAACTGCATGATTTTTTTTTTCCTCATTCTGCTCTTTTTTTTTTTTAACTTCACTTGATGTCCCTTCATTTGCACAGCAGATATTCTTTGTCTATGTCCAATCTGTTTCTCTCAGCAACCTTGCCCACAATAGGACTTTCCTAATACCACAAACAGTCCTGTCTCTGATTAACAAGTCACTGAATTCATGGTCTCTCGCCTCTTTCAGGTCTGTGGAAGAAGCCTCTCTGTATGCCTCTCTCAGATGTGACTCAGGTAAGTCTGATTGTCTGACCGGCTTCTGCAGATGGACCGGATTCACTGACCTGCGGCTCGACACAGGAATCTGCAACAACATTGGGTGATGCTGATGGGAACTGTTTTTCAGTCGTCCTGAGGTGTTTTCTGTTTCTCCTATAGGTTCTTCCATCTTTAAACCACACCTAACGTCCCACATGTCTCACATCCTAGTATTGCTGGTACATCTCTGTCAACAATGTGAAATTCAATCTTGCATTTTTGATTTGAGTTTTGTTTCAAACCTGATTTGTAGATCTGTGCTGCGATGACATTGTCTTCAAGTTGGACACTGGTGCTGAATGCAAAGTTCTTGTTTTATTTTCAGTCCAGTTATTCTATTGACTTTTGTTGTTACAGTGTTGATGTTTATCTAATACTCCTGTTTTTTTTTTCTTATTTCAACTGTTCCAATGAAGAAATCTTCCTGCTCTGCCTTTTTGTTCAACTGCATGATTTTTTCCCCCCGTCATTCTGTTCTGATTTGTTTTGTTAAACAGAAAAAATGTCCTGCTTATGGACAAGTGTGCAAATCCTGTAACAGCAAAATCACTTTACCAAAAATGTGTCTATGTTCATAACCACATCTGGAGAAGGACAGGAACTTGAACTGTGTCCTGTGAATGTGTGTTCTGTTTTCTGTTTCTTCTATAGGTTCTTCCATCTGGCGTCTGGACTGTGAAGAATCGTGGCTGATCATGATAGCAGGTTGCCCTCACTGAATTCTCACCTTGTCCCACATGTATATGCTTGGTGAGCTCTTTGTCTGTCTGTCATAATAGCTGCTCTGCTTGAGTTGTCTTCTCTACAGCTTATCTTATATCTGCATTTTGCTTTTCTTCTTTGAATGTCCAGTATGTTTGGATTTTTCCTCATTGGGCCATCCTTCCATGGTCCTTGTGTGTAGTAGCTGCATCTCTGAATCATTTGCTGTTGCCTTTCGTAATGTAATTTACTTTGTATGAAATAATTAATGTTCCACTTTGGGATGGTCCCCATGGCTATTTAAAGAAGTAAGTACTGACAAAGAAGTTCACCAAGCATTGTTACTCTGATCTAAATCATACACCAACTTTCCATAAACATCCTAACCCTTTTGTGTGGATTAAATGCTACAGTTGTAGCAGATGTTTTCAAGATGTGAAACTAAACATTTTCAAGGATTGGGCAACTTTCAGACATTCATCCTGCACTTTTTGACGTTAGACTTCAAGTGATGCCCCAACTTGTTAGCACTTACATTGCAATATAGGTAAGATTGCTACATTTGAGAGTGGCACTCAGAGATAAAACTGTGCATAGATCTATTATCCTGTTGTTGCTAGAGTCACTTCAAACTACTTCAACAAATAGCAGTTACTAGTTACTATGCAAAGGTCAGTGCAATTGTTAGAGTATCAATTGTGACCAATTTTACCAGACATTTTGTGTAATTGGAATTTCATTTGAAATATTATGACAAAAGTTTTCTGACTTTACTTACTTGGTGCTCTGCTAATTCCTGTAACTGGCCACACTACTGCAGCAGATGTTTCTGACAAAAACTGCCCAAACTGTTGCTACTTAAACTCTGAAAGCTTACTATGAATTGATGTCATTCACAGCTCCTCCCCTGTAATATCAAAATGTGACATCACAATAGTGGATTCTTCTAGATTCCATTTAGAGGGGCACTTCACTCTTACAGGAAGGCACTCTCACACACATTTGCACTAATCCATAAAGAAACATAAGATAAATCTTTGGTTGCTTGAGTCACTTAAAACTACCCCAACAAATAGCACTTACCAAATACTACTCAAAGGTCAGCACTATTGTTAAAGTATCAAGTGTGACATTGGTTTGATCAAACACTTTCTCTGATAGTGGAACCTTCAAGTTCCACCAGAAATATTAAGATTACATTTCCTCAGGGTTTCACACACCTGGTACTATCAGGTTGAGTAAAACTGGAGGTCATTCTAGAACCGATTCTACAATGCTAATTCCAAAACACAGTATTAACTGTTTTAATTTGAAATATTCTGAGATATGTGTATACATAGAAGGTATTAACATATCCTCCCCATTTACAATCCCATTTTGCCACTGGAACTAAAGCATCTTCACCATTCTAGCAATAGGAAAGACTGCTTTGTACCTAGACATAATGTAGCTGCTAGATTCTAATATGCTTGATTCTATAGACAGGTATCTTTCCTCATAATGTCGTTTCACTGAATCAAATATTGCGAGGAGACAGTTTCAATGTAAACTAGCTGAATTCTCCAGTCTTCACTCAATATGAATTAATTTCTGTGAGCTTTAAGATAATGGGACAAGCATACCATTTAGACTACCCCAAAGAGAAGCACTTACTCTTTGTATGAAATAATTAATGTTCCACTTTGGGATGGTCTCCATGGATATTTCCATAAACATCTTAACCCTATTGTGTGGATTAAATGCTAAAGTTGTAGCAGATGTTTTCAAGATGTGAAACTAAACATTTTCAAGGATTGGGCAACTTTCAGACATTCATCCTGCACTTTTTGACGTTAGACTTCAAGTGATGCCCCAACTTGTTAGCACTTACATTGCAATGTAGGTAAGATTGCTACAGTTAGAGTGGCACTCAGAGATAAAACTGTGCATAGATCTATTATCCAAATGTCTGTTGTTGCTAGAGTCACATCAAACTACCCCAACAAATAGCACTTACCAAATACTACTCAAAGGTCAGCACTATTGTTAAAGTATCAAGTGTGACATTGGTTTGATCAAACACTTTCTCTGATAGTGGAACCTTCAAGTTCCACCTGAAATATTAAGATTATATTTCCTCAGGGTTTCACACACCTGGTACTATCAGGTTGAGAAAAACTGGAGCTCATTCTAGAACTGATTCTACAATGCTAATTCCAAAACACAGTATTAACTGTTTTAATTTGAAATATTCTGAGATATGTGTATACATAGAAGGTATTAACATGTCCTCCCCATTTACAATCCCATTTTGCCATTGGAACTGAAGCATCTTCACTATTCTAGCAAGAGGAAAGACTGCTTAGTACCTAGACATAATGTAACTGCCAGATTCTAATATGCTTGACTCTATAGACAGATATCTTTCCTCATAATGTCGTTTCACTGAATCAAATATCGCGAGCAGTCAGTTTCAATGTAAATTAGCTAAATTCTCCAGTCTTCGCTCAATATAATTAATTTCTGTGAGCTTTAAGATAATGGGACAAGCATACCATTTAGACTACCCCAAAGAGAAGCACTTACTCTTTGTATGAAATAATTAATGTTCCACTTTGGGATGGTCTCCATGGCTATTCAAAGAAGTGAGGACTGACAAATAAGTTCACCAAGCATTGTTACTCTGATCTAAATCATACACCAACTTTCCATAAACATCTTAACCCTTTTGTGTGGATTAAATGCTACAGTTGTAGCAGATGTTTTCAAGATGGGAAACTAAATATTTTCAAGGATTGGGCAACTTTCAGACATTCATCCTGCACTTTTTGACATTAGACTTCAAGTGATGCCCCAACTTGTTAGCACTTACATTGCAATGTAGGTAAGATTGCTACAGTCAGAGTGGCACTCAGAGATAAAACTGTGCATAGATCTATTATCCTGTTGTTGCTAGAGTCACTTCAAACTACTTCAACAAATAGCACTTACTAGTTACTATGCAAAGGTCAGTGCAATTGTTAGAGTATCAATTGTGACAGTCATTTTACCAGACATTTTGTGTAATTGGAATTTCATTTAAAATATTATGAATAAAAGTTTTCTGACTTTACTTACTTGGTGCTCTGTTAATTCCTGTAACTGGCCACAGTACTGCAGCAGATGTTTCTGACAATAACTGCCCAAACTGTTGCTACTTAAACTTTCTGAAAGCTTACTATGAATTGATGTCATTCACAGCTCCTCCCCTGTAATATTACAATGTGACATCACAGTAGTGGATTCTTCTAGATTCCATTTAGAGGGGCACTTCACACTTACAGGAAGGCACTCATACACATATTTGCACTAATCCATAAAGAAACATAAGATAAATCTTTGGTTGCTTGAGTCCCTTAAAACTACCCCAACAAATAGCACTTAGCAAATACTACTCAAAAGTCAGCACTATTGTTAAAGTATCAAGTGACATTGGTTTGATCAAACACTTTCTCTGATAGTGGAACCTTCAAGTTCCACCTGAAATATTAAGATTACATTTCCTCAGCGTTTCACACAGCTGGTACTATCAGGTTGAGTAAAACTGGAGTTCATTCTAGAACCGATTCTACAATGCTAATTCCAAAACACAGTATTAACTGTTTTAATTTGAAATATTCTGAGATATGTCTATACATAGAAGGTATTAACATATCCTCCCCATTTACAATCCCATTGTGCCACTGGAACTGAAGCATCTTCACCATTCTAAAAATAGGAAAGACTGCTTTGTACCTAGACATAATGTAACTGCTAGATTCTAATATGCTTGCTTCTATAGACAGATATCTTTCCTCATAATGTCGTTTCACTGAATCAAATATCGCGAGCAGACAGTTTCAATGTAAACTAGCTAAAATCTCCAGTCTTCGCTGAATATGAATTAATTTCTGTGAGCTTTAAGATAATGGGACAAGCATACCATTTAGACTACCTCAAAGAGAAGCACTTACTCTTTGTATGAAATAATTAATGTTCCACTTTGGGATGGTCTCCATGGCTATTCAAAGAAGTAAGTACTGACAAATAAGTTCACCAAGCATTGTTACTCTGATCTAAATCATACACCAACTTTCCATAAACATCTTAACCCTTGTCGGCTCTTTTTCTCTATAAATCCCCCAATCAGCTAATAAGCATTTTGAAATGGTGCATAAAAGAATCCAGCTCCGTAGTCAATAGAAAGGCAGAGTGCAACCTTTATTTCTGTATAAAGTATACAAAATAAGTAAAGACTAAGGCACTACATGTAATGCGTTAGCCTGAGACAGAAAATCATCCGCAAAGAGATCGTCAGAGGATGATATGGTCTGGAGGATAGGTCTTGACAAATAATAATTGGGGCTGGGACGCAGATTGTAAAGGCCTGCACACATTTCTTTGGACACAGATTTGTCTACTGCCCTGACTATAAGGCCTCGAATACAGGGGATGACACAACAACCACACAAAGCCAACAATGAGATGCCCACGATCAGACTTGACAGAATGGCAATGGCAAAGGCCTTCCATCTGCCAAACATAGATTCTAGCCAGCCAGTTAAGCTGGAGTCGACGCCAGAATTCTCAGCTAGTTCGTTGCGGAGACTCTTCAGATATGAAAGGGCTCTAGTGATGCTTCCATCACTGGCAGTATGATTTGGAATGATTGTACAACACGAGTCTCCAAACATAGCGCATACTCCACCTCTTTCAGCTAACAACATGTCAAGAGCAACACGATTTTGCCATGACATTAAAGAGGAAGCATGGAGTTGTTCAGCAATGGCGGACAGGGCATCATGAGTGTAGTTGACAAAGTGCTGTTGATTATAATAGATATAATTTATCCAATCAACATTCTTGTTGAGAGTAACCCACCATAAGATGGATTCAAAGCCTGCAGCGATTGGATTTCTGGCCTTAAACTCATCAGGGACCCCCCTTGGGACACCTATAGCGTCAATATAAACTTTGTCATCAAAGCTGGATAGAGGGGTATTACGTCGAACTCTATGTTTATGGGGAGTGGATGCTGGGTTCAAAATGCCTTTGTCCAGTTCCTCTTGTGAAACTGGAACTAGAGTGAAAGGAACAATTAACATTACTCTAACACATAGACCTGTCCAGCCATCATCTAGGGTAACATACAGCCAAGGATCTCCACATACCCAGTATACGTCTGGGACAGAGACTGTATTATCTTTAAGGGCAAATAAGGGGTGATTTGGTTGCACAAATTCAACAAATTTGTTGGTGGGCGTCTCAAACATACGGGATCCAGTCTGTGAAGGTCCTGTCTACCATCCAAATTCTTTCACATTGTCCTGTGAAGTTGTTCAGCTCGGGACCTGTGCCAGTTGGTGCATAGAAACAATCAGGGAAAACAGTGTTGTTAAGCCAAGATGCCAGTACATTGGTTTGATTACCAGTAACAACTGGTGTGGGCATGGGAGAGAAGATTGTCATGCTTTGATATTTAGAACAAAGGGCCTCACTCTGAAAGTTATGGTACCATGAGTTACCCTTATACATCAGACACCAGAATGGGCACAGGTCAGTGGATGAGACATCAAGATTATTATTACATTCAGTAGAGTTAAATGGGACTGGCCAAATCAAAGGGTGTGTGCGTCCTTTTGCACACACCACACAATTGTCTTTTGTGAGAGAGCGGGCCGTAAAGGACATATAAGACATCCAAACATTTGTGACCTGAACAGAGGTTTCTACATGAGGCTGTGTCTTGAGCGTGTTCAATAATGTATGAAGACTATTTGTCACACTTCTGGGCAACCGGAATGAAATGAGTTTGAGAGACACGTTGGTGAAATTTTTGTCAGGCTGGTGGGGATAATTTGTCAAATCTTTCCTCTCGGTTGACAAAATGATAGGCAGGACAACAAGAATTGAAATGACAGTTAAAATCAACAATGTCCATCTTAGGCCACAAAGCCCAGGCCACCGAAAGGGGTGCCATGGGCGTCTACATGGGGTTACCATGATGCTGGAAAGAGGTTGAGGATTCACAGGCTGCAGATGCTCCTGGAGGGGACTGGTAAGATGACGTGGACGGATCAGAATACGGGTGATAATTCAGATCAAACAAGGCTTCGGTCTGTTGAATAGGGAATCTTGGATGTTTGCAACTCACAGGGCGGGTGTTGCGATATAGAACCAGTCCACACTCCGGCATCCACGCACACGAAGTCCAGGTGTAAAGGACAGCTCCACTGCTTTTGGTGACAGTGCAATTCAACCAGATAGATTTACCTGGGAGCCTGGTATGGATCTCGAACCCTTCTTTAGTAGGCTGATCACCCAGGATTAGCCTTATTCTCTTCAGCAGGCGGGCAGCAGTACTTGGTTTGGCGAAGGTTCTGATATAGCTAGGGAAGTCGTGTGATGCTGGGCCAAAGCTATGAGGTTGTGGCCACTGGACCGGCAAACCCCCTTCCGTGGGTCTTCCCTGGGTGGATATGGGAGAGACTGCTGAACAGTCTACTCCTTCAAATACGTTAAAATCACACTTGAACTCCAGGGTCACTTATGTGGTGGAGGGGGTATTCAACCGCCTCCTTGTTATACGGGTTATAGAGGGTGTGTTCAGCTTATTGTTCTTTGGTGTGGCTCACTTCCGGCCTTGACGGCTGTACCTTAAATACAAGAAAACAAACACTGTCCAGACACAAATGAAAAAGAAAATATGGTAATTCAACTAATGAAAATAGGGCTACACCTCAGTATATTGCACAACAATGCACTGACCAGGATACGTTAATCTAGCTTTCTCATAGAAATGCTTAATAGTAGGAACAATACAACTAAGCAGTACGAGAATAGTGACAATTGTGACGAGAATTTGAGGCAGCATTGTTTGCCAATGCTGCGATTTCATCCAGGCCCACCAAGAGCTATCCTGTGGATCAATACTGGCTATGTATTGATCACGACGCTTAGTCAATATATTCAGTATACTTGTGAGGTTATCTACTATCCCTCTCGGGTGGATGTAGGTACAACAATAGTTGCCAAACATTACACAGGTACCTGCATTATTGGCCTTGGATACATCACTAGTAAATCGTTTTGAGAGATCAAGCTTCTCAATGTCACTCAGCTGTCCATTTTCCTGCAATGAGTCAATGGTGTAGTTTAAGAAATGCTGTTGATTATACCACAGATAATGCAATAAGGAATTATTTGTGACTTGTGCCCATGAAAATTGTTCTGGTGATACAAGTGGGTTACCGGCAAAAACTAATTCCAAAAATTTGACAGAATCTACAGGTGTGTTCTGAGGAATGTTGATGGTTGGGCTAGCTGTTTGGGCAATATCATGATCAATTAAGAAGTCGGAGTTAAACAGGATAACGCTTCCTGTTAGTACTACCGGGGCACAACAACCATACCAATTAGGTGGGATGGCTTGTATGAGTCCTGTTTTGTCACAGACCCAGAAGATGTCTGCGACAGGTAAAGTACCTTCAGTGAAATCTAACATAAAACTAGTGCCAGCTACTAAAGTGCAGTTTGATTTGACAATGATTTTTCTACCTACTGCATCATACCTTGTTTTACAACGTTTGGTCATGTCAGTGCTACCCAAGGTAGAACAGAAACAAAATGGGTAAGGTTGGTCAGGTGCTACAATAGTACTTGGCAGTGTTGTAGCTGGTCTTGTTAACAGAAATGGATCACACTTGTGTATATTGTCATCCATTTGACGAGGATCCATGTAATGCAATAGACAACGTAGGATACACTTTTTCTCTAAGTGTCTCCGATCTCTACACATACTAATGCTACTTAATGGTGCTATTTGAGGTTTTAGTCCTATATTATGACAAGCTATACAAGGTTGGTTAGTAAATGATTTAACAGAAAATAGAAGGTATTGATATAACATATTGTATTTTTCTCCATGTAAGATAACCTTGGTGTCATTGGTCAAAACTGCGGTTTTGTTTAACCAGATTTCATGCCCAGGGAACCAGTCAGGTTCCTGGTTTGACTTGTTGTGGTCATCGTGGAGTGTTGTGATTGATATGTCAGCAAAATCTCCCGCTAGTAAGTACAGCAAGACAATCCATATAGACATGTTTGTTCTGTTTTCTACTCAAACCTCAACCCTCCTAATCTCAAAGTTTTTGGATGCTGCCCAATTTCTTCACCTGGAAAGCGACGAGGGCCCCTATTTATGGCCCGACCCCGCTTTAATAAGGACTGATGAGAGGGGGACTTCTTAGAGAATTGTGAGTAGATGTAAGTGCACAATTACTTAACTGCTGTCTGAGTCTTCAGATTGTGACTGCTGTCTGGTCATGCTTCTAGTGACCGGTCTGGACACACCACTTGGTCCTGCTTTCTCACTTCCGTCAGATGGTGAGGGTGTCTTCTCAGGAGTGTCACCTGGTTGTGCTTCGGCTTGTGGTGAGGCAGGCTCAGCTGGCTGGTCCGATTTGGTCAATTTTAGGTGCTCTGGAACAATGATTCATGTGATACCAGTGAGGACGTTCTTCTACCTTCAGGGCTGTTGGGGTAGTTATTATTACCTTGAACGGTCCCTCACGTCTAGGTGTACTCCACTTTCTTTTGAAAGTTTTAATGTACACCAAATCACCAGGGAGTACCTCCTTGATGTTATCATCTAAGAAAAAATCCTTTCCTATTGATTGTGGCCCCTTTCACGTCTTGGTGGATTTCTCTGTGAATTCGTGTTAAGGCCCTAGTGTACTGCGCCAAATCTGCCTGCAACTGGTCACATGCCACATCAAAGGTTTGAGGGGCTCTCAGGTATGGAACAGGCATTGGCCGTCCCGTCATCATTTCATGAGGGGTTAAATGTGTGATGCGGTTTGTGGTACTCCGCATGGCCATCAAAGCTAGTGACAATGCATCTAGCCAATTAATTTTGTCTCCACTGTCCATGATGATCTTGGCTATTTTGTCTTTCAACATGCCATTGTATCTTTCTACAAGGCCTTGACTCTGAGGATGATAGACACATCCTAGTCTCTGCTTTACTCGTAAAGCTTGAGTAAGGTAATGGATAGTGGAGTTGACAAAATGAGGCCCATTGTCTGAGCTGATTTTGTCTGGGATTCCAAATCTGGGGATCACGTCCCTAAGTAAAAATTTGGCGAATGCTGCTGCTGAAGCATGACGTGTGGCAGTGGCTTCTGCCCACCGACTGAAAACATCAATGATCATGATGATGTACCTGCATTTTCTAATTTCGGTTCCCATGTCCACATAATCCATCATGATGTGTCTGAATGGACCATTGGGAGTGGGAATGTGCCCTAAAGGTGCTGTAAATGATTTTCTGTAGTTGTAAGCAATACAGACAGCACAACTGGATAAAAAGTGATCTACCGTTGGGACCAAATAAGGTGACCACCAATCCCTTTTGATTTCTTTCAGAATGTCTTTTCTTTGTTTGTGGGCTGGCCCATGAGCGTCTGAAATGAGTGTTGTTAATAACTTACAAGGGGCCAGAAACAGTCCGTTAGGACCGTACCATAGACCATGGATGCACATGGCACCCCTTTTTCTCCAGGCACTTTTTTCCAGTACACTAGCACTATCTTGGGCTTCTTTTAGGCTAGTGAGATCAGCAATATAGGCCTGCTGGTCATCAAGGAAACTGTATTCCCTGCCAAGTGGGCCTACTGGGCACTGTAGGACGGATGAGGCTGCCTCTTTAGCCTGTTGATCTGCAAAATTGTTGCCTCTAGTGACTATGGAATGGTCTGTCTTGTGGCCTGCACACTTGACAATAGCCAGTTTTACAGGCAATTGAATGGCAGCTAACAGATCAGAAATGGCTTCCCCATGTGCTATTTGAGTCCCATCAGCTCTTACAAAACCCCTTTGGGCCCATATTGACCCATACAAATGACAGACTCCATAGGCATAAGCTGAGTCTGTAAATATAGTGCACTTTTTGCCACCCGCTAGTTGGCAGGCTGTGGTAAGTGCTTTGATCTCAGCTACTTGAGCTGAACATGGCTGTGGGATAGAGGCTTGATATAGAGTCTCAAAATTATCAGTATTCTGGTTGTACTGTACAACTGCAAACCCTGCTAAATTACTGTCTGGGCCCTTAAAACAGGAACCATCAACAAATAGGGTTTGCTCTGTGTCTGGGAGAGGATCACTGTACATGTTCTCCCTTGGTTTCAGGAAGTTGGAGGTCAGTACCTCACAGTCATGTGGGGTTCCCTCGTCTGGTGTGGTCAGTCTTTCTGCTGGGTTGACCCTATTACACCTGTGGATGGTCAATTCGGGTGCAGAAAGTATAATATGATACCCAGTTCGTCTGGCATTAGTTAAAACAAATGAATTGGATGTTAACAACGAATGCAATGCATGGTTGGTATACAAATCAACCTTATGGCCTTGGGTGATAGAAGTAGCTTTTTCATAGGCAAAGGCTGCTGCAGCCAAGCCTTGGTAACATGGGGGCATACCCTGTTCAATTTTGTCAAGCTGGGAACTAAAGTATGCAACTGGCTGATACCCTCCATCAGATGCCTGTGTCAATACGGCATTTGCATACCCACTCTTGGTTGCTACAAACAGTTGAAATGGTTTAGAATAATCTGGGTTTGCTAGTGCTGGAGCAGTACATAAGTCCACTTTTATAGCCTCAAAGGCTTGCAATGCTTCCTCATCCCACTCTAACTGCCCTTTCAAATTTTGCTGACCTGCTGCTCGAATTAGCCTCCTAAGAGGTGATGTTTTTAGTGCAAAGTCACAAATCCATTGTCTACTGTAGCCTGCCATACCTAAAAAGGTTAGCATCTCAGAGACTGTGGTGGGTCTAGGTGCATTTTTTACTGCTGTGATGTGAGCCGTGGTGATGGCTTTCTGGCCTCCGCTTAGCTTTCTGCCTAGGTATTCTACCTCTTTCTGACAGAACTGTAATTTTGATTTGCTTACCTTATGCCCTTTTTCCGCCAGCGCTGTTAAGATTGTTAATGAATCTGCTTCACACCGTTCTTTACTCCTCGAAGTTATTAGAATGTCATCACAGTACTGTAAGACAGTGCTTGTTACGTTTATATCAGCCAAATCCATGGCCAATACTCTGTTAAATACAGAAGGGGACTCATTGAATCCCTGTGGTAGGCGGGTGTATGTCTTCCGCCATAAGTAAATGCAAACAAATACCTGGACTTTTCATTCAGTGGAATACTGAAAAAGGCTGAGCACAAATCAATAACAGTATACCACTCTGTGTCGGGTGGTATATTGCTGAGTAAGGTGTGAGGGTCAGGTACTACTGGTGTTTCGGCGTCTATGATTGCGTTTATGGCATGAAGGTCGTGTACTAATCGCCATTTGTCAGAGTTTGGTTTGCGAACCGGAAAAATAGGTGTATTACATGGACTTTTGGTCTCAACTAATACCCCTGCTTTAATCAGGCCTTCTATGGTTGGCTTGATTCCAGTATAGGCTGCATTACTGAGTGGATATTGGTGTTGATACGGTAGACGAACATTTGGTTTGACTTGAATTTCGACTTCACCTCCTGATGTCACTAGGCCTATGTCGGTGTCATGTGTTGTCCACAATTTCTGTGGTACTTTAGCTAAAATGTGTTCCTGCTCTTGAGTGAGGGTGTATTGGCCAACTGTGAGTGTTCTGTCAACGAGGACCTTTTCTGCCACTGTTCTATCTATTGATTTTACAGCTATCCTATAATAGGAACCATCGGCTGACCTATGTATGAACCTATTGTCAGTTTTCACCCAATTGATTTCTCTGCATGCCTTCATCATGGGTCCTAGGTCTTGGGGTTGGCTGTCTTGTGCAGTCATCAAGGAAACATGTGGAACTGCGTTGTCCACTCTGTACCACTGGGCAGTTTGGGAGTCTAGCTCCGCTGCAGCTGCCACCCCTTGAGGACCGATAAAGATGTCTCCTGTAGTGAGGAGGACGTTGGAATCCTGCATACTTTGTGTCCATGCTGCATCATATTCTGTGTTGGTGTTTGTTGGGTCATAATATAGAGTGCAGTGGAGGTCATCCATCACATCAGTCATGTTTGGCCATATTGCTTTGATCCAGGTTTTCCAGCTGTTGAAGCTATTCATCAGGTTTGGTTCTATTAATTTGAGCCAGTACACGGTGGGTTGTTCAGGGCCTTGCTCAATTTCAGTCATCAGCATTTGCAACGCAGTTGGTGGTAGTTCAATCATCACCCCGTCTGGAGTGCATTTGATGTCGGCATTCAATTTGCATAAGATATCTCTTCCCAACAAATTTACTGGAGTTGAATGTGAAAATAACATTGGCATAACGATGGTTTTGGTGTCTAGGGTCAATTCTAGTGGTTCAGTGAAGGTTAAGACTTGTGTTTTCCCAGAGAATCCTTGAGTCCTGATCTTTTTGTTGGACAGGGGGAGTTGAGCTCCTTCAGGGCCGATCACCGAGTATGTAGCTCCAGTGTCCACTAGAAATGACGTCTTTTGTTGACCATTTATTGAGAGTTTTACTCTTGGCTCTCCAGTTGCAGATGCTGAAGCGGTCAATTGCAGATATTCCCCCTTAGGATTCTCTAGGCCTCGTCAATACCAATCTTGAGTTGGCACTGCCCCATTTGGGCAGACACGGCTTATGTGTCCTGGTTGTCCACATGTCCAGCATTCAATCTGGGATTGTCTTGGTGGGGCAGTTGAGTATGGAGCAGCGGTTTGTAGAGGTTGTTGTACTGGGTGTTCAGCCGCTTCAGGTCCACCACCTGTCATTGGTGCATAGTAGGGTGGCCTACCTCCTCTTGCTCCTCTGCCTCCACGACCTCTTCCTCTTCCTCTGTGACCCCGATTCGCTCCACCAACATAGAAGTTGATGGGGGCCATGAAAGGTGTGCTAATATTTGGAGGTATGTTTATTTGCTGGTTTGGTGTCGTCATCAGTTGCTGGTTTGGCATTGTTACAGTTGGTGAAACTACTTGAGGCTGGGATGTAGCCACTATTTGAGGCTGTTGAGTGGCCACAGTCTGCATGGTGCTAGCTACTGGAAGTGGAGTGGGTTGGATCATGGCTGGTTGGGTTAGCATTGCAGCTTGATAGGCTGGGTCAGTTTTGTCTTCTTTCTTTGGTTTTTCTTTTTTCTTTAATTCAGTCAATTGTGCTTTTTGCAATAGGGCAGTCAGCTTCTCCAGGCTTTCTTTGTCTTGTTCCTTCTTCTTTCTGTGTCTTTCCACATGGTGAACCACATGATCTTTAAAGGTTTGCCACGGCATGCTGCTTAATCCCACGACGCCTTCTAGGGCTTCTTGTACTTCTTGGGGAAGGCTTTTTTTCAGCATCATTTGGAAAAATTTGCGATTGGTCTGATTGTGGTTCCAGGCAGTTCCTGTTTCTTCCAGCCATTTTCTCTGAAAGTTACTGATGTGTTCGTTTATGCATGTGTCGGGTTTCAGTTCCATGGCTTCCAGTTGTCCTGGGTCCATGTTGGATGGGTATTCTTTTCTGATGGCGTTCCAGACAAGGTTTCTGTACCTGTCAGCTGAGGTTTCATCATAATAATTTCTTTTTACCAGGTCTGGTTCTACTGCCAATGTGAAGATTTCTTCCATCTTTGCTTTCCCTATGGTTTGGGAGAGAATTGCCTTCAGGTCTCCTACAGCCAGTTTATGACCTGTAGTGCGTTCTACAGGCTGTGATCCACTTTTGGCCTCCGTCATGCATGCTGGGTAGTTGGTCAATCAGGCCTTTAAGATCTAGGAAGGACCATGGGACATAGGTTTGTTCAGATCCCTTGTAAAGAATGGGGTACAGGGAAGCTTTGTCTTTCTTGCCCTTCTTGTCCTTGATACATCTTGATTGTCTTGGTACATAGGTGTCATCTATTAGTTTTCTTATTTCTTCATCTTCTGATGAACTTTCAGCCGTGTCACTTTGTTGTTCTTCTTGGTAGTTCGTCTCTTGTCTTTCTTCTCTCATGTCTCGGGGCAGTGAGCTGGTTTTATGTGGTCTCTGAATCTGGTCTTTTTGTTTTTTCAGGAGCTTCAGTTCTGCTTCAGTCTGTTTTGCCAGTTCTTCTGTCTCATGATGTCAGTGTTGTCTTGCATTAATTTGGTCATCCAGCCACTTGCTGTGTCTTCTTGTTCATGAGGTGTGCTCTGCTTTGAAGGCTTTTGATGAGAACCTCCGTTGTTGTACAGCCATTCATCATCAGGTGCATTCAGAGTAATTGTTGGGGTGCCTTTCTTTGGTGAGTCATCTCTTGTGCACAGGCTGTGTAGTGTCAGCTTGGGTGGACTCGGAGAGACTGCTGTTGGTCTCTCAGCCCCCCTCTCGGGCTGTCTCACCTCTTCTCTGGATGGGCATGGGGTTGGAGTCTGGTAGTGACTCTCAGGGATTGCAGGTGTGCTTGTGGAATCTGGTTGATCTTTGACTTTGAACTTGACCATACCTTGCATTTCCATCTCCATGTCAGCCTCGGTCCACGTTGTCACTTGCAGTGGGCACTGGGTTGCAGTTGATTCTTTGTCCTTGGAGCCTGGAACATATGGAGGTGGTCGTTCACTCTTGAGTTTGGGGTACAGTTGGGGTCGTTCTGATTGGTCCCCATGTTGCTTGTACAGCTTCTCTTTTTCTTTCAGAAGTGTGGCTTGCTCCATGAAGGCTTTGAGAATGATCATACGTCTTTGCTGCTTGATGTGCTTTTTCTTGGACGTCGCCACCTTTTTCCCTTCTAGGTCTGCAACAGTTTGACACAGGTCTTCATCAAAGGTTCCTCTCTTGGGCCACTGATGTGTGAGGTTCTTGGTCAGTTTGTTCCACTTCCGCATGGTCCTCTTTAATTCTACCTCTGGAGCTATTCCTGAGGCTGCCACTAAGTCTATGGGTGAGGGTTCCCTTTTTTCTGTCTTTGAAGCACGTGATCCCATCATGTGTGTTACTTAAGTGATAGTGTCTTGTGTAATCTAAAAATAATTTGGGTGCTATTAAAGGGTTGCTAAACAGACATTCACACATTCCAGCACCCAGCCCCCCTGCTCCAACCTGTCCTTCACAACAACCCAGGTGAGAAATGAGCTGAGGAAGATCAAGCCTAAGAAAGCTACAGGTCCTGATGGAATCAGTGCCAGGCTCCTCAAGTCCTGCGCTGATCAGCTGTGCAGGGTAGTTGAACCTGAGGCATATGTTCAACCTGAGCCTGAAACTGGGAAGAGTACCACAGCTGTGGAAAACATCTTGTGTGGTACCTGTGCCCAAAACACAGCACCCAAAGGACCTAAACAGCTACAGGCCGGTGGCACTGACTTCCCATCTGATGAAGTCACTGGAGAGGCTGGTCCTCAACCACATCCGCCCTCTGGTGAGCCCATCCATGGGCCCTCTTCAGTTCGCCTACCAGCCTGGTGTCGGGGTGGATGATGCTGTCATCTATCTTCTACACAGAGCTCTTTCTCACCTGGAGAAGCCCGGCAGCACTGTGAGGATCACCTTCTTCGATTTCTCCAGTGCTTTTAACACCATACAGCCAGGGCTTCTAAAGGACAAGTTGGGACATTGTGGAGTGGACAGTCACCTGTCAAACTGGATACTCGACTACCTCACCAACCGACCCCAGTATGTGAGGGCACGGGACTGTGTCTCTGACTTGGTGGTCAGCAGCACAGGAGCCCCTCAAGGAACGGTCTTGGCACCGTTCCTCTTCACCCTGTACACTGCTGACTTCATGTACAGCTCACCGACCTGTCACCTCCAGAAGTTCTCTGATGACTCAGCGATCGTCGGCCTCATATCCAATGAGGAGGACAGCGAGTACAGAGAACTTATTCAGGACTTTGTGGACTGGTGTCTGCAGAACCATCTGCAGATAAACGCTGGAAAAACCAAAGAACTGGTGGTGGATTTCCGCAGGTGCAGACACCCCCCTCCATCAGTAAACATCCGCGGTATGAACATCGAGAGTGTGGACTCTTATAAATACCTGGGTGTTCATCTGAACAACAAACTGGACTGGTCAGTCAACACTGCAGCTCTCTACAAGAAAGGTCAGAGCAGACTCTACCTGCTGAGGAGATTGAGGTCCTTTGGAGTGCAGGGAGCGCTCCTGAGGACGTTCTTCGACACAGTGGTGGCATCTGCCACCTTTTATGGAGTGGTCTGCTGGGGCGGTAGCATCTCGACGGCAGATAAGAAGAGACTGGACAAACTCATAAAGAGGGCCGGCTCTGTCCTGGGGTGCTTCTTAGACCCAGTGCAGGTGGTGGGAGACAGGAGGATGACAACCAAGCTGGCATCCATGCTGGAGAACAGCTCCCACCCCATGCATGAGACTCTGGCAGCACTGGGCAGCTCCTTTAGCGACAGGCTGCTTCACCCCAAGTGTGTGAAGGAGCGGTATCGCAGGTCCTTCCTTCCTGCTGCCGTCAGACTACACAACCAGCACTGCTCCCAGCGGACCACATACACACACACTTAACCACATACACACACACTTAACTACACACACATGTTCATGTTCAGGGAATAATATGTGCAATATCCCACCCCCATGTGCAATTAAGAGTCTTTTACTGTAAATAATATTGTTTATTGCTTTTTTAATTCTTATCTATATTGTGTGTATATAGTGTAAATTATTTATTTATCTAAATTTTTGTAACTGAGTGTCCTGCTATCCCTTTCTGCTGTTACACTGTGAATTTCCCCACTGCGGGACTAATAAAGGACTATCTTATCTTATCTTATCTTATCTTATCTTATCTTAGACTGTGTGAGTGTGTGAGTGTATTAGGTGGGTGCGAGTTAACCTTTGGGTGGGTGTGAGGTGAGTCAGTCCAATGGTCACCGCCTCTGGGTGGAGTTTTCTCTCTCTCGTCCCCTCCTTGGTTTCAGCCAGGAAAGGGTTTGCTATCTGCTCTCTCTGTCCCCTGTGGATCACTGGAGACAAAGACCTAATAAAACATTAGGTTTAGCATGTTTCTTTTTTCCTTTCATTTACTTTATTTGAATATAGAATAACTTTGGTTAATTCTACTGTTTCATTCTCTGCCTATTCTTTTGTCATGCTAATAAGTACGTGGCTTACTTAAGAAAATGTTTCTGGGATAATTTATGTAGTTACCTGGCCTTCACACCTTATATACTTTATTGGTCTTTTGCGCTTGGTTGGATGACTAAGGCATATGTCCCTTTATTGACTTTCCTTTCTGCTATTCTGGGGTCCAGAGAGGCTGCCCCATTCCAACTAACCTCAGCCTGGATCTTATGTACTGTTTCAGCAGTGCGCTTCAGCGCCTCTGTGTGAAACTCCATCCCTATTGGATTGAAGCCATCTGCCAAAATCATAGTCGCGGAGCCACGCTCCCACAAAACGGAGCGTGTAGTGATGGACAGGTAGACTTGTAGTTCCCTACACTGTCTATCCTGAATGTCTGCTGCCACAGATAATGGTTCAAATGACCCCCATGGCAGGTTCTCTAACCCCAATGTGACTCCTGTTGCACTAGAGTTAGTCAAGAGTAGGTTTAAGACAGGAGTCAATAGTCTTGAGGTCCAAAAACACCTAATTCTCTCAGTTAATCTGAGGTGTGGAAAAACCTCTTCAGCGAGGTCCAGGTTATACCAATCAGTTAACAACCACAATTTATGATTGACAAGCTGCGCTGATTGCCAACACTCAATGCCTTGCACATTCTTGTATGTTCTCTCTAACCAGAAATGAGTTCTGATCCCTTGCATTTCAGCTAAAAGCAACTCACTGTCCATGATTGCTGCTCTTCTCTACAAGACAAATGTAATTTTACACACACCACCTTGTGTGTTCCAACAAAGTCTAGCTACTAATATTCCTTCACAGAGCTCCTATCCAAGCAAACACATGCAATAATACCCTCTACAGTCACCTCTGTAACCGGTGTAGGTCACGGCTACGTATAGCTCCTACAGCTATATCTCTGGCTACTTCAACATACAACAGCCAATATTCATTAACACAACCCGGTGTTCATTAACCATCAATACACTTTACCATATGTCCCTCAACACACTTTCTATGGCTTTTCAACTATCGATTGATATAGGATACACACTACTCTTGCAGGCCTAGGCCTGTGGGCCCGCAAGGTCAGCTCTGGTTCCGTATATCTCTAATTACCGATATCCAGTAAACTTCAAGGTATGCTCTGTCACTTTATTCCCTCTCCTAATACATGTTAGGATCTTAATAACAACACGGACAAATGTCCTCAAAGGTATTATATCAATAGAGACCACAGTATGAGAGATAATAATACCATTGCCTGTGCCTCCCATTATCTTTTAAACTTCATTAGACATTTTAAACACGAAGCTTCAAACACAGCAAGCACTTATAAAACGAATAAAACACAGCTAAAACATGTATTAAGCAACATTTAAGACAGACAAACCCGTGTAACATATACTTTGGTACCACTATTACTTGTGCACTGTTTCCTTTTTTCTCTAGGCCTTTTTCTTTAATGGCTTTATCTCTGAGGGTTATTCCCTTAACCCTTTTTTTCTATCTGCCGGCTTTTCTCTATGCCATTTTATCGTCACTTTTTTATTTGATTTTCTGAATGTTACTCCTTTTTCTGTGGTTTTCTAGAAGTTTTTTACTTTTTATTTGGTTTTCTAGTAGTTATTTACTTTTTATTTGGTTTTCTAATAACAGTTATCAGCATTTCTCATTGACTCGGAGCCAGATATACTGGAAGCTGAACACCACTGAGGCCTGTGGACAGCCAGGTCCTATCCCCCCTTAAGCAGATTTTTGAATACAAAGATCGGCTTACCTTAAAGTTGAAACGGGCGCGATGAAGGACAGGAGGAGAGGAACAGGCCAGGCACAGGTGCGGCGTCAGTCAAACAGGACGCAAGGCGCGTAGAGCGAAGCCAACCAACGGGCCACCAAAATGTCGGCTCTTTTTCTCTATAAATCCCCCAATCAGCTAATAAGCATTTTGAAATGGTGCATAAAAGAATCCAGCTCCGTAGTCAATAGAAAGGCAGAGTGCAACCTTTATTTCTGTATAAAGTATACAAAATAAGTAAAGACTAAGGCACTACATGTAATGCGTTAGCCTGAGACAGCCAGCACTCTCCCAAAGCAGTCTAAAAAGTGGGGCTTCTCTTGGGCCTTATATACTGTCCTTGTCTATCTGTGGCTACCCCCACGCATATTTTTTTATCATAATGTCTCATGATTGGGTCCGCTTATATTACTATGTGAAGCCCCTTACCCCTTAATCTTGTCACTCTTGTATTCGCTTATATCCGTCGTTCTTACGACTTTGTTTTTTAAAAGAGTGCTAACACCTGCAAGGCCATTTGTGCTGACGATCACACTACTGCAGAATTTTGGGTTTTCCAATCAGTTTACCTCTGATTCACCCCAAGTGGGCTCTGCCTAGCTCCCCAAGGGCATTTACACTAATCTTGAGTACAGAAATGCTGACTGGCTCAGACATGGTCATTATAGCAGAATACACATACAAACATGTTTATGAGTACATAATGTGTCCTTACACACAAATAATCCATCACCCTTTTGTGTGGAATAAATGCTACAGTTGTAGCAGATGTTTTCAAGATGTGAAACTAAACATTTTCAAGGATTGGGCAACTTTCAGACATTCATCCTGCACTTTTTGACGTTAGACTTCAAGTGATGCCCCAACTTGTTAGCACTTACATTGCAATGTAGGTAAGATTGCTACAGTTAGAGTGGCTCTCAGAGATAAAACTGTGCATAGATCTATTATCCAAATGTCTGTTGTTGCTAGAGTCACTTCAAACTACCCCAACAAATAGCACTTACTAGTTACTATGCAAAGGTCAGTGCAATTGTTAGAGTATCAATTGTGACAGTCATTTTACCAGACATTTAGTGTAATTGGAATTTCATTTAAAATATTATGAACAAAAGTTTTCTGACTTTACTTACTTGGTGCTCTGCTAATTCCTGTAACTGGCCACACTACTGCAGCAGATGTTTCTGACAAAAACTGCCCAAACTGTTGCTACTTAAACTTTCTGAAAGCTTACTATGAATTGAAGTCATTCACAGCTCCTCCACTTAAAACTACCCCAACAAATAGCACTTACCAAATACTACTCAAAGGTCAGCACTATTGTTAAAGTATCAAGTGTGACATTGGTTTGATCAAACACTTTCTCTGATAGTGGAACCTTCAAGTTCCACCTGAAATATTAAGATTATATTTCCTCAGGGTTTCACACACCTGGTACTATCAGGTTGAGAAAAACTGGAGCTCATTCTAGAACCGATTCTAAAATGATAATTCCAAAACACAGTATTAAATGTTTTAATTTGAAATATTCTGAGATATGTGTATACATAGAAGGTATTAACATATCCTCCCCATTTACAATCCCATTTTGCCATTGGAACTAAAGCATCTTCACCATTCTAGCAATAGGAAAGACTGCTTTGTACCTAAACATAATGTAACTGCTAGATTCTAATATGCTTGATTCTATAGACAGGTATCTTTTCTCATAATGTCGTTTCACTGAATCAAATATTGCGAGGAGACAGTTTCAATGTAAATTAGCTGAATTCTCCAGTCTTCACTCAATATGAATTAATTTCTGTGAGCTTTAAGATAATGGGACAAGCATACCATTTAGACTACCCCAAAGAGAAGCACTTACTCTTTGTATGAAATAATTAATGTTCCACTTTGGGATGGTCTCCATGGCTATTCAAAGAAGTAAGGACTGACAAATAAGTTCACCAAGCATTGTTACTCTGATCTAAATCATACACGAACTTTCCATAAACATCTTAACCCTTTTGTGTGGCTTAAATGCTACAGTTGTAGCAGATGTTTTCCAGATGGGAAACTAAATATTTTCAAGGATTGGGCAACTTTCAGACATTCATTCTGCACTTTTTGACGTTAGACTTCAAGTGATGCCCCAACTTGTTAGCACTTACATTGCAATGTAGGTAAGATTGCTACAGTTGAGAGTGGCACTCAGTGATAAAACTGTGCATAGATCTATTATCCTGTTGTTGCTAGAGTCACTTCAAACTACTTCAACAAATAGCACTTACTAGTTACTATGCAAAGGTCAGTGCAATTGTTAGAGTATCAATTGTGACCAATTTTACCAGACATTTTGTGTAATTGGAATTTCATTTGAAATATTATGACAAAAGTTTTCTGACTCTACTTACTTGGTGCTCTGATAATTCCTGTAACTGGCCACACTACTGCAGCAGATGTTTCTGACAAAAACTGCCCAAACTGTTGCTACTTAAACTTTCTGAAAGCTTACTATGAATTGATGTCATTCACAGCTCCTCCCCTGTAATATCACAATGTGACATCACAATAGTGGATTCTTCTGGATTCCAATTAGAGGGGCACTTCACACTTACAGGAAGGCACTCATACACATTTTTGCACTAATCCATAAAGAAACATAAGATAAATCTTTGGTTGCTTGAGTCACTTAAAACTACCCCAACAAATAGCACTTACCAAATACTACTCAAAGGTCAGCACTATTGTTAAAGGATCAAGTGTGACATTGGTTTGATCAAACACTTTCTCTGATAGTGGAATCTTCAAGTTCCAACTGAAATATTAAGATTATATTTCCTCAGGGTTTCACACACCTGGTACTATCAGGTTGAGTAAAACTGGAGTTCATTCTAGAACCGATTCTACAATGCTAATTCCAAAACACAGTATTAAATGTTTTAATTTGAAATATTCTGAGATATGTCTATACATAGAAGGTATTAACATATCCTCCCCATTTACAATCCCATTGTGCCACTGGAACTGAAGCATCTTCACCATTCTAGCAATAGGAAAGACTGCTTTGTACCTAGACATAATGTAACTGCTAGATTCCAATATGCTTGATTCTATAGACAGATATCTTTCCTCATAATGTCGTTTCACTGAATCAAATATCGCGAGGAGAAAGTTTCAATGTAAACTAGCTAAATTCTCTAGTCTTCGCTCAATATGAATTAATTTCTGTGAGCTTTAAGATAATGGGACAAGCATACCATTTAGACTACCCCAAAGAGAAGCACTGACTCTTTGTATGAAATAATTAATGTTCCACTTTGGGATGGTCTCCATGGATATTTCCATAAACATCTTAACCCTTTTGTGTGGATTAAATGCTACAGTTGTAGCAGATGTTTTCAAGATGTGAAACTAAACATTTTCAAGGATTGGGCAACTTTCAGACATTCATCCTGCACTTTTTGACGTTAGACTTCAAGTGATGCCCCAACTTGTTAGCACTTACTTTGCAATGTAGGTAAGATTGCTACAGTTAGAGTGGCACTCAGAGATAAAACTGTGCATAGATCTATTATCCAAATGTCTGTTGTTGCTAGATTCACTTCAAACTACCCCAACAAATAGCACTTACTAGTTACTATGCAAAGGTCAGTGCAATTGTTAGAGTATCAATTGTGACAGTCATTTTACCAGACATTTAGTGAAATTGGAATTTCATTTGAAATATTATGAATAAAAGTTTTCTGACTTTACTTACTTGGCGCTCTGCTAATTCCTGTAACTGGCCACACTACTGCAGCAGATGTTTCTGCCAAAAACCGCCCAAATTGTTGCTACTTAAACTTTCTGAAAGCTTACTATGAATAGAAGTCATTCACAGCTCCTCCCCTGTAATATCACAATGTGACATCACAATAGTGGATTCTTCTGAATTCCAATTAGAGGGGCACTTCACACTTACAGGAAGGCACTCATACACATATTTGCACTAATCCATAAAGAAACATAAGATAAATCTTTGGTTGCTTGAGTCACTTAAAACTACCCCAACAAATAGCACTTACCAAATACTACTCAAAGGTCAGCACTATTGTTAAAGTATCAAGTGTGACATTGGTTTGATCAAACACTTTCTCTGATAGTGGAACCTTCAAGTTCCACCTGAAATATTAAGATTACATTTCCTCAGGGTTTCACACACCTGGTACCATCAGGTTGAGTAAAACTGGAGTTCATTCTAGAACCGATTCTACAATGATAATTCCAAAACACAGTATTAAATGTTTTAATTTGAAATATTCTGAGATATGTCTATACATAGAAGGTATTAACATATCCTCCCCATTTACAATCCCATTGTGCCACTGGAACTGAAGCATCTTCACCATTCTAGCAATAGGAAAGACTGCTTTGTACCTAGACATAATGTAACTGCTAGATTCTAATATGCTTGATTCTATAGACAGATATCTTTCCTCATAATGTATTTTCACTGAATCAAATATCACGAAGAGACAGTTTCAATGTAAACTAGCTAAATTCTCCAGTCTTTGCTCAATATGAATTAATTTCTGTGAGCTTTAAGATAATGGGACAAGCATACCATTTAGACTACCCCAAAGAGAAGCACTTACTCTTTGTATGAAATAATTAATGTTCCACTTTGGGATGGTCTCCATGGATATTTCCATAAACATCTTAACCCTTTTGTGTGGATTAAATGCTACAGTGTTAGCAGATGTTTTCAAGATGTGAAACTAAACATTTTCAAGGATTGGGCAACTTTCAGACATTCATCCTGCACTTTTTGACGTTAGACTTCAAGTGATGCCCCAACTTGTTAGCACTTACATTGCAATGTAGGTAAGATTGCTACAGTTAGAGTGGCACTCAGAGATAAAACTGTGCATAGATCTATTATCCAAATGTCTGTTGTTGCTAGAGTAACTTCAAACTACCCCAACAAATAGCACTTACTAGTTACTATGCAAAGGTCAGTGCAATTGTTAGAGTATCAATTGTGACAGTCATTTTACCAGACATTTAGTGTAATTGGAATTTCATTTGAAATATTATGAACAAAAGTTTTCTGACTTTACTTACTTGGTGCTCTGCTAATTCCTGTAACTGGCCACATTACTGCAGCAGATGTTTCTGACAAAAACTGCCCAAACTGTTGCTACTTAAACTTTCTGAAAGCTTACTATGAATTGATGTCATTCACAGCTCCTCCCCTGTAATATCACAATGTGACATCACAATAGTGGATTCTTCTGGATTCCAATTAGAGGGGCACTTCACACTTACAGGAAGGCACTCATACACATTTTTGCACTAATCCATAAAGAAACATAAGATAAATCTTTGGTTGCTTGAGTCACTTAAAACTACCCCAACAAATAGCACTTACCAAATACTACTCAAAGGTCAGCACTATTGTTAAAGGATCAAGTGTGACATTGGTTTGATCAAACACTTTCTCTGATAGTGGAATCTTCAAGTTCCAACTGAAATATTAAGATTATATTTCCTCAGGGTTTCACACACCTGGTACTATCAGGTTGAGTAAAACTGGAGTTCATTCTAGAACCGATTCTACAATGCTAATTCCAAAACACAGTATTAAATGTTTTAATTTGAAATATTCTGAGATATGTCTATACATAGAAGGTATTAACATATCCTCCCCATTTACAATCCCATTGTGCCACTGGAACTGAAGCATCTTCACCATTCTAGCAATAGGAAAGACTGCTTTGTACCTAGACATAATGTAACTGCTAGATTCTAATATGCTTGATTCTATAGCAGAGCACCAAGTAAGTAAAGTCAGAAAACTTTTGTTCATAATATTTCAAATGAAATTCCAATTAAACTAAATGTCTGGTAAAATGATTGTCACAATTGATACTCTACTCAGATGTTTCTGACAACAACTGCCCAAACTGTTGCTACTTAAACTTTCTGAAAGCTTACTATGAATTGAAGTCATTCACAGCTCCTCCCCTGTAATATCACAATGTGACATCACAATAGTGGATTCTTCTGGATTCCAATTAGAGGGGCACTTCACACTTACAGGAAGGCACTCATACATATATTTGCACTAATCCATAAAGAAACATAAGATAAATCTTTGGTTGCTTGAGTCACTTAAAACTACCCCAACAAATAGCACTTACCAAATACTACTCAAAGATCAGCACTATTGTTAAAGTATCAAGTGTGACATTGGTTTGATCAAACACTTTCTCTGATAGTGGAAGCTTCAAGTTCCACCTGAAATATTAAGATTACATTTCCTCAGGGTTTCACACACCTGGTACTATAAGGTTGAGTAAAACCGGAGTTCATTCTAGAACCGATTCTACAATGATAATTCCAAAACACAGTATTAAATGTTTTAATTTGAAATATTCTGAGATATGTCTATACATAGAAGGTATTAACATATCCTCCCCATTTACTATCCCATTGTGCCACTGGAACTGAAGCATCTTCACCATTCTAGCAATAGGAAAGACTGCTTTGTACCTAGACATAATGTAACTGCTAGATTCTAATATGCTTGATTCTATAGCAGAGCACCTAGTAAGTAAAGTCAGAAAACTTTTGTTCATAATATTTCAAATGAAATTCCAATTACACTAAATGTCTGGTAAAATGACTGTCACAATTGATACTCTACTCAGATGTTTCTGACAAAAACTGCCCAAACTGTTGCTACTTAAACTTTCTGAAAGCTTACTATGAATTGAAGTCATTCACAGCTCCTCCCCTGTAATATCACAATGTGACATCACAATAGTGGATTCTTCTGGATTCCAATTAGAGGGGCACTTCACACTTACAGGAAGGCACTCATACATATATTTGCACTAATCCATAAAGAAACATAAGATAAAGCTTTGGTTGCTTGAGTCACTTAAAACTACCCCAACAAATAGCACTTACCAAATACTACTCAAAGGTCAGCACTATTGTTAAAGTATCAAGTGTGACATTGGTTTGATCAAACACTTTCTCTGATAGTGGAAGCTTCAAGTTCCACCTGAAATATTAAGATTACATTTCCTCAGGGTTTCACACACCTGGTACTATCAGGTTGAGTAAAACTGGAGTTCATTCTAGAACCGATTCTACAATGCTAATTCCAAAACACAGTATTAAATGTTTTAATTTGAAATATTCTGAGATATGTCTATACATAGAAGGTATTAACATATCCTCCCCATTTACAATCCCATTGTGCCACTGGAACTGAAGCATCTTCACCATTCTAGCAATAGGAAAGACTGCTTTGTACCTAGACATAATGTAACTGCTAGATTCTAATATGCTTGATTCTATAGACAGATATCTTTCCTCATAATGTCGTTTCACTGAATCAAATATCGCGAGGAGAAAGTTTCAATGTAAACTAGCTAAATTCTCTAGTCTTCGCTCAATATGAATTAATTTCTGTGAGCTTTAAGATAATGGGACAAGCATACCATTTAGACTACCCCAAAGAGAAGCACTTACTCTTTGTATGAAATAATTAATGTTCCACTTTGGGATGGTCTCCATGGATATTTCCATAAACATCTTAACCCTTTTGTGTGGATTAAATGCTACAGTTGTAGCAGATGTTTTCAAGATGTGAAACTAAACATTTTCAAGGATTGGGCAACTTTCAGACATTCATCCTGCACTTTTTGACGTTAGACTTCAAGTGATGCCCCAACTTGTTAGCACTTACTTTGCAATGTAGGTAAGATTGCTACAGTTAGAGTGGCACTCAGAGATAAAACTGTGCATAGATCTATTATCCAAATGTCTGTTGTTGCTAGATTCACTTCAAACTACCCCAACAAATAGCACTTACTAGTTACTATGCAAAGGTCAGTGCAATTGTTAGAGTATCAATTGTGACAGTCATTTTACCAGACATTTAGTGAAATTGGAATTTCATTTGAAATATTATGAATAAAAGTTTTCTGACTTTACTTACTTGGCGCTCTGCTAATTCCTGTAACTGGCCACACTACTGCAGCAGATGTTTCTGACAAAAACCACCCAAATTGTTGCTACTTAAACTTTCTGAAAGCTTACTATGAATAGAAGTCATTCACAGCTCCTCCCCTGTAATATCACAATGTGACATCACAATAGTGGATTCTTCTGAATTCCAATTAGAGGGGCACTTCACACTTACAGGAAGGCACTCATACACATATTTGCACTAATCCATAAAGAAACATAAGATAAATCTTTGGTTGCTTGAGTCACTTAAAACTACCCCAACAAATAGCACTTACCAAATACTACTCAAAGGTCAGCACTATTGTTAAAGTATCAAGTGTGACATTGGTTTGATCAAACACTTTCTCTGATAGTGGAACCTTCAAGTTCCACCTGAAATATTAAGATTACATTTCCTCAGGGTTTCACACACCTGGTACCATCAGGTTGAGTAAAACTGGAGTTCATTCTAGAACCGATTCTACAATGATAATTCCAAAACACAGTATTAAATGTTTTAATTTGAAATATTCTGAGATATGTCTATACATAGAAGGTATTAACATATCCTCCCCATTTACAATCCCATTGTGCCACTGGAACTGAAGCATCTTCACCATTCTAGCAATAGGAAAGACTGCTTTGTACCTAGACATAATGTAACTGCTAGATTCTAATATGCTTGATTCTATAGACAGATATCTTTTCTCATAATGTCGTTTCACTGAATCAAATATCGCGAAGAGACAGTTTCAATGTAAACTAGCTAAATTCTCCAGTCTTCGCTCAATATGAATTAATTTCTGTGAGCTTTAAGATAATGGGACAAGCATACCATTTAGACTACCCCAAAGAGAAGCACTTACTCTTTGTATGAAATAATTAATGTTCCACTTTGGGATGGTCTCCATGGATATTTCCATAAACATCTTAACCCTTTTGTGTGGATTAAATGCTACAGTGTTAGCAGATGTTTTCAAGATGTGAAACTAAACATTTTCAAGGATTGGGCAACTTTCAGACATTCATCCTGCACTTTTTGACGTTAGACTTCAAGTGATGCCCCAACTTGTTAGCACTTACATTGCAATGTAGGTAAGATTGCTACAGTTAGAGTGGCACTCAGAGATAAAACTGTGCATAGATCTATTATCCAAATGTCTGTTGTTGCTAGAGTCACTTCAAACTACCCCAACAAATAGCACTTACTAGTTACTATGCAAAGGTCAGTGCAATTGTTAGAGTATCAATTGTGACAGTCATTTTACCAGACATTTAGTGTAATTGGAATTTCATTTGAAATATTATGAACAAAAGTTTTCTGACTTTACTTACTTGGTGCTCTGCTAATTCCTGTAACTGGCCACACTACTGCAGCAGATGTTTCTGACAAAAACTGCCCAAACTGTTGCTACTTAAACTTTCTGAAAGCTTACTATGAATTGAAGTCATTCACAGCTCCTCCCCTGTAATATCACAATGTGACATCACAATAGTGGATTCTTGTGAATTCCAATTAGAGGGGCACTTCACACTTACAGGAAGGCACTCATACACATATTTTCACTAATCCATAAAGAAACATAAGATAAATCTTTGGTTGCTTGAATCACTTAAAACTACCCCAACAAATAGCACTTACCAAATACTACTCAAAGGTCAGCACTATTGTTAAAGTATCAAGTGTGACATTGGTTTGATCAAACACTTTCTCTGATAGTGGAAGCTTCAAGTTCCACCTGAAATATTAAGATTACATTTCCTCAGGGTTTCACACACCTGGTACTATCAGGTTGAGTAAAACTGGAGTTCATTCTAGAACCGATTCTACAATGCTAATTCCAAAACACAGTATTAAATGTTTTAATTTGAAATATTCTGAGATATGTCTATACATAGAAGGTATTAACATATCCTCCCCATTTACTATCCCATTGTGCCACTGGAACTGAAGCATCTTCACCATTCTAGCAATAGGAAAGACTGCTTTGTACCTAGACATAATGTAACTGCTAGATTCTAATATGCTTGATTCTATAGCAGAGCACCTAGTAAGTAACGTCAGAAAACTTTTGTTCATAATATTTCAAATGAAATTCCAATTACACTAAATGTCTGGTAAAATGACTGTCACAATTGATACTCTACTCAGATGTTTCTGACAAAAACTGCCCAAACTGTTGCTACTTAAACTTTCTGAAAGCTTACTATGAATTGAAGTCATTCACAGCTCCTCCCCTGTAATATCACAATGTGACATCACAATAGTGGATTCTTCTGGATTCCAATTAGAGGGGCACTTCACACTTACAGGAAGGCACTCATACATATATTTGCACTAATCCATAAAGAAACATAAGATAAATCTTTGGTTGCTTGAGTCACTTAAAACTACCCCAACAAATAGCACTTACCAAATACTACTCAAAGGTCAGCACTATTGTTAAAGTATCAAGTGTGACATTGGTTTGATCAAACACTTTCTCTGATAGTGGAAGCTTCAAGTTCCACCTGAAATATTAAGATTACATTTCCTCAGGGTTTCACACACCTGGTACTATCAGGTTGAGTAAAACTGGAGTTCATTCTAGAACCGATTCTACAATGCTAATTCCAAAACACAGTATTAAATGTTTTAATTTGAAATATTCTGAGATATGTCTATACATAGAAGGTATTAACATATCCTCCCCATTTACAATCCCATTGTGCCACTGGAACTGAAGCATCTTCACCATTCTAGCAATAGGAAAGACTGCTTTGTACCTAGACATAATGTAACTGCTAGATTCTAATATGCTTGATTCTATAGACAGATATCTTTCCTCATAATGTCGTTTCACTGAATCAAATATCGCGAGGAGAAAGTTTCAATGTAAACTAGCTAAATTCTCTAGTCTTCGCTCAATATGAATTAATTTCTGTGAGCTTTAAGATAATGGGACAAGCATACCATTTAGACTACCCCAAAGAGAAGCACTTACTCTTTGTATGAAATAATTAATGTTCCACTTTGGGATGGTCTCCATGGATATTTCCATAAACATCTTAACCCTTTTGTGTGGATTAAATGCTACAGTTGTAGCAGATGTTTTCAAGACGTGAAACTAAACATTTTCAAGGATTGTGCAACTTTCAGACATTCATCCTGCACTTTTTGACGTTAGACTTCAAGTGATGCCCCAACTTGTTAGCACTTACTTTGCAATGTAGGTAAGATTGCTACAGTTAGAGTGGCACTCAGAGATAAAACTGTGCATAGATCTATTATCCAAATGTCTGTTGTTGCTAGATTCACTTCAAACTACCCCAACAAATAGCACTTACTAGTTACTATGCAAAGGTCAGTGCAATTGTTAGAGTATCAATTGTGACAGTCATTTTACCAGACATTTAGTGTAATTGAAATTTCATTTGACATATTATGAACAAAAGTTTTCTGACTTTACTTACTTGGTGCTCTGCTAATTCCTGTAACTGGCCACACTACTGCAGCAGATGTTTCTGACAAAAAACGCCCAAATTGTTGCTACTTAAACTTTCTGAAAGCTTACTATGAATAGAAGTCATTCACAGCTCCTCCCCTGTAATATCACAATGTGACATCACAATAGTGGATTCTTGTGAATTCCAATTAGAGGGGCACTTCACACTTACAGGAAGGCACTCATACACATATTTGCACTAATCCATAAAGAAACATAAGATAAATCTTTGGTTGCTTGAGTCACTCAAAACTACCCCAACAAATAGCACTTACCAAATACTACTCAAAGGTCAGCACTATTGTTAAAGTATCAAGTGTGACATTGGTTTGATCAAACACTTTCTCTGATAGTGGAAGCTTCAAGTTCCACCTGAAATATTAAGATTACATTTCCTCAGGGTTTCACACACCTGGTACTATCAGGTTGAGTAAAACTGGAGTTCATTCTAGAACCGATTCTACAATGCTAATTCCAAAACACAGTATTAAATGTTTTAATTTGAAATATTCTGAGATATGTCTATACATAGAAGGTATTAACATATCCTCCCCATTTACTATCCCATTGTGCCACTGGAACTGAAGCATCTTCACCATTCTAGCAATAGGAAAGACTGCTTTGTACCTAGACATAATGTAACTGCTAGATTCTAATATGCTTGATTCTATAGACAGATATCTTTCCTCATAATGTCGTTTCACTGAATCAAATATCGCGAGGAGAAAGTTTCAATGTAAACTAGCTAAATTCTCTAGTCTTCGCTCAATATGAATTAATTTCTGTGAGCTTTAAGATAATGGGACAAGCATACCATTTAGACTACCCCAAAGAGAAGCACTTACTCTTTGTATGAAATAATTAATGTTCCACTTTGGGATGGTCTCCATGGATATTTCCATAAACATCTTAACCCTTTTGTGTGGATTAAATGCTACAGTTGTAGCAGATGTTTTCAAGACGTGAAACTAAACATTTTCAAGGATTGGGCAACTTTCAGACATTCATCCTGCACTTTTTGACGTTAGACTTCAAGTGATGCCCCAACTTGTTAGCACTTACTTTGCAATGTAGGTAAGATTGCTACAGTTAGAGTGGCACTCAGAGATAAAACTGTGCATAGATCTATTATCCAAATGTCTGTTGTTGCTAGATTCACTTCAAACTACCCCAACAAATAGCACTTACTAGTTACTATGCAAAGGTCAGTGCAATTGTTAGAGTATCAATTGTGACAGTCATTTTACCAGACATTTAGTGTAATTGAAATTTCATTTGACATATTATGAACAAAAGTTTTCTGACTTTACTTACTTGGTGCTCTGCTAATTCCTGTAACTGGCCACACTACTGCAGCAGATGTTTCTGACAAAAAACGCCCAAATTGTTGCTACTTAAACTTTCTGAAAGCTTACTATGAATAGAAGTCATTCACAGCTCCTCCCCTGTAATATCACAATGTGACATCACAATAGTGGATTCTTGTGAATTCCAATTAGAGGGGCACTTCACACTTACAGGAAGGCACTCATACACATATTTGCACTAATCCATAAAGAAACATAAGATAAATCTTTGGTTGCTTGAGTCACTCAAAACTACCCCAACAAATAGCACTTACCAAATACTACTCAAAGGTCAGCACTATTGTTAAAGTATCAAGTGTGACATTGGTTTGATCAAACACTTTCTCTGATAGTGGAACCTTCAAGTTCCACCTGAAATATTAAGATTACATTTCCTCAGGGTTTCCCACACCTGGTACCATCAGGTTGAGTAAAACTGGAGTTCATTCTAGAACCGATTCTACAATGCTAATTCCAAAACACAGTATTAAATGTTTTAATTTGAAATATTCTGAGATATGTCTATACATAGAAGGTATTAACATATCCTCCCCATTTACTATCCCATTGTGCCACTGGAACTGAAGCATCTTCACCATTCTAGCAATAGGAAAGACTGCTTTGTACCTAGACATAATGTAACTGCTAGATTCTAATATGCTTGATTCTATAGCAGAGCACCTAGTAAGTAACGTCAGAAAACTTTTGTTCATAATATTTCAAATGAAATTCCAATTACACTAAATGTCTGGTAAAATGACTGTCACAATTGATACTCTACTCAGATGTTTCTGACAAAAACTGCCCAAACTGTTGCTACTTAAACTTTCTGAAAGCTTACTATGAATTGAAGTCATTCACAGCTCCTCCCCTGTAATATCACAATGTGACATCACAATAGTGGATTCTTCTGGATTCCAATTAGAGGGGCACTTCACACTTACAGGAAGGCACTCATACATATATTTGCACTAATCCATAAAGAAACATAAGATAAATCTTTGGTTGCTTGAGTCACTTAAAACTACCCCAACAAATAGCACTTACCAAATACTACTCAAAGGTCAGCACTATTGTTAAAGTATCAAGTGTGACATTGGTTTGATCAAACACTTTCTCTGATAGTGGAAGCTTCAAGTTCCACCTGAAATATTAAGATTACATTTCCTCAGGGTTTCACACACCTGGTACTATCAGGTTGAGTAAAACTGGAGTTCATTCTAGAACCGATTCTACAATGCTAATTCCAAAACACAGTATTAAATGTTTTAATTTGAAATATTCTGAGATATGTCTATACATAGAAGGTATTAACATATCCTCCCCATTTACAATCCCATTGTGCCACTGGAACTGAAGCATCTTCACCATTCTAGCAATAGGAAAGACTGCTTTGTACCTAGACATAATGTAACTGCTAGATTCTAATATGCTTGATTCTATAGACAGATATCTTTCCTCATAATGTCGTTTCACTGAATCAAATATCGCGAGGAGAAAGTTTCAATGTAAACTAGCTAAATTCTCTAGTCTTCGCTCAATATGAATTAATTTCTGTGAGCTTTAAGATAATGGGACAAGCATACCATTTAGACTACCCCAAAGAGAAGCACTTACTCTTTGTATGAAATAATTAATGTTCCACTTTGGGATGGTCTCCATGGATATTTCCATAAACATCTTAACCCTTTTGTGTGGATTAAATGCTACAGTTGTAGCAGATGTTTTCAAGACGTGAAACTAAACATTTTCAAGGATTGGGCAACTTTCAGACATTCATCCTGCACTTTTTGACGTTAGACTTCAAGTGATGCCCCAACTTGTTAGCACTTACTTTGCAATGTAGGTAAGATTGCTACAGTTAGAGTGGCACTCAGAGATAAAACTGTGCATAGATCTATTATCCAAATGTCTGTTGTTGCTAGATTCACTTCAAACTACCCCAACAAATAGCACTTACTAGTTACTATGCAAAGGTCAGTGCAATTGTTAGAGTATCAATTGTGACAGTCATTTTACCAGACATTTAGTGTAATTGAAATTTCATTTGACATATTATGAACAAAAGTTTTCTGACTTTACTTACTTGGTGCTCTGCTAATTCCTGTAACTGGCCACACTACTGCAGCAGATGTTTCTGACAAAAAACGCCCAAATTGTTGCTACTTAAACTTTCTGAAAGCTTACTATGAATAGAAGTCATTCACAGCTCCTCCCCTGTAATATCACAATGTGACATCACAATAGTGGATTCTTGTGAATTCCAATTAGAGGGGCACTTCACACTTACAGGAAGGCACTCATACACATATTTGCACTAATCCATAAAGAAACATAAGATAAATCTTTGGTTGCTTGAGTCACTCAAAACTACCCCAACAAATAGCACTTACCAAATACTACTCAAAGGTCAGCACTATTGTTAAAGTATCAAGTGTGACATTGGTTTGATCAAACACTTTCTCTGATAGTGGAACCTTCAAGTTCCACCTGAAATATTAAGATTACATTTCCTCAGGGTTTCCCACACCTGGTACCATCAGGTTGAGTAAAACTGGAGTTCATTCTAGAACCGATTCTACAATGATAATTCCAAAACACAGTAATAAATGTTTTAATTTGAAATATTCTGAGATATGTCTATACATAGAAGGTATTAACATATCCTCCCCATTTACTATCCCATTGTGCCACTGGAACTGAAGCATCTTCACCATTCTAGCAATAGGAAAGACTGCTTTGTACCTAGACATAATGTAACTGCTAGATTCTAATATGCTTGATTCTATAGCAGAGCACCTAGTAAGTAACGTCAGAAAACTTTTGTTCATAATATTTCAAATGAAATTCCAATTACACTAAATGTCTGGTAAAATGACTGTCACAATTGATACTCTACTCAGATGTTTCTGACAAAAACTGCCCAAACTGTTGCTACTTAAACTTTCTGAAAGCTTACTATGAATTGAAGTCATTCACAGCTCCTCCTCTGTAATATCACAATGTGACATCACAATAGTGGATTCTTCTGGATTCCAATTAGAGGGGCACTTCACACTTACAGGAAGGCACTCATACATATATTTGCACTAATCCATAAAGAAACATAAGATAAATCTTTGGTTGCTTGAGTCACTTAAAACTACCCCAACAAATAGCACTTACCAAATACTACTCAAAGGTCAGCACTATTGTTAAAGTATCAAGTGTGACATTGGTTTGATCAAACACTTTCTCTGATAGTGGAACCTTCAAGTTCCACCTGAAATATTAAGATTACATTTCCTCAGGGTTTCACACACCTGGTACTATCAGGTTGAGTAAAACTGGAGTTCATTCTAGAACCGATTCTACAATGCTAATTCCAAAACACAGTATTAAATGTTTTAATTTGAAATATTCTGAGATATGTCTATACATAGAAGGTATTAACATATCCTCCCCATTTACAATCCCATTGTGCCACTGGAACTGAAGCATCTTCACCATTCTAGCAATAGGAAAGACTGCTTTGTACCTAGACATAATGTAACTGCTAGATTCTAATATGCTTGATTCTATAGACAGATATCTTTCCTCATAATGTCGTTTCACTGAATCAAATATCGCGAGGAGAAAGTTTCAATGTAAACTAGCTAAATTCTCTAGTCTTCGCTCAATATGAATTAATTTCTGTGAGCTTTAAGATAATGGGACAAGCATACCATTTAGACTACCCCAAAGAGAAGCACTTACTCTTTGTATGAAATAATTAATGTTCCACTTTGGGATGGTCTCCATGGATATTTCCATAAACATCTTAACCCTTTTGTGTGGATTAAATGCTACAGTTGTAGCAGATGTTTTCAAGACGTGAAACTAAACATTTTCAAGGATTGGGCAACTTTCAGACATTCATCCTGCACTTTTTGACGTTAGACTTCAAGTGATGCCCCAACTTGTTAGCACTTACTTTGCAATGTAGGTAAGATTGCTACAGTTAGAGTGGCACTCAGAGATAAAACTGTGCATAGATCTATTATCCAAATGTCTGTTGTTGCTAGATTCACTTCAAACTACCCCAACAAATAGCACTTACTAGTTACTATGCAAAGGTCAGTGCAATTGTTAGAGTATCAATTGTGACAGTCATTTTACCAGACATTTAGTGTAATTGAAATTTCATTTGACATATTATGAACAAAAGTTTTCTGACTTTACTTACTTGGTGCTCTGCTAATTCCTGTAACTGGCCACACTACTGCAGCAGATGTTTCTGACAAAAAACGCCCAAATTGTTGCTACTTAAACTTTCTGAAAGCTTACTATGAATAGAAGTCATTCACAGCTCCTCCCCTGTAATATCACAATGTGACATCACAATTGTGGATTCTTGTGAATTCCAATTAGAGGGGCACTTCACACTTACAGGAAGGCACTCATACACATATTTGCACTAATCCATAAAGAAACATAAGATAAATCTTTGGTTGCTTGAGTCACTCAAAACTACCCCAACAAATAGCACTTACCAAATACTACTCAAAGGTCAGCACTATTGTTAAAGTATCAAGTGTGACATTGGTTTGATCAAACACTTTCTCTGATAGTGGAACCTTCAAGTTCCACCTGAAATATTAAGATTACATTTCCTCAGGGTTTCCCACACCTGGTACCATCAGGTTGAGTAAAACTGGAGTTCATTCTAGAACCGATTCTACAATGATAATTCCAAAACACAGTAATAAATGTTTTAATTTGAAATATTCTGAGATATGTCTATACATAGAAGGTATTAACATATCCTCCCCATTTACAATCCCATTGTGCCACTGGAACTGAAGCATCTTCACCATTCTAGCAATAGGAAAGACTGCTTTGTACCTAGACATAATGTAACTGCTAGATTCTAATATGCTTGATTCTATAGACAGATATCTTTCCTCATAATGTCGTTTCACTGAATCAAATATCGCAAGGAGAAAGTTTCAATGTAAACTAGCTAAATTCTCCAGTCTTCGCTCAATATGAATTCATTTCTGTGAGCTTTAAGATAATGGGACAAGCATACCATTTAGACTACCCCAAAGAGAAGCACTTACTCTTTGTATGAAATAATTAATGTTCCACTTTAAGATGGTCTCCATGGATATTTCCATAAACATCTTAACCCTTTTGTGTGGATTAAATGCTACAGTTGTAGCAGATGTTTTCAAGCTGTGAAACTAAACATTTTCAAGGATTGGGCAACTTTCAGACATTCATCCTGCACTTTTTGACGTTAGACTTCAAGTGATGCCCCAACTTGTTAGCACTTACATTGCAATGTAGGTAAGATTGCTACAGTTACAGTGGCACTCAGAGATAAAACTGTGCATAGATCTATTATCCAAATGTCTGTTGTTGCTAGAGTCACTTCAAACTACCCCAACAAATAGCACTTACTATTTACTATGCAAAGGTCAGTGCAATTGTTAGAGTATCAATTGTGACAGTCATTTTACCAGACATTTAGTGAAATTGGAATTTCATTTGAAATATTATGAATAAAAGTTTTCTGACTTTACTTACTTGGTGCTCTGCTAATTCCTGTAACTGGCCACACTACTGCAGCAGATGTTTCTGACAAAAACCGCCCAAATTGTTGCTACTTAAACTTTCTGAAAGCTTACTATGAATAGAAGTCATTCACAGCTCCTCCCCTGTAATATCACAATGTGACATCACAATAGTGGATTCTTCTGAATTCCAATTAGAGGGGCACTTCACACTTACAGGAAGGCACTCATACACATATTTGCACTAATCCATAAAGAAACATAAGATAAATCTTTGGTTGCTTGAGTCACTTAAAACTACCCCAACAAATAGCACTTACCAAATACTACTCAAAGGTCAGCACTATTGTTAAAGTATCAAGTGTGACATTGGTTTGATCAAACACTTTCTCTGATAGTGGAACCTTCAAGTTCCACCTGAAATATTAAGATTACATTTCCTCAGGGTTTCACACACCTGGTACCATCAGGTTGAGTAAAACTGGAGTTCATTCTAGAACCGATTCTACAATGCTAATTCCAAAACACAGTAATAAATGTTTTAATTTGAAATATTCTGAGATATGTCTATACATAGAAGGTATTAACATATCCTCCCCATTTACAATCCCATTGTGCCACTGGAACTGAAGCATCTTCACCATTCTAGCAATAGGAAAGACTGCTTTGTACCTAGACATAATGTAACTGCTAGATTCTAATATGCTTGATTCTATAGACAGATATCTTTCCTCATAATGTATTTTCACTGAATCAAATATCGCGAAGAGACAGTTTCAATGTAAACTAGCTAAATTCTCCAGTCTTCGCTCAATATGAATTAATTTCTGTGAGCTTTAAGATAATGGGACAAGCATACCATTTAGACTACCCCAAAGAGAAGCACTTACTCTTTGTATGAAATAATTAATGTTCCACTTTGGGATGGTCTCCATGGATATTTCCATAAACATCTTAACCCTTTTGTGTGGATTAAATGCTACAGTGTTAGCAGATGTTTTCAAGATGTGAAACTAAACATTTTCAAGGATTGGGCAACTTTCAGACATTCATCCTGCACTTTTTGACGTTAGACTTCAAGTGATGCCCCAACTTGTTAGCACTTACATTGCAATGTAGGTAAGATTGCTACAGTTAGAGTGGCACTCAGAGATAAAACTGTGCATAGATCTATTATCCAAATGTCTGTTGTTGCTAGAGTCACTTCAAACTACCCCAACAAATAGCACTTACTAGTTACTATGCAAAGGTCAGTGCAATTGTTAGAGTATCAATTGTGACAGTCATTTTACCAGACATTTAGTGTAATTGGAATTTCATTTGAAATATTATGAACAAAAGTTTTCTGACTTTACTTACTTGGTGCTCTGCTAATTCCTGTAACTGGCCACACTACTGCAGCAGATGTTTCTGACAAAAACTGCCCAAACTGTTGCTACTTAAACTTTCTGAAAGCTTACTATGAATTGAAGTCATTCACAGCTCCTCCCCTGTAATATCACAATGTGACATCACAATAGTGGATTCTTGTGAATTCCAATTAGAGGGGCACTTCACACTTACAGGAAGGCACTCATACACATATTTTCACTAATCCATAAAGAAACATAAGATAAATCTTTGGTTGCTTGAATCACTTAAAACTACCCCAACAAATAGCACTTACCAAATACTACTCAAAGGTCAGCACTATTGTTAAAGTATCAAGTGTGACATTGGTTTGATCAAACACTTTCTCTGATAGTGGAACCTTCAAGTTCCACCTGAAATATTAAGATTACATTTCCTCAGGGTTTCACACACCTGGTACTATCAGGTTGAGTAAAACTGGAGTTCATTCTAGAACCGATTCTACAATGCTAATTCCAAAACACAGTATTAAATGTTTTAATTTGAAATATTCTGAGATATGTCTATACATAGAAGGTATTAACATATCCTCCCCATTTACAATCCCATTGTGCCACTGGAACTGAAGCATCTTCACCATTCTAGCAATAGGAAAGACTGCTTTGTACCTAGACATAATGTAACTGCTAGATTCTAATATGCTTGATTCTATAGACAGATATCTTTCCTCATAATGTCGTTTCACTGAATCAAATATCGCGAGGAGAAAGTTTCAATGTAAACTAGCTAAATTCTCTAGTCTTCGCTCAATATGAATTAATTTCTGTGAGCTTTAAGATAATGGGACAAGCATACCATTTAGACTACCCCAAAGAGAAGCACTTACTCTTAATAATTAATGAAATAATTAATGTTCCACTTTGGGATGGTCTCCATGGATATTTCCATAAACATCTTAACCCTTTTGTGTGGATTAAATGCTACAGTGTTAGCAGATGTTTTCAAGATGTGAAACTAAACATTTTCAAGGATTGGGCAACTTTCAGACATTCATCCTGCACTTTTTGACGTTAGACTTCAAGTGATGCCCCAACTTGTTAGCACTTACATTGCAATGTAGGTAAGATTGCTACAGTTAGAGTGGCACTCAGAGATAAAACTGTGCATAGATCTATTATCCAAATGTCTGTTGTTGCTAGAGTCACTTCAAACTACCCCAACAAATAGCACTTACTAGTTACTATGCAATGGTCAGTGCAATTGTTAGAGTATCAATTGTGACAGTCATTTTACCAGACATTTAGTGTAATTGGAATTTCATTTGAAATATTATGAACAAAAGTTTTCTGACTTTACTTACTTGGTGCTCTGCTAATTCCTGTAACTGGCCACACTACTGCAGCAGATGTTTCTGACAAAAACTGCCCAAACTGTTGCTACTTAAACTTTCTGAAAGCTTACTATGAATTGAAGTCATTCACAGCTCCTCCCCTGTAATATCACAATGTGACATCACAATAGTGGATTCTTCTGAATTCCAATTAGAGGGGCACTTCACACTTACAGGAAGGCACTCATACACATATTTGCACTAATCCATAAAGAAACATAAGATAAATCTTTGGTTGCTTGAATCACTTAAAACTACCCCAACAAATAGCACTTACCAAATACTACTCAAAGGTCAGCACTATTGTTAAAGTATCAAGTGTGACATTGGTTTGATCAAACACTTTCTCTGATAGTGGAACCTTCAAGTTCCACCTGAAATATTAAGATTACATTTCCTCAGGGTTTCACACACCTGGTACTATCAGGTTGAGTAAAACTGGAGTTCATTCTAGAACCGATTCTACAATGATAATTCCAAAACACAGTAATAAATGTTTTAATTTGAAATATTCTGAGATATGTCTATACATAGAAGGTATTAACATATCCTCCCCATTTACAATCCCATTGTGCCACTGGAACTGAAGCATCTTCACCATTCTAGCAATAGGAAAGACTGCTTTGTACCTAGACATAATGTAACTGCTAGATTCTAATATGCTTGATTCTATAGACAGATATCTTTCCTCATAATGTCGTTTCACTGAATCAAATATCGCGAGGAGAAAGTTTCAATGTAAACTAGCTAAATTCTCTAGTCTTCGCTCAATATGAATTCATTTCTGTGAGCTTTAAGATAATGGGACAAGCATACCATTTAGACTACCCCAAAGAGAAGCACTTACTCTTTGTATGAAATAATTAATGTTCCACTTTGGGATGGTCTCCATGGATATTTCCATAAACATCTTAACCCTTTTGTGTGGATTAAATGCTACAGTTGGAGCAGATGTTTTCAAGACGTGAAACTAAACATTTTCAAGGATTGGGCAACTTTCAGACATTCATCCTGCACTTTTTGACGTTAGACTTCAAGTGATGCCCCAACTTGTTAGCACTTACTTTGCAATGTAGGTAAGATTGCTACAGTTAGAGTGGCACTCAGAGATAAAACTGTGCATAGATCTATTATCCAAATGTCTGTTGTTGCTAGATTCACTTCAAACTACCCCAACAAATAGCACTTACTAGTTACTATGCAAAGGTCAGTGCAATTGTTAGAGTATCAATTGTGACAGTCATTTTACCAGACATTTAGTGTAATTGAAATTTCATTTGACATATTATGAACAAAAGTTTTCTGACTTTACTTACTTGGTGCTCTGCTAATTCCTGTAACTGGCCACACTACTGCAGCAGATGTTTCTGACAAAAAACGCCCAAATTGTTGCTACTTAAACTTTCTGAAAGCTTACTATGAATAGAAGTCATTCACAGCTCCTCCCCTGTAATATCACAATGTGACATCACAATAGTGGATTCTTGTGAATTCCAATTAGAGGGGCACTTCACACTTACAGGAAGGCACTCATACACATATTTGCACTAATCCATAAAGAAACATAAGATAAATCTTTGGTTGCTTGAGTCACTCAAAACTACCCCAACAAATAGCACTTACCAAATACTACTCAAAGGTCAGCACTATTGTTAAAGTATCAAGTGTGACATTGGTTTGATCAAACACTTTCTCTGATAGTGGAACCTTCAAGTTCCACCTGAAATATTAAGATTACATTTCCTCAGGGTTTCCCACACCTGGTACCATCAGGTTGAGTAAAACTGGAGTTCATTCTAGAACCGATTCTACAATGATAATTCCAAAACACAGTAATAAATGTTTTAATTTGAAATATTCTGAGATATGTCTATACATAGAAGGTATTAACATATCCTCCCCATTTACAATCCCATTGTGCCACTGGAACTGAAGCATCTTCACCATTCTAGCAATAGGAAAGACTGCTTTGTACCTAGACATAATGTAACTGCTAGATTCTAATATGCTTGATTCTATAGACAGATATCTTTCCTCATAATGTCGTTTCACTGAATCAAATATCGCAAGGAGAAAGTTTCAATGTAAACTAGCTAAATTCTCCAGTCTTCGCTCAATATGAATTCATTTCTGTGAGCTTTAAGATAATGGGACAAGCATACCATTTAGACTACCCCAAAGAGAAGCACTTACTCTTTGTATGAAATAATTAATGTTCCACTTTAAGATGGTCTCCATGGATATTTCCATAAACATCTTAACCCTTTTGTGTGGATTAAATGCTACAGTTGTAGCAGATGTTTTCAAGCTGTGAAACTAAACATTTTCAAGGATTGGGCAACTTTCAGACATTCATCCTGCACTTTTTGACGTTAGACTTCAAGTGATGCCCCAACTTGTTAGCACTTACATTGCAATGTAGGTAAGATTGCTACAGTTACAGTGGCACTCAGAGATAAAACTGTGCATAGATCTATTATCCAAATGTCTGTTGTTGCTAGAGTCACTTCAAACTACCCCAACAAATAGCACTTACTATTTACTATGCAAAGGTCAGTGCAATTGTTAGAGTATCAATTGTGACAGTCATTTTACCAGACATTTAGTGAAACTGGAATTTCATTTGAAATATTATGAATAAAAGTTTTCTGACTTTACTTACTTGGTGCTCTGCTAATTCCTGTAACTGGCCACACTACTGCAGCAGATGTTTCTGACAAAAACCGCCCAAATTGTTGCTACTTAAACTTTCTGAAAGCTTACTATGAATAGAAGTCATTCACAGCTCCTCCCCTGTAATATCACAATGTGACATCACAATAGTGGATTCTTCTGAATTCCAATTAGAGGGGCACTTCACACTTACAGGAAGGCACTCATACACATATTTGCACTAATCCATAAAGAAACATAAGATAAATCTTTGGTTGCTTGAGTCACTTAAAACTACCCCAACAAATAGCACTTACCAAATACTACTCAAAGGTCAGCACTATTGTTAAAGTATCAAGTGTGACATTGGTTTGATCAAACACTTTCTCTGATAGTGGAACCTTCAAGTTCCACCTGAAATATTAAGATTACATTTCCTCAGGGTTTCACACACCTGGTACCATCAGGTTGAGTAAAACTGGAGTTCATTCTAGAACCGATTCTACAATGATAATTCCAAAACACAGTATTAAATGTTTTAATTTGAAATATTCTGAGATATGTCTATACATAGAAGGTATTAACATATCCTCCCCATTTACAATCCCATTGTGCCACTGGAACTGAAGCATCTTCACCATTCTAGCAATAGGAAAGACTGCTTTGTACCTAGACATAATGTAACTGCTAGATTCTAATATGCTTGATTCTATAGACAGATATCTTTCCTCATAATGTATTTTCACTGAATCAAATATCGCGAAGAGACAGTTTCAATGTAAACTAGCTAAATTCTCCAGTCTTCGCTCAATATAAATTAATTTCTGTGAGCTTTAAGATAATGGGACAAGCATACCATTTAGACTACCCCAAAGAGAAGCACTTACTCTTTGTATGAAATAATTAATGTTCCACTTTGGGATGGTCTCCATGGATATTTCCATAAACATCTTAACCCTTTTGTGTGGATTAAATGCTACAGTGTTAGCAGATGTTTTCAAGATGTGAAACTAAACATTTTCAAGGATTGGGCAACTTTCAGACATTCATCCTGCACTTTTTGACGTTAGACTTCAAGTGATGCCCCAACTTGTTAGCACTTACATTGCAATGTAGGTAAGATTGCTACAGTTAGAGTGGCACTCAGAGATAAAACTGTGCATAGATCTATTATCCAAATGTCTGTTGTTGCTAGAGTCACTTCAAACTACCCCAACAAATAGCACTTACTAGTTACTATGCAAAGGTCAGTGCAATTGTTAGAGTATCAATTGTGACAGTCATTTTACCAGACATTTAGTGTAATTGGAATTTCATTTGAAATATTATGAACAAAAGTTTTCTGACTTTACTTACTTGGTGCTCTGCTAATTCCTGTAACTGGCCACACTACTGCAGCAGATGTTTCTGACAAAAACTGCCCAAACTGTTGCTACTTAAACTTTCTGAAAGCTTACTATGAATTGAAGTCATTCACAGCTCCTCCCCTGTAATATCACAATGTGACATCACAATAGTGGATTCTTCTGAATTCCAATTAGAGGGGCACTTCACACTTACAGGAAGGCACTCATACACATATTTGCACTAATCCATAAAGAAACATAAGATAAATCTTTGGTTGCTTGAGTCACTTAAAACTACCCCAACAAATAGCACTTACCAAATACTACTCAAAGGTCAGCACTATTGTTAAAGTATCAAGTGTGACATTGGTTTGATCAAACACTTTCTCTGATAGTGGAACCTTCAAGTTCCACCTGAAATATTAAGATTACATTTCCTCAGGGTTTCACACACCTAGTACCATCAGGTTGAGTAAAACTGGAGTTCATTCTAGAACCGATTCTACAATGATAATTCCAAAACACAGTATTAAATGTTTTAATTTGAAATATTCTGAGATATGTCTATACATAGAAGGTATTAACATATCCTCCCCATTTACAATCCCATTGTGCCACTGGAACTGAAGCATCTTTGTGGAAAGACTGCTTTGTACCTAGACATAATGTAACTGCTAGATTCTAACTACCCCAACAAATAGCACTTACTAGTTACTATGCAAAGGTCAGTGCAATTGTTAGAGTATCAATTGTGACAGTCATTTTACCAGACATTTAGTGTAATTGGAATTTCATTTGAAATATTATGAACAAAAGTTTTCTGACTTTACTTACTTGGTGCTCTGCTAATTCCTGTAACTGGCCACACTACTGCAGCAGATGTTTCTGACAAAAACTGCCCAAACTGTTGCTACTTAAACTTTCTGAAAGCTTACTATGAATTGAAGTCATTCACAGCTCCTCCCCTGTAATATCACAATGTGACATCACAATAGTGGATTCTTGTGAATTCCAATTAGAGGGGCACTTCACACTTACAGGAAGGCACTCATACACATATTTGCACTAATCCATAAAGAAACATAAGATAAATCTTTGGTTGCTTGAGTCACTTAAAACTACCCCAACAAATAGCACTTACCAAATACTACTCAAAGGTCAGCACTATTGTTAAAGTATCAAGTGTGACATTGGTTTGATCAAACACTTTCTCTGATAGTGGAACCTTCAAGTTCCACCTGAAATATTAAGATTACATTTCCTCAGGGTTTCACACACCTGGTACTATCAGGTTGAGTAAAACTGGAGTTCATTCTAGAACCAATTCTACAATGCTAATTCCAAAACACAGTGTTAAATGTTTTAATTTGAAATATTCTGAGTTATGTCTATACATAGAAGGTATTAACATATCCTCCCCATTTACAATCCCATTGTGCCACTGGAACTGAAGCATCTTCACCATTCTAGCAATAGGAAAGACTGCTTTGTACCTAGACATAATGTAACTGCTAGATTCTAATATGCTTGATTCTATAGACAGATATCTTTCCTCATAATGTCGTTTCACTGAATCAAATATTGCGAGGAGACAGTTTCAATGTAAACTAGCTAAATTCTCCAGTCTTCGCTCAATATGAATTAATTTCTGTGAGCTTTAAGATAATGGGACAAGCATACCATTTAGACTACCGCAAAGAGAAGCACTTACTCTTTGTATGAAATAATTAATGTTCCACTTTGGGATGGTCTCCATGGATATTTCCATAAACATCTTAACCCTTTTGTGTGGATTAAATGCTACAGTTGTAGCAGATGTTTTCAAGCTGTGAAACTAAACATTTTCAAGGATTGGGCAACTTTCAGACATTCATCCTGCACTTTTTGACGTTAGACTTCAAGTGATGCCCCAACTTGTTAGCACTTACATTGCAATGTAGGTAAGATTGCTACAGTTAGAGTGGCACTCAGAGATAAAACTGTGCATAGATCTATTATCCAAATATCTGTTGTTGCTAGAGTCACTTCAAACTACCCCAACAAATAGCACTTACTAGTTACTATGCAAAGGTCAGTGCAATTGTTAGAGTATCAATTGTGACAGTCATTTTACCAGACATTTAGTGTAATTGGAATTTCATTTGAAATATTATGAACAAAAGTTTTCTGACTTTACTTACTTGGTGCTCTGCTAATTCCTGTAACTGGCCACACTACTGCAGCAGATGTTTCTGACAAAAACCGCCCAAACTGTTGCTACTTAAACTTTCTGAAAGCTTACTATGAATTGAAGTCATTCACAGCTCCTCCCCTGTAATATTACAATGTGACATCACAATAGTGGATTCTTGTGAATTCCAATTAGAGGGGCACTTCACACTTACAGGAAGGCACTCATACACATATTTGCACTAATCCATAAAGAAACATAAGATAAATCTTTGGTTGCTTGAGTCACTTAAAACTACCCCAACAAATAGCACTTACCAAATACTACTCAAAGGTCAGCACTATTGTTAAAGTATCAAGTGTGACATTGGTTTGATCAAACACTTTCTCTGATAGTGAAACCTTCAAGTTCCACCTGAAATATTAAGATTACATTTCCTCAGGGTTTCACACACCTGGTACCATCAGGTTGAGTAAAACTGGAGTTCATTCTAGAACCGATTCTACAATGATAATTCCAAAACACAGTATTAAATGTTTTAATTTGAAATATTCTGAGATATGTCTATACATAGAAGGTATTAACATATCCTCCCCATTTACAATCCCATTGTGCCACTGGAACTGAAGCATCTTCACCATTCTAGCAATAGGAAAGACTGCTTTGTACCTAGACATAATGTAAC